>NC_081140.1:21283117-21625617 GCF_958295425.1 Solea solea | reverse complement strand
TATTAATATTTCAACAGTGTTGTATTTCACCGTTTTGTGGGAAAATACAGGTTTATCTCCCATCACGATAAATGGCACTTACAATAAGTTGAATGATTTGATTTCATGATTTTCCATTATCAGGATAACGATCACAAGGTCATTCCAGGACTTCATGATTTATAACAGTCTTATTTAAGATAATTGAATTTCACTTTTAAAGCTTCTCAAAAATATGTATTCCATCTATAATTACATTTTCACCAAAAAAATATGAGGTCATTCAATTTTCCATTCATCCATTTAAATAGTTTTTTAATAGTAAATAGATATTTTACAATTATTGCGCTACTGTTTGGAAATGCTATTACTTTAATCTTGACGGGACATTTTCAGATTGTCTCACACCGAGTGTGTTGTGAAGCGAGGCAAGCAGTGTTCCGCACTACGTGATCAAGTGTTTGAAATATTCAGATGTTGTGACTCTATGAGGAAAAACAACTATCTTTTCTTCAGCCAAACCAGGTGCCTTTTGGGGATAATCCCAACCTCAGGTCAGCAAAGCATGTTGCGAAATAGACATTGTCATGTAATGTAATTGTACTTCAGAAAAGTAATTGCTCATGTACAGTATCTGTGGTTTGTCACAGTGGTGATTGTTCTAAGACAGCAAAGGAAGCTCAGCTTCTCTGGGAGTCAATGGGATTGGCAGTGGGCTTCTGCATGATGATTGGAGGAACTGTTTGAAAGGCGGAACCAGTTTTTGATTGGCAATGTTGCAGAAACGTACTTTTCTGTCTCAGTCTTGTGTGGATTTTGTGAGGGAAGTCTGTCGACAAATAGCTGTGTGGTATCTGCTCGGTGATATAGACCAGTTGAAGGATTATTTCCTGTGAATCTTAATGTGAACGTCAGGAAGCAGCTAAAAGGAAACGGCGCAGAAATGACAACATGCATCTTGAGGAAGGATAATAATAATTTCACTATGTTGATTTTTGGGCTGTCCAAGAATGAAGTATTTCACAAAACTACATTATCACTGCAGGGGAAAAAAGCTATTTTACGTAAGCTGTCGTCCTGATGAAACCTCACGATGTTTCTGCCACAGAATTACTGCTCTCAGCTCCAACTATATTAAAATCAGTAGAATCTAATTTTCTTCTGTCTCTTTTCCTCTGAACTTCTATTTATCTTTTAAATTAGGTTAGCCAAGTCACTTTGTTCTCGCTTTGTTTTAATTTGATCATTATTCTCGGTTAGCCTTTTAGCTTTTTTTGTTAGTCAGTTGGAAAACCCCACATAAACTTTATGTTTGGTCAATTATTTCTTTCTTGTAACAATGCTTATTGACCATAAATCTTATTCTATTGTAAAGCCTGTTTATTTGCCTTTTAAGTGGTGCCACATTTGTGAGGAAGTTGTTTGCGGGTTAAGCAGCAGAGTTGAGTTTGTGGGTTCAGCTAAATCTTCTCTCCCAAGCTGATCCCACAAGTGTTCAATGGAGTTGAGGTCAGGACTACAGGCAGATTATTCCATCCTCTCCACTCCCTAATTCTGCAGGTAGTCTCTGATAAACCCCCGCTCTGTGGGGGCCAGCGTTGTCATCTTGGAAGATAGAGTTCACTCCCAGACTTTGGAGATATGGGGATTGCGACTGGATGCAGAATCTCATCTCGATATCTGCCTATCTACAAATGCATTTTCCTCACAAATGTGATACCATTTAAAGGGGAAATCAACAGGATGTCCATTAGTATGGGATTTATTGCCAAGAAGCCTTGTTTTAGCAATGAAATAATCCCCCAAACACAAATTAGGTTTAGATAAAAACAATTCAAAACCTGGCTGCTGCAGGTGCATAAGCCTACCAAAAGAAATATCAAGGAACTCCTTGAACTGAAAAAAGTTCCAGGTATAAATGTGTAGATGCTGAGTTTAGAACTTTGTCCCTGTGGTTTATAAGCTGTGCTCTGGATATGTAGTTTGTGCTGTGAGATATGTAAAATATGCTGTTTTTAAAAACCCTACCATGTGCACACTTGATGGACTGTGGGTTTTAGCCACTTAAACAAAAGATCCACCTAATTAAACAGTCGGTTTTACATCACGACTGCTGCCAATGTCAGCATGTTCAAATGTGTTATTTTGCGTTTGAAATCCTTTGTTCCAAACGAGGCAGTCGTGGACCAGCAGCTCCTGTGCTCCTGTGCTTCTGTGTACTCTAATTTTCTCAATGGGCTTTTGTGCAGGAGAGTGAAGTGGTTTGCAAAGCATCAGTAACTACAGTTTTGAATCAGAAAAGTTCGGTTTAAGACGAGAAAACAGCTGATGAACATATTCCTTATGCACACTTAGGTTGGCATAGATTTTTTATTCGATTAGTCTTTTGTTAAATGGCTAAAATCTGTCTTTCTTTGTGTCCCTGCTGGTTGCCATGTTCTCAGTGCTGGGGTCACACAGAGCTCCGTCAGCACTGTGTGACTCTACTTCATGTAACCACACTTCAAAAAACCTGAACTTTGAACTTTATGTAACTTTTTGCAGAAATCTTTTAAAGGTCAATCCAGAGACACTCGTCCAAAAAAAGTAGCACACTCACCCGATTGATTGGATGAGTTAGTGTGTGTGTGTGTGTGTGTGTGGTAAGAGAAGATGAGAGAAAAATAATTAGGTGGAAGGACAAGACAAAGAGGATGAGAGGGATGAAGAGCAGTGAGAGACGAAGGTACTGCAGAGCTGTGAGGGTGGTGGATGAAGCGGAGAGCTTCAGAGGCTGGTGATTGCAGCGACAGAGAGAGAGAGACACTCAGAGAGAGAGAGAGAGAGAGAGAGAGAGAGAGAGATCTGTGATGGTGTAATTGCTCCAGAGAAGTTCTGATAAGCAGCACTTTGGAGCTGCTGTGGTTAAGTAATCACTGTGATTAGGAGCCACAATGATAGCAGCTAACAGTTATGCCGACAGAAAGATTGACACCCAGTGCACTGCATTATCACATTATACTGAAACATGACACAACACTGATGTCATCACACTTTCTGGAGTTTGACGTTTGATTTGAATCAATATCAAACTAACCAAAAAGTCAAAGGTTTGTATGTCAGAAGTTCAATTAGCTGAATGTCCATTAGTCTTCAAAGTGCGGTTGGAAACACAGGAGAACTACACGATTTCCTGGAACCCTTTCATCATATCATGCATTTAGTTAATGTAGTAACAAAATTGTTGTGATGACGGTAATTGCACTCCATTGTTTATGGTACATTTAAACAGAGTTAGGCTTTTAAATGTATTTTATTCCAAACACTACGCACAGTTGTAACAGTGAGTGGGTGTTTATTGTTGTTGTTGTTGTCGTTTGTTTCTCTGTTTCTCAAGCATCACTCAGCACAGTGATTGTTTCTGCTCAGCTGCACATAGTGAACACGTTTGCCGGAACAGATTGCAGGGTCAAACACTCCCCAAAATAACAATGATGTCAACAGTGAGTCAGGAAAACAATGTGCGGAAACTGGCTGCTCATCATCCGCCAGTGGCAACATCACGATCTGCCCGCATAATCAGTGTTACATATGTAAATGACTTCCTCAGAGCTAAACGTGCAAGACAGTCTAAAGAAACAAGAGCAAATCTGTTACTGTGGAATGCATATGTGTGACTCGGGTGTCACATTTCAAACAAACTTTTGATTTCTCCATTTAGTTGCTGAAAACTTTACACTGTTGTGGTTTGTCGTCAGCAGACTTACTTCTGCAAAACACTGCATTCATTCCGTAAATATTCATGATTGTGTTTTCATTTCTGAATGTACACAAACATTATTACGCAGAACGACAAGGCCCAAGTGCTCCCACAGTGGTGTGAGGACCTTTTGGAATTCCTCAAAAAAATGTTCTCCCCAAGGGATCGCATTTTTGAGCTATTAAACGTTAGTGTAAATGGACGAAAATTGGCACACACATCAGAACTTGCTTGAAAAACTAGCGCACCCAAAGGTGAAACCCGGTAGGACAAAGCCGAAACTAAGTTACGCCAAATTTCACGTAATTTGGTGGAAACAAGTCGCAGCACAAGACGAACCAAAAAGTCCATTGGAACTATGGCCTCAACTCAACAGGAACAGGAAGTCGGCCATTTTGAATTTGGTGTCCTTCTATCAAATAGAAATCTGGTTCATCGTACAATATAGAAAAATCTATTTGGTTTAGACAAATGAAAAATGAAAAGTTATAAAAGAGTCTTGTAGGCCACAAGACTCTGAGTTTTGGTGAACAAGAAGTGCCCTGTAACTTTAACGTACATTAACAGATCTGCTCGAAACTTCACACGTGAGACAAGATACTGACCCTGAACGCGACTACAAACATGAACTTCCCAACAGGAAGTCCTCAAAATGGGAAGTGGCCTGTAACTTTGCTGTACATTGACCGATCTGCTCAAAACTTCACATGTGAGACAAGAGACTGAGGCCACAAAATATCAGCACATGAAAACAGAGTCAAGGGCACAGCAGGTGGCGACTGTGAGGGCCCGCAACAATACTGCTTACAGCTTTCGTTTTATTTTAACTATTAAAATGGAAGTAGTCAATTGTTCTGCTGGTGATATTTGTAGCACCTAATAAATTAAACATGGATGTTATCAGTGCTCATCTGACAGACTGACAAACCGACCTGTCGACTCAAAATGTTTTCTCTAACACAGTCGCACAGTCGGGTAACGTGTGGACAGATAGACTGTAGTTGTTGTACCAGGAACAGAAAACATCGGCTTGGAAAGCTCCAGCTTGTCTGAATGAATACTTGTTCCAGGGCTGATGAGTGTCATGATTCGTGTTGTGATTCGTGTCGTCTCTCAATTAGACAGATGACTCATCCACCGGTGTGACGACGACAGTGGTTTGAACTCCCGATCCTTCAGCACAGAGGTGTTTCCACGCTGGTGTTTTTTTTATAATGTGGGCGATGCTGTTTTTGTTTTCAACAGGCGAGAGCTTATTTGCAGCAGGAGCAACGCCTTCTACCAACCGCTGCTTTGTTTGTTGTCATGGAGATGGGACACTTTTCTGTTTCCTGAAAGTCCACTTCGGTGCAACCAACATACCATTTATCTCTGGACTTTGTAATTTCCTTGTGATGCTGACATGCAGATGAGACCTGACGTTTAACTGCTCCATCACTTAATAATCTGCCTCTGATGAATATGAAGCAAGTAATTTAATTCCTTTTAAAAGTCAGTTGCTGTGGAATTAATAAGTCTTTGATCGCATCATTAGATTTTCAGCGCATTTTCAGAGAGCAGCTTAATGTTAAAAATGAGAATCAGCCACCTTTTTATGAATTTGAAAAGGAGCCAGTGCACGAAAACAACAGAGCGCCAAAGGAGAATTGTCTGCAGAAAGTGGTGCTGCATTAGCTGAGGAGGTGGTGCAGGTCATCCATTATTGAGAAGGGCACTGGTTTGATCCACGGCTCCTCTAGACCATATGTCAAACTGTCCTTGTGCAAGACACTGAGGCCATAATTACCTCAGGGAGCAGAGTGAGCACAGTGTGAATGGGATGTATGTCTGTGACTGGGAGTGTAAAATCATTAAGACTATAGAAAACAGTCTTATAACCAGAGTCCACACACAGTACATGTATGCACATTTTTAGTGGATTATTTTGTAAGCATAAGTGAATATTTTATTTTTACTTAGCTGTGAAATACTTAAAATCGTCTTTGCGTCCTGTTAACAATAAATAGATAAAGTTATCTGTATAGCGCCTATTGCTCTGTTTCATGGAGTCATTGAAGAGTTGCTTTTGTTATTCATTATCAGGAGAGAACCAATTATACGCATGACATTGACCCATAACTTTGTTCTGGGCGTATTATTAGCCCGTAGATCTGCACGTTCCCATCAGAGCCCGGGTCTGCAGATGCTGAGGGAATGTAAAATGGAGCCTATAGAATGGACCAATTCATCATTTGACTGCTCTTTCTTTGGGAGGACACAAACTTCCACTGTGAAGCCATAGACGGAGTTTGACTTTTGTGCTGTGGGGGCAAACATTTTTATTTAACGACAGTACACTGATGTGCAGCTAATGTGGCGTGAGATCCAGAGACGACCGACTACATACAGCAGTCGGAGACAATAGTGCCGAGCTTGCGATAAAGTCAAACAACAAATCACATAGACTGGAGTTTCTGGTTTTTCTATTAGGAAAGAAGAGATGATAAAAGGGAAAGTGTTGAGCAGTTGTTTAATGTCGCCGTGGTGCTGCATGTCACAGGCCCGCTCAAAAATGAATGCATTAATAAATAAGAAATATGTTTTTATTAGATCTACCTTTGGACTAATACCAATTCTGACGGTGTGACGCCACTTCTAAATGCACCCGTGTCATGATTAGGTCACTCCTGTCTCTAAACCGTTTAGGGATGCTCTCTCTCTCTCTCTCTCTCTCACACACTCACACACACACACACACACACACACGGGTCTCCAGCATGGAGACAGCAGCACCCGTGGCCATCATTAGACCCGTTTCAGATGGTCGATAACCATCTCATCCTCTGTTTGTCTTCCTTTGTTCTTTTCCATTTAACCTCCCTCTCTCTCTGTCCACTTCTCCCTCTCATTTTTCTATCCCTTATTTTCCTCTCGATCAATGACTTTGTTTTCTAAACGTCTCACTTTTTGAATTTTCTTTTCGTTTATATTTTACCTTTTATAGATCGTGTGGCTCGGTTCCTGTTTCTGTCTATTTATAAAACCTGGGCTGAACGGGATGTAAAATCATGACCTTTTTCGTAACTGTTTTCTTTTTGTTTCCAATATTTTTTTTTTGTCTCAACATCAACAACATACATTAGCAACAGACGAGGGTCGCTTCCTTTTAAGGCTGCATTTTTCAAATGCTCCTCCAAACACAGCCAGTAAATATGTTCTACATTCCCAAAGAAATGCAGGATTTAACGACATGGCCCAAACTGTCCCAGGATTTAATCGTGTGCATGGACATGGTCCACGACCAACATCAAGAAACATTAGAAAATGGCCTGAAAACCTTTCCTTTGGTGGTTCAAATGCAACAGGGTCATTCTCTCTACCAGACTGTGGCTTTCATGTAGCAGGAGTTCTCTTAAATATTGTCCGTGGAGATTAAAGAATAAACCTTTTTCAATACAACACTTTAAATGCCCACATTGTAGTTAACAGGGGGTAACTAAAAAGGACCTGACCAATCGGATGAGAATAAAGAAAACAGGAAATGACACAGGAAGCAGCTACATCCTGCCAGCATCGTCAAACACACGACCCCACACACACACACACACACAGTCCATCGATTTACATTAATGCCCTAAATCTTTCCCTTAACGACCAAACTTTTAGCCCAATAACTCTTAACTAACCCTCACTAACACAAATCTGACCTCTGACCTCATGTGGAGATTTAATAATCTGTGTAATTAGTCCTCAGACATGGATCTGAATTAATGTGCCTCACTGCATCCGTAACACGCGCACACACACACACACGCGCACACAGTATTGTGTGAACCCCACCTTGATAAGGAGCGTCATAAAAAAGTGCAACAATAGGTGAAGAAAAACATGTGCAGGAGATTAACGGCTCAAGAAAACATTGAGACACAAAAGGCTGAGTCAAACCATCATTTTAAACGGTGACACAGAAATAACAAATATAACAGTAATGTCACACAATTTAAATTTGGACAAATAACAGGGTGAACACGGCGTTGAAAGGAAAGTGTGATGTCATGTGATCAACCTGCTGAAGAAATGGTTTTATTGATAATTTCACAGGATCCGTGAAGTATGTATTTTAGTGTTTTGTGTGTCTGCACCTGTTCTTCCTCGACCTTTAATTTCTATCTCACACACTCGGCCAACTACACACACACACACACACACACACACACTACCCATTCATTATTTTCCAGACGTACAGTAACAGGATTTGCTGATCAGATCAGAGCCAAATTAAGGTTTGTCCAATAAAGCTTGATGCGGGAAATGTTGCAGAAGAGTGTGGCACTTTTATTGAAGTCATTATTTTTCCCCCGCAGGGTGCCATGTCGCGCCCGCGAGGGCTTAGAAACATGGACGTATGCACGGCCGCCTGAGCATGAAATGAACAGGCAGGATTAACAACCTGCAGCCGTCGTCTTTCTTTTTACCTTTTATGTTTCTGTCCACTTCACTGCTCTTCTTGCTCTTTTCTTGCTGACAACAGACTTCTTCTCAGATGTAGCATATGGTCAGAGTCTCTGATTAGCGGTGCAACGAATGGTTACTTTCAAATAATTAATCTGTTGACGAAATTCCCTGTTACTTTATCCGCTGTTTGGTCCCAAAATGTGTACAGTTTACTGTCCTAGAGGAGTAATGTTGTAAACTTCTCCTGTCGCTCAGTTTATTTTTCCTAGACCTGCTCATGTTCACGTAAAGCTGCTGTCAGTCAGTTATGTTTCCATTTCCGTGCGCTTGTTGAGGGGGCGGGGCTTTTATTAATCGACAAAATAGCCTAACCTCGTGAACGGAGAGGAGTTCTGGCTGATATGGCTTCTGATAGGATAAAGTCTTTTGAGATACCAGCATGTACAAGTTTTAAACTTTTCCCCACATGGGAATAAAAACCACATCCATCTTCTACCACTTAATCCTCCACATGAGGGTCGCTGGTGCCAATCCCATCTGACAAAGGGTGAAAGGACAGGTCAAACAACCGTCCACTCTCACACGGTCAATTCAGAGTTTTTGGACATGCAAACTCTAACACTCTAATGGTTACATCAGGTGAACCGCATTTATTCTCGTAGGATATCTGATCAATTAGCGATTATTCGTAGCAGCTCCACACAACTCTTATTTTTAGGAGTGAATGTAGTCAAAGGGAAAATATGTTTTCATAACATAAATGACCTCAAGTGATTGTTTCTGCTGGTTCTTTATTGATTCAGGTTCACTCAGGATCAAAGCTGCCTTTATTCCAGTGAATTTCCTCTCACTTATCAGCCTTTTCACCGGCTGTTAGCAAGGAGCTGTTTGATTGAGACCGTGTTTCCTCGAGCCCTCGAAATAGAAACGGGAAGCAAGACATCATGAAAGAGTTTGGGCTAAATTCTGAGCGTGTACTGTTTATTGTCGTCTCCCCAAATTCTTGAAATGTTTGGGGGGGGGGCGGGTTTTATTTTAACAGCCTCTTAAGTGGCGGAGAACATTTCCAGGCCTGTGAACAATGGCAGGTATAAATCATTCAAAAAGAAAGAAAATATTGAAGGAAGGAAATAGGGTTGCAACAATTTATGGATTAATCAAATAAATTATAATTATAAAATTATAATTAATTTACAAATTAACTGTCAACTATTTAGTTTGAATGTAACAAAGAAATCATCTGGACCAAACAACTAACTGGTTAACTGAGGAAATAATCAACAGATTCATCGATTATGAAAATAGTATGAAAATTAGAAGGAACTCTTGTGTTACTTTTCAGCCAACTCAGTTTTACTCATGTTGTCATGGAAAAGTCTCCATGAGATCCTCTGGGATTGTTTGTAGCCTCTTTCCATTGACGTTCTGTACATGCTTCATTCAACCTGCTTTACTTCCACTCCCTCCCTGTATATGTGTCAATACAAATTCTTTGTCACAAATAATGACAGATTGCAGACAGCTGCTTTATGAGATGAGTAGTTCCATCCTAAAAGAAACAACTATTACATAATGTATATGAGTACACAACACAACAATAAACCGTGTCTGTGTGTCAAAACTTGAATGAATGAATTTTCCACCTCTCCCTCACTCTCTATCATTGTCTACATGACAAAGTTTAGGAACACACACACACACACACACACAGGGAGAGAGAGAGAGAGGTGAGACAGCCACATGATAACAGCAGGGCTCCAGTCTCTCATGACTCAGCAGCC
The DNA here is from genome assembly GCF_958295425.1 of Solea solea. NCBI lineage: Eukaryota > Metazoa > Chordata > Actinopteri > Pleuronectiformes > Soleidae > Solea > Solea solea. Next base: position 21,615,684 of record NC_081140.1, on the reverse strand, counting down.
TCTGCCCTCGTCTTGTCTAACATGAATCGTGGTGACAGACGGTGTGTTTGGCTGAACCTCAACAGCAGCTCTTCACACTCTCTGATGAGTGTTTTCACTGATTCTGCTGCAGGTGTGCGACCACATGTGGTCATTAACATCTTTATGCTGCTGCGCGGCCGTCGCCTAACCCGTGCTGGGTCTTCCTGACCCGATATCTCAATGACGTCCTGAGGGAATCCTTTCAAATGTTTCCGCCCTGTGGATGTGTTCGCTTCAACACAATTTGACCCCTAAATTTAGAATTCTTTTAAATTTAGGGGTCAAAGGTCACAGTGGCCTCACTGCGTTGGTCGGCAGAGGCAAACCTACACTGGGTAGTAGCTTCACTTATTTGTGATCTGGTCTTTATTGTTTCTGTTTGTTTTTAAAATTCCAGGTTGTTGCAGTGTATGTATTATTTATTATTTAGTATTATTTTTTTAACACGGAAGTGATTCAAACTCACTATGTTGTGCAGCACTTCCTGTTCTTTGAATGGAAAGTTTGCTTTCTGAACAGTGTCGTGGGTACGGCGCCCCCACACGACATGTGGGGAAAAACACTCTCAAACACCCTGGATAGCTGGGTAAGCAAATGGAGCGCACCCTCGCTTGAATCTGTCACACTAAAGTAGACTTAGAAAGATATTCCCAGATTCAAACGTCCGCGATCAATCACATTTAAATAAAACATTGTTGAAACACATGCGAGACATTTTTAATCGTAGTGATGTAGAAAACAAGCTACAACATTGTTTTCATTAAAAAGAGCTGGAGAAACTACATTGATCTTTAAGTGCAGTCGTGACAACATCTTTTTGATGAAAATGAGGCTGTAGCTTGTTGTCTACGTCATTATGATTCCAAATATGTTTCAACAATGTTAAGTTTAAATGTTATTGAAGCTCAAATCTGTGAATATCTTTCTCTCTTTACTTAATGATTCTTTGCAAGGCTTTTGAAAATAAAACTCTAAATCGCACTCTAATCTCTGTCCATCGTGCAGCTTCAGCCCCTTGTGCCCTCAAGTTCCCATGAATAGTCTCAAGTTAATTCATGGGAATGTTATATTAATGTGATTTATTAGTATTTCCTGCTCACATTATACCTGTTTCGTGACCACAATTTAGTATTTTGTTGCCACAAATTAGAGGTTTTTCCCCCCCATGTCATGTCTGGGTCTCTGTACATGGGAACACGATATCGATAACTATCGATAACAAATCCTCACTTCAACATGTGTAGTATTATGGGGTGGGGAGGGTGACAGGAGTTTTTAAGCGTATGTTTAGATTTAAGCTGACATTTTACACATCAGTGTGACAAACGGGACAAACTGGTGTCGATGCGACACAGACTGTGCGACGTTTTCCTGCTGAGCTTTGTGAGACGAGCGCATGAGCAATGTTCTCGTCTCAGTGACGGTGACATCCACCGACCGCTGACTCACTCCCTGCAGGAGGCTGAAGTCAGATGCCACGGTTGTGCATTTTACTCCATAGATATTAGAGAAACTGATTACCTCGCTGGAGTCTGAGCCTTTGTAATAACACAGTCTGGATGTTTGGTCTAGATATAACCAATCATCTTCACTGTAACCTAATCTGAAGTCATCATCTGCTGTGACTCACCTGTAACAGGATTAGGTCCTTGATGGATCGCCGTGATGACCGCGACCCTGGGCGGACGCCACGCCGCGCCGCTGGTGACAAATGTCTGTCAGCGTTTCCACCAACACTGAGATTAAAAAGAAGCATTAAACATTAGCACGGTGTTGTGATTATAACACTGAAGCGCTGAACTCAAACCTGCCCGACATGATTTTCCATTGTTAGAAAACAAGTAAATCAGGGATCATTTATTACATACAAACAAGAATCAGTAAAGCTGCCACAGTCTGCATCGCCCAAAAAATCTTATCACAGGTCACTAAAATACTGGCGCTGTGTTCACAGCGGAAGTTGTTTTATTATGTTAATTGTCCAAAATTCTTTCTCTTTTTTCAGTTTCCTTGCAGCACAGACAGTTTTAGCAGGCACTGGAAGAACTAGTTATTCAACACTGGGGTTGTAGTAGAATATTGTTGTATCAGAACAGCCTCTGTCTCTCCCTCTGTGTACTGTCCCGTCTAGGATTGTTCCATTAACATTATGCTGAAAGGCTATTATGTAATTATTGATCAATAGTAACAAAAATAATCCTGCCTATTGAACTTGTAAAGATGAAACCGACATGTTTTTGTCCTTACGATGTTTAATCTGAGAGCAAAGTGTCACGGTGATAGTAAAATGACACCATCTGTGCTTCTATTCGGCCCCAATAAAATCTTGATTTAATGACGTTTTTCCTTTTTGATACTGGGGAGACTGGGAGAGAAGAACTGTGGTTTTCAGTTTCCAAGAGGAGACGGAGCAGGAGAGAGAGAGAAAAGCCTGTTTTTCACTGCAGGGGAGTTATTATGACAAAACACCGCCTCTCTACTTACTTGTGTCTGGACCGTCATCCTGATACTTCTTTGCCTTTTTTATGACAGTGACCAAACAATATTACAAATGGAACCGCTAAATAAATACAATAGCTGTCTGTTTCCTATTTAGTGTCGGAGCAAATGGAAACATAAACTCATTTTATTGTTCATCTATTATTCATCAAACCAAATAATCTGAATCCAACTCAGACTCGACAGTAAATCTTCCTCTCATCCACTTTCAACCTCATCTTTATTAGGTTTACAGATTGATTGTTAGACTCATCTCTTTTCTTCTTATTACACTTCTCTGACACAGCTGAGCTGAAGTGAAGTGTGATTGCAGATCCACATCATGACTGCTGTTCCACACATGATGTGCTTGTCCTTGCAGCATCACTGCACCACGGTCAATAGACACAATCAGCACTTTTAGCTCTAGCGGGCAGGGAACTGCTGGTCTTCTGCTGCCTCAGTTGTTAAGATTGTGTCACGTTGGTTCATCCAAACAAAGGATTTCAAACACCAAAGTCCACTAAAATAACACGTTTGGTGCAGGACAGTGAGTGGTCTACAAAGAGACAGAAACTTCCAATGGAAAAAAAGATGAGAATAAAGTGACAAGTGTATTCTTGGGATATTTAATTGAAGCTTTTGTAGATTTTTATTTGTGGATTCTTTTCCTGCTCACCCTCTCATCAAAATATGATCCATTGTAGTTGAAAATGAAGTCACTGCCAAAATCAAGGCTTCAAAACAGCAGTTGGTTTGGACCCGTTTTAGAATGCTTGTAAATGTTTTACTGCGTCTTCTTCTTCTTTTGGCTTGTCACCACAGCAGATCATCTGCCTCCATCTTGCTCTGTCCCCCGTGTCCTCTTCTGTTACACCAACTGTCCTCATGTCCTCCTTCACAACATCCATTAACCTTGTCTGAGGTCTTCCTCATTTCCTCCTGTCCGGCAGCTCCATCTTCAGCATCCTTTGTCCAATATAATCACTGTCCCTCCTCTGCACGTGACCAAACCATCTCAACCTGAGCTGTCCCTCCAATATGTTTTTTTTAAAACTTTCTTATTACATTACATTACATGTCATTTAGCAGACGCTTTTATCCAAAGCGACTTACAATAAGTAACTTATAACATAACTGCCCTTACATCTCTGCACCAGGTTTGTATGATGTCGTACGGCTGGTTTAGGTTTGGACTGCAGCCACGGACGTTGTCAGTTTCGCCTCTGCTCCACGCTGTTTGTCTCTGTGTACCACCTGCCTCCATATGACACAGCTGATATATCTGCACTCACCACAGATGCTGCGATAATGGCAGCAAATGGGCCAACACTATTGCTTTTTTTTGTCTTTTGAAAGGCCTTGGCTGACGATTAGAATCGGCACAATGTCACCATGGATCTGTTTGGAGGAGCCACACAGTGATACTGGTTATTTAATGTCTTTTGGTTTCTTTTAACTAAGCTCTTTTACAGATTAAGACTCATATGCCATCAGATAACATTCACAAAACAGTTTCTTTCATATTTTTTGACAACAGTGTTCTATAATAACATTTTTAGCGGGAGCACGATGGGTAACTTCACTGTTCATCGGCATCGTCTCAACCAGAAACAGTTTATCATCATCTGACCTCTTAGGCTTTTTGCTCCACTTCATTTTCTTCCTGTAAATTCATCAGTCACATGTCAATGATGACTTTTCAGTGGACAGTAGATTCCCTGCACTGAAAAGACAGTCAATATGAGATAGCCGAACACTTGGTTTTTTCTTCTCATCCTCTTTTCCACCTCTTATCATCGCCATGTCATTCCCTTTCATCGTTTTCTTCTATCTATTCCATACTCTATTGACATCCCACATTTGCTTCATCTTCTCTGGTTAATAAAAACAAACGGAAGAGCACTTCCTTTTTAAGATCTCACGTCCCACTTTACTTTTACGACTTCTTTTCCCTCCTGCTCCTCTTATCATCATCACTCGGTGAAGTCCAGACTGTGTAGTTTTATAGTTTAATGTAGACTTCAATCAGACGTCTCAGCTCATCCGCTGTATTTCCTCTCGGGGAAATATGGAAGGAAGAGATGAATGATGTGATGTCCTGCTTTGGTCGACCCGTGCCTTGTTTACAGTACGTTGATTCTGCACTGGCGAGGAGCTCTAAAGACAGAGATGTGCCAGTGAAGTGATCCTTTCCTCGAGTGCCCGCACTTTAAATACGAGATCTATCATGTAACCCAACTCTCCTGCGAGTCGGTGACTACTGCTGGGGATCGTCTTGCTTTTAAATACGCATATGCCTTTGCATAATGACTGTGTCTGTTGTGAACATCCTTAGAAATGAACCCTGTAACACAGAGCGTATCGCAGACGCCACATTTGGGCAAGCGCAGTTTGCATTACTGTAATTATGCGACGGTTTGTGCTATCGGAATAATTCCAACTGTTTCTGAAAGCCGAGAATAAAATCAAAACCAATGAGTCTTTGTCACCAGAGAGGAGAGAGTTGGAAAGAACCCTGTACATAGTTTCCATTTTTTGGCCTGTTTTTGGACATTGAGCCAAAGACTCAAACTAATGTTATTTTAAATATGTGTTATACTGATCAAATTTCCAATTTAACACGCAAAATCCGGTGTTCATGTACAACTAGTGTTTTTTTCTTAATAAACTTTTTTTCCCCCTCAATTTTAAATTGTTAATACACAATTTTAACATACAGTAAATTGTAAATAACTGCCAGATATTGAAAAATGGCAAAAGCCCTTATTCACAGGATCATTTTCTGGTCATTGTTATGGTCCAGACAAACATTTTGAGGCTTAGATGTTAAAGGGTAAATGCAACAGTACGGCTTTGTTGATTTGATCTGTGATGGAGCAGCGAACACCTTTTCTGCTGTGATATCAGACGTAACCACAACCTCCACCATTTTGTGTCGCTATGTTTTTCAAAAGTCTGGATTCTGTTGTCTGTTTGAAAAACTCTGCAAACATGTAGAACATATAGTATTTGTGGCTAAACAGGAAATGCGTCTTCAGACGGAGGATATTTCCCAAAATGAGGAGCAAATGTCCATCCAATAAAAGAAATGTCAACTGGGAAAAATGTGAAAAGAAAAACCTCCATCCTCGCCTCACATGCTGTGTTTATTGTTGTTGTGTTCAGCCAGACGGTGTTGAGGCTTTTCCCACTGCATTTATTGGAGCTGATACCAAGTCATCCTCCCTCTTGTTTACTGCTGATTATGAAAGTCCGGCTCCTTTAGGTCGCCTGCTAAAAACTGTGAGCCATGAAGACAGGACATGTCGTCGAGCTGCTGCACCTCTGACTTTAAAGTCCCTTGAGAGCATCTTTCATACTGAAATGCACAGGTATACGTTGGTGTTTGCGTCCCACCGGCTTCAGGATAATCTTATCTAATCTAATCTCCTCTTTTATCTTTATTACTGTGTTGGACACGGCTATGTGAGAAGTTGTTAAACCATCTTATCTGTTATGAATGTCAGTAAATGTGAAAAGCTTGTGTTTTATAAAGATTATAGATGAGGCTGTAGTTAGCCATGTGGATATTTCCCATAAACCACTGCACCTGGTGCTTTTCTATGTGGCAGTTGTTACATAAATCTATTTGCAGGAAAGTGTGGCATCAATAGAATAAGGTTCACTGGAGAATGGACTGACTGTGTGGAAAATTATAGTTAAACACACAGGAGTGGCTAAGATGAGCGGCTCTATCTGATGGGCGACTTGGGTGATTTTATTCTTCTACAGTGCTGCACACAAGATGATAGATGTACCATATAGCATACAATTAAATAAGGGACTACTTTACCTTGTCAGAGGACGTTGTTACAGGTGCCTTGTTAACGTGCATTGATCTTTATGTGTTGTTGTTGTTGTTGTTGTTGTTGTTGTTGAGTTGCATCCGACCTTTCGCCAGTGTTCGTATTAACAATATAGTTGTGTAGGTTGGCCACATACACAAAAATAGATGTGGGTCTTATTGTGGGCGTGGGTGGGGTGATGGGTCAGGACCACTTGAATTTCAACCGACATCGATCGTTCCTTATTTAATTCAGGTTACTCGCTACGTACAAAAATAGCAGCAGCCAAAACTCTGCGCGACACTAGTTATTGGAAAAACACTCCGCTCAGATTTCATGGGCCAGACTGACATGTCGGGAAAGTGTCTGGTTGCAGCCGCTGCACTGAGCCCATCAGTGTATGAGTGTGCAGTTTCACATTCAAGGGCAGAAGGGGTTGTGATGCGGTTCGACGCTCGCGATCGCCGTGTTAAATGTTGGAGATTAATGTTTTCAGGACTTTTAAGCCTTTATTCAGTTCGGCATTGTTTGCGCTAATGCATCTTCCAGTGACGACGTCACGTATAGTATCGGCTCAGCTCCCTTGGAACCTCACAAGAGCAGGTCCTAAAAAAAGTACCAGGTACTATTGCTAATGAAAAAGCAAAAAAAAAAAATGTGCAGAGTCACGCCATGCAAAGGTGAGCCGTGCTGAAACTGACAATTTTTGCTGCCACATTATTTTCATTCGTCAAAGACGGTATTAGAGAGGCGTGCTGACGCAGTTCCTGTCAGATTGTCAGGTGGACCTTCTACATGGTCTCGCCAATGAGAGCGTGGAGTGTGGAGTGATCATGTGACTTTGAATGTCGTGCAACATGAATTCAGCTTAAACTGATAACCGTACATCATTTTCAAATGGAGAAACTAAGTCAAACTTTGAATTTGTTTGAGTTTTGGATGAGTTTTTAAAACGAAAACTTGCAAACTTATCTTTAAAACATGATCTCAGAAAGATAATTCAATATCACCTAGTGCTTAAGTGATTCTGCGGACATTGATCGAGTTAATGATAGGGGACGGTGAAAGCAAACAGCACTGTATTTATTGTCTCTGTCAGCACACACACACACACACACACACACACACACACACACACTAAATATGCCTCTTTTATGGAAAACGTGTCTCAAGAGAATGAAAGTTGTGACCCAGATTTAAAATCTGCTCTCAGGGTTTCATGAAAAGCAATAATCAGTGACACACACAGTGAAATAAACAGAATAAATTGTAGCTTTCAGCTTTCTGAAATTACTGTTTGACCGTAGCACTGCTCACTTTAAAAGTTATTATGCCATATTTCTGTCTCATGTCAAAACCTGGAGACTGGATTTTCACTTCCTCTTTCTTTTCATTCCAATAATAAACGTCACACAGGAGGGTTTTTGGGTTGAATGTAATTGTGTGGGAGCGGATCTCACCCTGGTATCTTTGTTTCTCAAATGTTTTCCCTTTGTTTCCTAAGACTTTTGGAATCCTACTCATTTATCGTAAAGAGGAGTTGGGAAATGAGGAAACATACAGTAGTATGAACAGATGTGTCCTCACTAAGACATAAAAACCAGCTTGTGTGTGTTAATATATGAGAGGCTGCTTAGGCCGTCATTTATACCGCCTCACACATTTTGTTAGTATAACTTAATACAAACAAGCTACACGGTTGGTGTAGTAGTAAGCACTCTTGCCTGTGTGACCCAGTCAGAACAACGCTCTTTCTGCATGGAGTTTGCATGTTCTCCCAGTGTGTGTGTGTGTGTGTGGGGGGGGGGGTTCTCCAGGTTCTCCAGGTTCTCCATTTTCCTTCCACACTCAAAAAAAACATGCAGATTTAGGAATTATGATCTGAAATGGACCATAGGTACGAGTGTGAGAGTGGACTGGCGATCTGTCAGCTGAGATTGACACCAGTGACCCTCATGTGGAGGATACAGCAGTAAAAGATGGATGAACTTAATACAGACACAATCATACTATACGAGTGTATAGTATTGTATGTGGGAAAGTATGATGGTGTTTGTATGAACTTATATGGGCCCAAAACGTCCTCTCACACCGTGGGTTTTTCCCCATTATTTTCATACATAGCCATTATTTCTTTGGATCTTTGACGTCTGAAACTGGTAGATATTATTTATTTAGTAAGGTTTATTTTTATAGTTCAGTGTCAGACTTAATTAGGCACATCAGTGATATCTGAGAATCAATCCCCCATGGGTGTCGTCATCAAAACTGCATTCTGGTTTCTTCTGGCATGAAATCCCAGTGGAAACGTTTTCTTTTTACTATTCATACAATAAAACAAATTCTCTCCTGATCTCCAGAGAGAACTTTCTCTCCTGGAAAAAATTTACTGAACACAAATTTAGTAAAATAATAATAATATACATATATATATATATACAGTACTGTGCAAAGCTTTCAGGCACCACCAGCTCTGTTGTTTCTTCTGTCCGTCAAATTCTGTGATCATTGGAATTTGGAATGAAGGGATGCGACTTAAAGCTGGTCTTATACTGTCATGCAACATGACCGTATACATACACATGCAACATGTGTATGTAATGCTCAAGCATGTCTTGAATAAACCTGGCGTCATTTTTTTTTTTTTTTTTTTTAAAACAACAAAAAACTGCATACATATTTTCTGGATGTGTTCCAGTAAAGTGAAATAGAAATACTTCTTTTGTGAGTTTCCATTTCCTTAATAACAAGCAAAATAAGAATCTAGTTGCTGGTGTGTGTGTGTGTGTGTGTGTGTGTGTGTGCGTGTGCGTGTGTGTGTGTGTGTGTAAGAGGTGTAACAGGTTTCCTGCTTCCATCCTCTGACTGTCAACAGGAATGTTTGGCAAACAGCCACACACAGGTTTGCTCTGCTATTCTTCTGAGGACACTGCATTGACTTCCAATCATTTGGACGACCTAAACAAAGCACTATCCTTAACTAGACAATGCCTAACCCTTACCTTAACTTAACCTAACCACAAGTCAAATCTTAGACCTAAACCTTAATCAGCCCCCCCCCCAGAAATGAGGTTCTGCCTCATTAGGACCAGGTTTTGGGCTCTATGAGGATAACTGGCCCTGACAAGGTCAGTGTTTATGACATGTCCTAAAGACGTAACAAAGTACACGCACAGAGTACTGTGAGTTTTTGTTTATGTCGTCTCTTTCTGAAGAACAAGATTAAAGGGTCATTCTGTGAAAAAACACAAAACCAGTTTACAAAACCTGTAAATGGTGTATATTCACATTGTTTAGTGTGAACATATTCTATTATTTTATTTTCATATACTATATTTCCTGGTGATTATATTAATTGCTGGCAATTCAATATTTTCCACCTTTTACATGTACTGCTGTAAAACCATAATCCCTATTGTGGGATTAATGAAGGATTATCATCATCTATTCTTTGAACAGTTCATTTGTTTATACAGACATAGAGGAAAAAGTAGAAGTTACACAGTGATCTAATAGGCGTGAGCAGATATGTTTTTTTTAATGTTTTTGGAAAATGAATTATAATAAAAATGAATGTTTCTACTTCCAGGTTTGTCACGTCACAGATTAACGTCTGCGAACTGAACCTCGTAGTCATGACAGTGACGTCATGTGTTGATATGCAGCACAGTTTATCAAAAGGCATGTTTGTTTTCTTGTTAAAGATACAGTGTCATCCGGCGATAACATAGTCAAATGACTTCAGTGTCATCAAACCTCAGGATTATGACAGCGGCGTCATTGTTGATTGTGTACCAGGTGTGTAATAGTAATCGTGCATCAGTTGAGTTGTACAATTTAGAGGCTGGTTACCTGGACAACAAGCCTGAGGGTCCGGGTTAGAGCTAAAAGTGTGAACAATAGGGGAGGTGAAAAAAAGAAAATTACATAGTTGGAGAAAGTGCATGTGATTGTGTCCATGTGATTGTGTGTGTGTGTAATCTACCCTGGCAGCAGATCAAACACCACTGTGCTGCACTCTATTGTACATACTGTACATTGAATCTCCAGGTGTAACCTTTTGTCAAAAGCTTTCACACTACAATCCTGTAGAATTGTCTAATATAATCCATACTGGTGTTGTTTTTATATAAATACAGAATATGTATGGTCTTTAATACATGTGACCCTGTATTGAAAAAGATTGATTTATTTCCTTTTTTATTATTTAAAACAAGCTACTTCTAACTTTTATTATATTTTTATATATATATTATTATATATTATATTTGTATTATATTATATATATATATATGGATGGACTATTTGTGACAAAGGTAAAAAAACAAACAAAAAAAAAACAGTGTGAAGACAAATGTATTCAAAACAAAGATTTACATCAGGCTTTTTAACTTATGACTCTGCTTTATAGTGCAACGAATAGTCAAAGAAGAAATTAACATTGTTACACTATCTCAGAGTATGATCTCGGTCAGCTTATCCCAAAATAAATAATATGTGTGAAATTATTTAACAAACCACCTGTATGAATATAATCACAGATTATCTAAAGATAAAATGAGTGTGTGTCACATGCACGTTTTGTTGCCAAGTATCTCAGACTCTACTTTGAACATTTCTTTGATGGTGGAACTGATGTAAACTTTAACTTATTGTACAGTATTTCAGCCATAACTCTTAAAAATGCTGGTTAAAATTGAAGGAAACATTGTGGTGTTCAATAAGTCAAAGGCTGAAAGGTTTTGGAAACCTTGAGTGTGGGATGAAGTGTCTACTGTTCTCAGTAGATGTGTTGAAAGTTAATACAGATGCATTAGGAAGTCTGTTGGACTGTGTCATCGCTGAACCTGAGCTGCTCTTCCAAAAGGGAAGCAAAGTCAAGGTGGTTGTGTATCATTAGATTAAATATGGAGCTTTCCTGTTGGATAATTATATCCAAACTTTGGCCTGTGTGACCATAATAACTATTGTGCTGCCATCAATCTCTCTCTAAGAAGGTCAAAGTGCATTGTTTGCAGAGACCTTTTGTACCTTCATCCATCCTGTAAGATTGCACAAACAGGTCCTGAAGTACTTTACCTTATCCCTCCTACAGTTATAGTCAGTCCATCTGTCACATCACATTCTTGTGAATAAAATGTCTCAAATACATCCTGAGGGATTTCTTTTCAATTTAATTTAACATGTTGATGTTCAAAGGTCACTGTGACCTCATGAACCGGTTTTTTTTTTGTCTTGTTAATGCGTTATCTTAAAGCTGTAGTATGTAACTTTTCAAGATAAGTTTAGTTTCTGTCAAATAAGTTTACACAACGCTGATAAAGACTATCACACTCTGTGTATGTGTCAGTTCCATGGTGTTTGTTCTTCGTGTCTGTGGTGACACAGAGTGATTGTTGATGATGATGAGGAACGGGCTGAGATTTGAACTGTGCTTGTGATTAAGGTTTGTGATAGAATTCAAGTTTAGGTTGTCCAATGTGTGTGTGTGTGTGTGTTCTTGTATGTGTAGCTTTGTGAGGACCAAAAGATGCATAAACCATAGGGAGTGAGGACATTTTGGCCGGTCCTCACAACTATAAAGGGCTGGGTTTTAGGGTTAGGCATTTAGTTGTGATGATTAATGTTAGATTAAGTGTGTGTATGTGTGTGTGGGGGGGGTGTTGGCTCAACCAAGACTCAGTGTTCCACACCAGCAACTGTGAGGTTATCACCAGCCGAAGCTGTTTCCTTCACAGATCTTTATTGTCGTGTGGTGACAGGCGCCTCCACCCTGGATTAGTAACAAGGAAGTGAACGTTGATTCTTTTTTTGGCCATAAGCAATACCGTGTTTTAGTCATGGGCGCTTCCCAGGCCTCCTCCAGCTGCCTGCACTCGGCGTCTGCTGGGTCATGTGATGTGATCATTTGCCTGATGTCTTGTAGTTTCATGCTCGTCATTTTGGACCATCAGGTTTACCTGTGATTTATCCATGCAGAAAGGCACACCATTTGGATAATGTGCTGGAAAACGGTCACGATCTGACTTTAGAGGAATGACAAGACGCGGTCACGTCCCCCAGCGTCGCCTGACAGATGCACAATCTGACCTTCCATGTCTGATCGACACACAGCGGTTGACTCCAATGTAAACTCACTGGCGGCTCACAGAGCACCTTTAAAGTGTGGATGGACACTCAGGGCAGCTGCGTGTGTCTTTTTACACGCATGAGTACCATGTGTGTCTGTAAGGCGCCGTCGAGGGATGTGACATGTGACTTGGGATGAGAAACATGTTTAAGTAAAGTAATTGAAAACATGTGTGGACTCACATCAGCCACATGCAAAAATATCCAGGCAGCCCAAGATGTGTAAACAAGGTCTGAACTCGGTGTGAACGTGAGCGTTTGAGGAGTGGACTCAGGTCCTGTTGACGTGAGGACTTACGATATAATTATCAAATGATTTTCTTTCATTCCTTTCCATCATCGTGTCTTTTCTGAACACAATCTGGATGTTTGAGGCAGCGGAATTCATCGGCTCACTTAAAATAAACCAAACCAAAAGGCCTTGAAACTCGTGCTCTTCTGAGTCTTTGGACCAGAAAATGCTTTCAACACGTATGTGGAGTAAATGTAAATAAATACAGGAAAAGAACCTGAGCTTTAATGGCTGTAGGGTTAGGAAGCATTCCTGGTGCATGTTCCTGCATTCCTGCATTAGGAGCAGTGGAGAATGTGAATTACTGCACAAAGAGCATCATGTTCAGTCATTACAGAACTCATGATTAAGGCTGGGAATCACAGGGTAGCTCACGACACGATACACAACACGTAGTCCACGATACCAATAACGTCACATACAACGATTCTGTGATAATCAAGACATTGAAAAACAATCGTCTAACTACAGAAAAGAAAATGTCCATGAAAAGTTAAAAGTGCAGGATTTCTCTATTTATTCACAATATAGAGAACAAAGTGCATAAAGGCTATGTATTGAACGTGGATGGAGCATCTCTTGACGTAGCTTTCTCCACCATTATCTCCCTCTTCTTTGGCCAGGTAACTTCCACCCAAGTTTCTCTCATTCATTTGAGCAGCGCCCCCATGAGGAGACATAAAGTAACTGGCAGGGACTTACATATATATATATATATATATAGATATTTTGACCCACATTTACTTGTGATGTTGAACCCGAAAATAAAGAACATTGATTTTTAATTCTAGTTTTAAGTTGCTATTGCACAACATGTACCATACTTTAATTTAGTTTTGGATCATTTTAGCCTCTGTGGCTGAAAACCACGCAGCTCATGCAGGATAAACTGTTTACAACGTTGTCAAACAATATGACGGAAAAATGACAGGGCTGAAGAGGATCGTATCAAATAGCTAATTTCTTGTGTGTGTATTTTTATGCCTCTGTACTTAGCAGCATTGTTTTCTGTCCAACCCAGTGATTGTGAGCGAGCTATCTCAAGAAGACCTTCACAGATTTCCTTACATTTGACACAAACGCTCACTTGGATTCAAGGATAAACTGTTAAGACCAAAAGTCTACTTCTCTGTGAGCTCACAAAGCACTTTTTTTTCCCCTTTAGACTCTGCTGTCTCACAAACACTGGATGGTCATTTACTGCATATCTCTCACCTTGTTTACTGTCTCTATTCAAATGAAGGCAAAGATACTAAACCGTCACAATGCCTTGTAAATCCATTATCTTAAGAATGCCTCAAGAGAATCCTTCAAGTTCGGCACATCCTCTTGAACAAGCAAATGTTTTATGACTCAAACAAAGAGTGGACACCAAAACTCCCTCCCTTACCAGCAGTAATACTTGTTGTCGCCATTAGATTTTCTTTCTTGATCTTACTGCTTTCTTGAAAATGTGTGTAAATAATGATCATGGTCACAGCAAACCTATTTTCTTACTGAAACGTGATTCTCTCTCTCTGTCTTTCAGGTGTTTGGAGTGTAAATGGACGACCTGTGTGCCGTGGTCCCCTGCGGCTCTGGAGAGTCATTCCTGCGTTTTAGCGCGAGCATCCCCGAGGAGTTTTGTGTGTCATCGGGACCTTGAGGCACACCCACGCACACACACATGATGTTCAGCCACCCCCTCTCACTTTAGACCTGGCAGACCTCTAATCTCTAAAAGATTGATGAGGTCCTGTTCAGGCGCAGGAGGCCTGGCACAGCCTTGATAAGGCAGCTTTCATTTCAGCACATTTTATCCCTCACTCCGCGCTCGCTGCTTTCAACACTACGAGGAGGGACCATGACGCGCCAAGGCCTCCAGGCAAGAAGGACAGTCTCTTAAGAAACAGAAACCATGAGATGTTTTGGAAGTGACAGCTGTGTTTTCTTCTGTCACTCGGCCTCAGCCGCGCGGTCGCTGAGCAGGATGCCAGCACCGGCATGTCACTGTCAAACCTGTGGAGCTGGAGCATAATGAGGCTACAGAGAGACGCTCAGAGCTGAGAGCAGCTGAACACACAAAACACACCTGCACACACACAGTCGCACACTTGGAGTGTCCCACGCAGGAACATGTGCAACATCTCGTTCTGTAATGTGGACAGTAAGGTGGACCAGTTCTTCCAGCCCACGCTCTACATCATAGTCATCGTTCTGGGGCTGCCCACTAACTGCATGGCCCTGTGGGCTGCCTACATGCAGGTGAGGAGGACACACACACACACACACACACACACACACACACACACACACACACACACACACAAACACTACAGTCAATCACCAGTGTCTGACTATAGTGTAGTGTACTAAAGTGTTTCTTGTACAGCTGTGGTGTATGACCTCACTCTTAATACTTTATATACAATAGAATATTTCATATTGTATTGTAATGTTTTTCCATTTTGTTGGCTGAGGTCATGTGAAAAAGATAATTGATCCTTTCGCTCACTTCATTTTGAAAACAGTGTGGGCTTCTGCACAGTGTGTTGTTGCATAGAATTAGACTGAATAGATCGGCCGCTATGGATCGGCCCATTGTCATAGATCTCGAATTTTCTTCAATATCGGAACCGATACCCAATACAAATATCGTATCGGAGCATCCCTAATTATTATTATATTTTACTCACATGTATGTGATATTATGTCCTATTTTTCTATTTCTTATATTTAAGAGTAGATAGATAGATAGATAGATACTTTATTCATCTCACATAGAAATTCACGGATAGTACAGTACATCTATCTATCTATCTGTATGTCTGTCTGTCTTAGAATTTGCGTCAAGTAGTTTTATTTTATTAAAATTGTTTACATTTCTTCTACGACATAGTCAGTATCAAAGAAGCTGTCCTCAAAGCTCTTAGAAGAATAGAATAGAATAGAATAGAATAAAATAGAATATCTTTATTTGTCATTGTAACAGGTACTTTCTCCTCCTCCTACAGTACGTTCTGTTATTTGTGGAGAAGTCTGTGTTTTTCTGTCTTTAGGGCGGAGCTTTGATGAGAGAGCAGCAGAAAGGAGGAGGGAGTCGGGCGTATCACTTACATTTGTTGCAGTGCAGCCTGCTGTTGACAGCTTTTCCAAAATTGTACTACACCAGATTTGTTTTCTTTCTTTCTTTCCTCTCGACGGATTTTATTTACTATCCAGTGAAGTGAAGTGGATTCCAACAAAATAACATAAAAAGTGTTAATAGACTCCAGCTATAATTAGTTATGTATACTGGAAAAAACAGCGACAGCTAAGACTGACTCTTAAGATCACTACTGCACAGTCTCTGATGTACAAGATACAAGATACTGTATCTTTGTTTTTGTACAGACGGAAGAAAAGGAGACGTACAGTAAAAAGCTTTGACTTACTGTTTATAAACATGTTTTCAGGAAATCAAGTACAAAAAAAGATCATGTAAGTTGAGTAAAAAATTACAGTTGCAAAGTAATTGTGTTCATTTTCCTTGTTACGTCTATACAGTCAGTAGAACACTGGGGACATCATTTCCACCGACTGTCAGTTTCACTTTCCATTCCAACTGAGTTCACAAACTTGTGTTTTTTTCTTGTACATCATTACAAGGTTGTAACATTTTAAAATGTGATTATTGTTTGGCTTCCATCTCCTCTGCATCAGTGCCAGGTTTTTAATCTTGAACATTCAGCTTGTTCCAAAACAAATACAGTAAAAAAAGCACTGTAGTTATTATATCAGACGTCCTCTATGTCACCCCTATTTTAGTCACTGATGACATCATCTGACAAAACATGTGCATAACTGCTGTGCTGGTTATTTTCCAGGGTGGTTTCAAATAACTATCAATACTGCATCTTAAATCCAGTCTCAGAAAAGCTTAATGGAGGCAGTGAAGTGGAGCCTCTTCTTCTTCATTCACTGTGAATGATCTTAAGATATTGACACACATCTACATACAAACCAAACCTATTCAATCCTTTAAAGATGAAGAATATAGTTTGTATTTTATTTTCTCCCACATTTTAAGCCTTGAGATTAAAAAGGATACACACTAGTTGTTTCCTGTGTCCTCAGCATTTGCATCCTAATGATTTAATTACCGTTTGACTTGAAAAATGTTGCACTTATCCGTCCACCACCTCCCACCCTGCCCCCAATCTCATCTTTTCACCCTCTCCTTCCCCTCCATCACGCTCATCCGTCCAGGTGCGCCAACGCAATGAGCTCGGCATCTACCTGATCAACTTGTCGGTGGCTGACCTCCTCTACATCACCACTCTTCCTCTGTGGATCGACTACTTCCTGCAGCACGACGACTGGATCCACGGTCAGGAGAGCTGCAAGCTGTTTGGCTTCATCTTCTACACGAACATCTACGTCAGCATCGCCTTCCTCTGCTGTATATCGCTCGACAGATACCTGGCCGTGGCGTACCCCTTACGCTTCACCAAGGTCAGACGAATCAAAACGGGTACGTAAAGGAAACCGTGTTTTTTTGAATGAAATGTTCGCTGGGAACAGACTCATGGTAAACAGCAGCTCATCCTGTTTTTATAGGATTAAGATATTACATTTGATGATTTGTCTCTGTGCTACTGCCAAGCCTGGAGGGGACGTATGAGTCTTCACAGCTGTTAAATCTGTTAGAACAGGAAATCAACTTTGTGCAGAGATAAGATCAACTACAACAACTTAGCGCTCCAGGTTTTCTTAAAATCAGTTTCTCTCTTCAGGTTTATGGTGTCGAAGTTAACGGTATGAACGTTACCTCAAAGAATAACATTTCTCTTTCCCCTCCTGAACTACCTACAGCCATCTTGGTCAGCACCGTGGTGTGGCTCATTGAGATCATCGCCAACTCTGCTCCTCTCTTCCACGATGAGCTCTTCCAGGATCGCTTCAACCACACCTTCTGCTTTGAGAAGTATCCCATGCAGGACTGGGTGGCAGGGATGAACCTCTACCGGACATTTCTCGGCTTCCTTGCTCCCTGGACAGCCATGCTGGTCGCCTACCGTGGAATCCTAGCGGCAGTGCGCTGCAATGTCTCAACTGAGCGTCGCGAAAAGGCCAAAATTCAGCGGCTGGCTTTGAGTTTGATCCTAATTGTTTTGTTCTGCTTTGGACCGTACCACGTCCTCCTCCTCGTACGGAGTGTCATGTTTCTAAACAAGCCGTGTGACTGTGGCTCTGAGGAGAGTTTGTTTGCGGCGTACCACGTGTCATTGGCAATGACCAGCCTCAACTGTGTCGCCGACCCCATCTTGTACTGTTTCGTCAACGAGGGGGCACGGAACGACGTCGGCCGAGCCCTCTCGGCGCTGCTGCCCGTGGCCTGTCAGAAGGGCTCCTCTTCGCCTTCGCACGCTGACATGCTGAACGCTGGTTCGGTCACCATGGAAACGCCTCTTTCGACAAAGAGGCAGCCTTGTGTGTACGTCGATGGTGGCAAGACAAGCAGCTACAAGACCGAGCTGGTGGCTCTGAAGGAGGAGTGTCTACAGATGACCATTCTCAGTGTGAGGAAGTGACTTCCACGCTGGAACCAGCAGCAGCACGTCCTAACACATCGGATGCTTTTGTTCTGACTAAAATCAGATGCATTGACCAAGGCCAGTACTGTGCAAAGGTCTTAGGCCACCATTAGATCTGTCCGTGCTATAATGACCGTACAACAAATATTTGCTGTGAAAAATATCTATTACACCAGGTTTAATCAAGACATGCTTGATCATTACATACAAATGTTGTGTGAGTTAATGTCATTCACAGCGTGATAATATATAAAGTCCAACTTTCAGTCACATCATTCCAATCCAAATGCCAATGATCACAGAATTTGACAGACATGAAAACAACAGAGAGGCTGGTGTATGGCGCTATGCATAAGCATTGCAATTGGATATCTTTACCACTAGAGGAGCAAAAAGGTGTGCAGGTGTCACCTACGGACAATCGGAGGGTTTTTATCCCGGATTGATTTGCCGCTGATTTGGTTTAAATTCTGTCATACTGAGCAACTCGTGCCATATTGTGCACGACTGGTCTGTGTGCTCATGTTATCGTGTCAACATACTACTCTATGTCATCATTAATTCCAGAGTAGCTGACGAGAAATAAGACTCACACAGTGTCAGACTCAAAGAGGGTTTTCATCGGGTGGTGATGTTAACACGAAAGGTTACACCAAAGTCCTTAGGATTCAGGATTCTGTGGCCACGTTTTTTAAACCACTCCATTTAGATGCTGAACTCGTGTTGTGCTGGAGTAGCAGAGCGACTAATGAGCTGATAATCCCACTGATAGTCAACACACTTGGATATTTGGACTATTTATTGCCATGCCAGGAGCCATTTAGGCCACATGGATATTTAAATGGAGTTATTTAAACAGACGCCCTCTGTGTGGGTGAGTGTGAAGACACCTTTGGATTCAGACATTTTGGACAACATGCAAAGTGCAGGTTACAGAGGCTTGAAACCCCAAAAGTGCCACTTTGAAATATGAAAGTAAAGTCGAGGGGAAGTGAAAAAATAAATAAAAGTACGTCGCTGGTCCAAAACATTTTTATTGCTTGTTGAAAATGTCTTTACCATTTTGTTAATTTTTAAAGGAAACAGTGAAGCCGTATGAAGTACCTCAGCTTATAAACTGTGACAGAAAGAAAGCTAATACTGCAAGTGTGTTTCTTTTTTTTATTGTGAGCCATGTTTTTTTGTCTTTCTTATTATGACGGAAAATAAAAAAAATAATCAATCTGAACTCTGACAATTTGAACAGTCCTGCTTGATTCAGTCAACACTGCTGTTGGCTGCTAAGTAATATCATATAAGAAAAGCAGTAGCTTTGGCAGTATTCAAAGTAACATCTGTTGTTTTGAGCCCTTCCCATCCCGAGAGCCTCGTATACCTCGGCTCTGTCACGTCCCTCGACATGGCCTGACAGACTTACAAGGTCTTGTTCCATGTCTGAAAGAGACGCAGCGGGCTTTCACTTGACCCCAATGTAAACCTGGAGAATTGAAATGCTCAGAGCAGAGATGCAGTAAAATACGATTCAGAATATGAGATTAAGGTTAGGGCCTAGACAAGGAATGAGGTTAGGGTTAGGATGAATATTAAGGTTACTGTCGTGACCTATATTAAATCATAAATTATTAGATATAGATGATGCTTTTGGAATGTGAATTGCCCGTTTGTTTTTAACAAAAACAAATCAAATCAAAGCAAGAATGTCCCACTGTTTGTGTGTCAGGTTATCTCGTTCTTTATGTGAATATAAATAAGAAATTGCCATAGCCTGCCATGGGACTGGGGAACTATATGAATAAAACGAATAAAAGATTGAGAAACAAATCACATGCTGTGTTTATTTTACAATGTGTGTCACTACACTATTATGAATTTCCCTTCCAAGGTGACAGCCAACAAAAGCAACCAAAGAGCAATTAAGGTTAAGTGTGAGATTTAGTGGCATCTCCAGGTGAAGTTGCAAGCAACTGGTCTTTCTAAACCTGTAGGAGAGAGCATCATGGAAGGCTTCTGTCAAAACTTGTTGGTGCAACATGGCAGACTTTGTGCCAAAGGGCTCACACACTCGAGACATAATCACTCCTACGAAGGCAAAGAAAACCAGACCATTTTGATTTTTGATTTACAATGAATTGTGAATAAAAAAAATTCCATATGCTGATAGATGTCCCTAAATTCTATGCACTGGACCTTTTAGCAGCTTTTACAAGTGAATATACAGCACGGCTCAGACATCTACAGGCCAAAACAGCAATTTAAAGATGACAGATTGTCTTTTTCACATTCAGAGCGTCTTTTTCACAGTTCCACCTGCCAACTGTTTCATTTGAAAGATGGAAAATGTTTTATTTGTGTTGTCTTGGCATGAAAGCGTTACTGTGTTGAGGTACTGCTGCTCCATGCTGTTGTTGTGCACCTGTGTGTCCGTCTCTGAGAGGAGGAGCCAGGCTTCATCATGTGTATTAGTTCATTGCTAGTGTCAGTGAGATAATAAATTATGGATACAAAACGCAGCATCCACCTGTGTGTGTTTGTTTAGAATCTAAAGCTGCATGAAAGAAACAGAATTTAGAGAATAAAGTTGGAATATCTCGTGGATTAGGACAGGTGCTGGGTGTCCAGGTTTACGACTTGAGTGCTGTGCTGAAGAGAGAGACTTCACGTTATTGATATTTTGCTGCTTTCAGCAAGTCAAAAGCTCACAATACAGCCACTGTCCGGAATCTCTCTCTGATTGTCGAGACGAAATGTCGAGATTAAAAAAGTCAATGAAGTGGACATTAGTTTGATGTGTGTGAGGGCTGTTTTTCATGTGGATACAATTGCTGCTGCTTTATGACTTAAAAGACAAATATTAGACTTTAGCCTTTTAATTTTATTCCAACAAAGAAAAACCTTTACAAAGTAGCCTTTGTTGTTTTTGTGGTCCCTTTCATGTTCTCATTTGCTCTCAAGCTAAATGTCTACACTTCTCTCTCATGAATGAATCAAATCTCCAGATTAGAGTAAACAACCAGGTGATTGGAAGAAATGTAAAGAAATGAAAGATCCTGACAAATGAGAAGAGTTTTTGTTATTATTCTATATCATTTTATTATTCTATGCACCTGAAGCATTGTGCAGCAAGAAAACCACACATGTTGTAACTAATTATTAGCGAAGTTGTGAACTTTCACAATGTTTTAAGTGACTGAGAAATATCAAACCGGCAAGCGGTAACTCTTTAACGTCACTTATCTGTTTGTTATTATTATAGGACACCACTATGATGTTTTTTTTAAAACCAGAAGTAATCGTGTTTGCAGGTTTGCACACACACTGCTCTTCCACCTACAGGACAGTAATGTGTCATCTACGCTGTCTTTCATTATGTTTGACTCATCATAAAAATGGACGTCACGCTCTATCAAAGAAGACCCCACACGAGAGAATGAGTCCATAAAACGGACTCTGTTCGAAAGTGCTCACTGATGTTGTAAATCAAGTGAGGTTCCCTTTCTCACAGACTTGAATAGAAGTCAGTGTGGTCTCCCCCTGATGGCTTTAAACAGAAAACAGATGCTTCTGAATTCACTTCACCTTCCAGACTTGGAGACAACGTCCATTTTTGTATACAGTCTGTGATCAAAGGTTGCAGAGGCGGCGAGATGCACCAAAATATAAATTATTTTTGATTTCCCAATTAAATTTAGTCACCTTTTTCATTCATGGCCGTGTCTGTGAGTGTGTGTGTGTGCTTATCTCTGACAGTGTGGGCTGGCGTGTCCTTTCCATTATTACCCTGCACATCAGAAGGAACCCTGTATTTACGACCCACTGTCACGGGGGTGGACACATTCACACTGTGTTATACAAGACAGAAAGTGTGGGTGTGTGAGAGAAGAAATAGAAAACTGTGCTAACGTATGGATGAGTGGTGTACTGTTTGTGTGTTTGTGTTCATTTGTGTGTTAAACTGCATGTGTGTGTGTGTGGAAAGAAACATGAGCACATGCCTCTGTGTTCTTGAGAGGACATCGTTCTGCCTCTCTCTCTCTCTCTCTGTCTCTGAGAGAACATTGCCTCTCGTCCTCTATGCTTCACTGGCCATGCACCTCGGCTGTAGGTCTATATATAGACGCTCACCAGAGGCCACACTGTCATTACCAGCAGCTCACCTGATTTTGAAACTGATTTATTACAAGGTGCGGATGGAGAAACACCTCCAGACAAAAAAAAAGGGTTGTGATTTTCATCAGATATTCAGATTTATTTCGAGGGAACGGAGGGAGCGGAGTGCACTGGCTATCTGGCAGGTGACTTTGTGAGCAGCGCTGACTTTGACAGTGTTTGGAGAAGATACTACAAATAGGATTTACAGAAGATTACCCCCCCGAGCAAATACATTTGAATTAAAATGGAATTATGCACTGAAGACTTAGCTGCAAGTCAAAAACCTTTAATGAAGCACAATCACACCATAGGCAAATGGGTGCTGCAACAACTATTACTCAGTCAATCCTTTATTTGATTGAATTAATTGAAAAATCAAATGATTTCTTACTAAATGCCTTCATTTTAGAAATAAAAATACCAAACCACTTCCATGGGAGAACTTGAATGTGAAAATGTGTCTTCCATTTATTGCTGAATATCAAAAGTCTTCTGGACAGTTGGACAAAACATGATATTTGAAGACAATAATATCATAATATATATGTATATACAGAGGAATAAATACATAGTGTATTCATATTCATGTGCATCCTTAACAGAAACTTACACAACTAGATATTTGAGGATGCTGATCTGATTTAAAATGAAGAACAATGTAACGCCAGAGCCACTATTCATATAACAAAACTCACGTCCATTATGAAGATTTACCTGCTATTCAAACATAAAATATTCTTACATAAATCCCTTCTTTCCTACAAGATGCTGATGATTTCAGTCATATGTTAATAGTAGCCCAGGGTGAGCTGCTTATTCCTCCTACAACTGTGAACAATGTGACCCAGAATCTTTTTTTTAAGACGCATTTTTTATAATCTAATAAGTAAACCATTCAGCTGTATTTCCATCCTGATCCTGGCAGAGGAAGCAGGACATCAGGCTTCTGATCTGCTCAGACAAATGCACAGAGAAACCAGATTCTGGCTGCTGTTTGGATGCAAACCATGAATTGTGAGCTGAGGAGGAGGCTTCAAAAAAAGCCCTGATTTCATGTCTGAGGAGGCGTTTGGACCATATCAGTTTTGTTTTAGAACATCAGGAGTGGAGTATAGGGTTATATGGTGAGGCAAACAAGTCCCTGTTTCTGGAGTCTTGTTCACAGAATTTAATATAACCTTTAATCTCAAAATCAAAATGGGGAGAAGAGCGAGCCAGCGTTACTGTATGTCCAAAGACAGACAAACTAACAGCGAGCCGGTCAAATGGCGAGATGGAATCGCACAATCTGCGATATACTGCAGCAGTCACTTCTAACCCAAACCAATAAAAACCATGGTCTTCCATGTTTCCTCATTATCCAGTGTCGCTAATGATTTGAAAACACAAATTCATTGCAAATGTGAGATCAGAGAAAGAACGAGACACATTGTTGTTCTCCTCAACTTGGAATGTGGGAATCTACAGGAAAAGCTGTTCCTTGCTATAAGTGGACTATGCAAATGTCAGGCCCCGAGGCCACCAGGGGGCACCAAAGCTACATGTCCTGCCTCATCTCAGGAGAATTCTTATTCTTTCAAGTTTTTATTTTGTTTTTATTGTCTGCACATTGATATTGATACTGGCTCGTTGTGATTTTTTACTAAAAGTAAACCTATTTTATTGTTTTGGGTTGTGACCATTTGTGTTGCTGTGAGAACCTGAGTTGTGTTCTTGCTTTTAAAGTTAACTTTTTATTTATTTATTGATTGATATATAGAGGATTGTTGTTTTCCTTGTATAATCATTTTTTTATCAGTGTAACTAACTTCAGTGGCTCAACTTGAGTTCCTGAATTTTAATATGAGAGGTTATCATGACTGTGAAGTATAATAGACTGTGGCATGATGTAAAATGTTAGGGCCCCTAGTCCCCAAACATCATCTTGCACGGGGGCCCCCACAAAGCTATAAACAGCCCTGAATGAATCCATTAACACGTGTGTCTCACATGTGATTTTATGACTTTTTATGAACCAAACAAGTGATCGATTAATCAACAAAATACTTGACAGATAAATCGACCACAATTTGACCAATATGAAATTACACTGTAGAGTAAATTGATTTCATTGAAAGAGTGGATGCTGCAGCAGAAAGCACCAAAGCCTCCACATGTACAGTATATTCCTGCTGATTGCCGCTATAAACAAATCTGCGAGCACCTGGAAGTGAAATTGCTTCAGTGATATACAGTTTTCAGTTTGATTATCGAGCGGTGAGTCACCGAATGGCCGCGGTCGTCAAGATTCACAGGAGGTTGTGTCAGAGGTGTTTGAGTGTTTGTAGGTAATGTAGAGGACACATCATACAGTATGATTAATATCAAAGGGAGAGGATGTAATCTGAATTTAACCATACGAAACAACATAATATTTTCCTATGGATTTTAAGCAATAAAAAAATTAAAATAAATGTATAAAATCATGAAAAATTATGGAAGAAGTCTGAAGCATTTATACATACTGTTTTTTCTATCATAACCGTTCACATGCTGTCAGGTGTAATTTGGGGTTAAGGGTCTTCCTTAGGGAAACTTTGGCATGTAGAACAGTGAGGATCAAGCTCCAAACCTTCTGATTAGACGATATCCCACTCTACCACTGATCCATGATACTTTCATTTAAATATATTTATATCAACAAACAATACATTGGAGTCAAATGTTGTTGTTTTTTCAGTTTAAATTTAGATAAAAATCTGTGTTTTCCCCCCAATAAAGTTATTATGTTATCATATCTTTATTTTAAATGTGTGAATATTTTCAAAGTAAGCAATAAACATTCAACTAAATTAACAATATTCCATATTTACATATAACTAAATTCATTTTCTTGGAAAATAATCTTAAAAAGAGTTCAAATACTTCACAATGTTTTTTAGTATATATTTTATAAAACACCTTAGTTTTACAACGTGCCTTAAATCAGTGAAGGGAAAGAAAACAAACAAACAAACCTGTTTCTGTGTGTGCGTAAGAATGAAAATCATTGTCTCTTAATATTTGTGAAGTGGTTTCTTGTGACACAGTCATGTCATTATCTCATGACCTGGAAATTCTATTAAACGTCACATGACTGTGCCACTGCCACATTCACTCTGTCTCTCTGTTAAAGGTGAGAATGAGATTAATTGGCTTATACCCAGAAACTGGCCTTGTTACGGTATTATACTCTTTATTTTGTATTCTATGTTTCACCTGTTAGCAAACTAGCAAGCAGAAAATGTACACGGTGTGGAGAAACAACTCACTGGCTACTATATCATGCTTTTCTACAACAATATTTATTGACAATAATATTTAAATTGTCATAACCAGAGGTTAAAACTGAGAAAGTTGTGCCTGTTACTGAGTTGACGCCTCAGAAAACAACCTCACATGTTGTTGTGGTGGTGTACCACTTTAAATCTCCAGGTTAAGCCCCGCCCACTCACGTCTCTTTCAAATTCAAATGTGAAATCGCGCGCGATTACCTACGCGTTCGTCTCAAAATGGCGGATAACGTTTTTGTGTGTTTTTTTTTTTTTTACATTTTCCGGCCACACTTCTCTCCACAAAACCCACTGAAGGTCGAACCCACGGACCAACAACACACGAACTGCGACAAGGTAAACCCTGGGAACTTCACACAAGACTTTTAACTGACAATTAATTGTTTGTTTTCACAAAGCAGAGGTGAAATGTTTGAATTACTGTAACCTACAGTTTAAGTTTAAAAAAAAAAGTTTAATTGAGCTGTTTGTTAATCTGTACAAATAGTGTTGTTGTTGTTGTTGTGTGTCATTGTGTTTGTGGTTACACAACTACAATTTAATGAACTGTTATTTCCAATCAAAACATAGTTTTTTACTTCTGACCTATTTGCTCACATCCAATCATCAAAATAATAACAACGATAATGTATTTTATTTGTCACCGCTTTTCTCAACACTCAAGGTCACCTTACATAAAATACAAACATATACATATAAAAGTTGAGTTCAGTGTGGTCATTGGAAGTTTGCCATTCTGTTTTTTTTTTTTTAGTTTGGATTTGAAATGATGAAGAGGTACGGAATAACAGTGAGGTTGATGGAGGAGAAGGATCTAAGGGTGCGGGCAGGAGTGGAAATCTGGAGGAGGTATGGAGGTGCAAGGTTGTGTGTGGCTTTGAAAGTGTGATGGGGAGCCAGTGGAGCTGCTGTTAGACGGGTGTGATGTATGGATGGATGGAGGGGGTTTTGAGGGAGTTGAGTTTTACTCCTGTACATGTTGCTCATGTGTCCCTCTTCAGCCAGAAGGTCAGAACACTAGCACTTGTGGTTCAGCAGCCTCAGTTGTCTTGGTTTTGCTTTAAATGTGCCCGACATCCTGGTTAACCCCTGCAGAAGTTCCCGACTGTCCACTCAGCTGGTGGTCTGTTCTCGCATGTGAATCTTGTTCTGATTGGTCAACCAAAAGAGGAAATAAGAAAAGGAGCCTTGGAGCATAACAGCATCTTACTTCCTGTTAACAGATGGTCCCCACGGTGGTTGAGTTCAGCTGCATCGGTGCAGGGTCTGTGAATGTTGGTCAAACACGGCTGAGGACTGAATTCTGTGGCCTCGGACTGAAAATGGGAACAAAAAGTGAAATTCAGATAAAGGCTAAAATTAGAAACTGCTGCTAGAGGGACTGAAACTTTTAATATAGTGGTTGAAAATGAAAGTAGGCACATTATGACGGGTCTGGGGTGACTCTGACTGGGTTTGGTAATCGTATGAGATCTGACAATTGGAACTGAGGTTTAGATCCAAGACTCTTTCTGCAGATTGGGATTAAATCTACTATGTTTTAAAATTAGGAGCAGGGTGTGAGATTAGGATTTTTCCTAGAATTTTTCTGTGTGTCATTTCTATGGAGCTAGGGTTGGGGTAGCTCAGTGGTTTAGACCGGCACCCTGTGTGCAAAAGACTTCATGGTCGCAAGTTCAACTCCACCCCTGGCAGGTTGTACTAATTTCCTCGTAAATCGCTTTGGATAAAAGCGTCTGCTAAATGACATGTAATGTAATTTCATTCAATGGATTTGTGGTGTTTACCCTAATAATAATAATCATCTTGACTAATAATAATACTATTCAAAGGTTTCCCGTCACCGTTGTTTGCTCATGTCTGGTAAAATTATTTTAGGATTAATTTAAAGTCAGAGACAGAGAAACAGTAATCCAGGTTTTATCAGGCTCTAAGCATCATATAGTTTGTTTGGATTTCATTTGACAGGCTGTTGGTCCGTCTTTAGAAAAATGTATTCACAACATGAGGGCCATGGGTCAGTTTCAAACAGATCAAGTTTAAATGCAGCCTTTAAGTTGTGATTTGAGCCTGTTTTAATTCCAGGTGGGAGTGGAGGGAATCTTCTGGATGTTTTAGAGATCTTCAGTCATGATGTCCTCAGACTGGTTCAGAGTTAATTGAGTTGACATGGAGCAGAATGTCCAGAGTAAACGGCACCAGCTCAAGAAAACAAACTTCCACAACCGAGTCGGGCAAGGAGTTCATCCCATTCGCTGTTTACAAAGTTTCCCTTTTCTTCTGCTATTTCAGAGCCTCAGTTATTTGCTGATCAGTGATTCTCTGTTTGGTTTATTTTCTATTCTGAATGAACAAATCACTAAAGCAATAACCAGACTTATTAAGTGATATCGTAGCTGAGTCCAAAAGCTCATTTGTCCTGCTCTTATTTTTGTCCTCCCTCGTTCAGCTCTGCCCTTTCTGTTACCTCTCTCAAGATTTCTGTTCTTTCATAAAATGTTTGACCTTTATGGACGTTAATCCCAAATCAAATTATTAATTTAAAAAAATAAATCCCCCAAATGGTGGCCCATTCTTAACCATGTACTTTAAGGAATACTGTTTTTGTAAATTTTTGAAAGTCAGCAGTCCAGCAAATACTAGTTATGGCGTTTCGGAGGCAGGAGATTCTACTTTGGGCAAATGTGTGCGTTGTATTTTCTCAGAAGACTTTCTCACGGTAACCAGACTGGACGGATGCTGAACAAACAAACTGGTGTTGTAAAAGAATATCGTGTACGTGACCATCGTGTTTACCCTCCTTCCTAAAATGGCTGATGGACGATATTAGTGCACGGCACCAGACATAGGACATTATAGGAGTAACAGACTGATGGTTGTAATCTGAATACTCTGTTAAATTACACATATGATTTAGCACAATAACGCTATTT
This sequence comes from Solea solea, assembly GCF_958295425.1. Lineage (NCBI taxonomy): Eukaryota > Metazoa > Chordata > Actinopteri > Pleuronectiformes > Soleidae > Solea > Solea solea. The sequence goes on along the minus strand of NC_081140.1, from coordinate 21,586,989 downwards.
ATTTACAATATTACACAGGAGAAAAGTAGCATTGACAGATCATACAGTGAAACCTTTCTTCGTGACTCCACAGTGGTGACGGTGTAATCCCATACGCTGTATTTATGAACAGCCTGCAGCTGTTTGGGGATTGCACGTACATTATATAATTGGATCAACACAGATAAGTTTAATGTGGTTGTAAAGCAGCTGCATTAGAGTTTGAATGTTGTCTATGGCAAATTCTAACTTTTGAGATTGTATCTTGTGCTTTAGTTGCTTTTCCTTCTCTTATTGTAAGATTTGATAATCCTTTATTTTGTTCTACCATGGAGGAAATGTGTGGTGTCACAGCAACAGACCTACAGCTATGAAAAATAGTGGAAAGATGGAGAAAGTACGGAAACAGCAGAGTAAGGACCGAGCATGTGGGATATTGGAATTAGTGTGGCTACTTCGTGGCACCTCTTATCTTACGATCAGGACATGATAAGTGTGTGATGCTGTGCAGTGATCACAGGTCAGGGTCTTCATTTTTTCAGCTTTGCTTTGTTGTAGTGTAGTCATTTCTACACATGGTGTGCTGTGGACAATAGCACCACCCAGTGTAGGAAAGTAAAATACCACTCAATATTGCTTCGACCTTTTCATGATCATCTTAAGCTCTGGAGATGCTCATCTTGACGCTGTGAGACAGGGTGCTTTTCCCTTTTCCCAAACAAAAAGTCCAAAATGTTTTGAAACAGAAAACATGTTTTTCAAGACATTGACTTGGAAAAGCACATTTTAATAAAAGCATGAATGAATGAATGATGGTATGAATGAATGCAGAATTCACACTAAATGATGTTGTACTGACGTAACATTTTAAAAACAAGACTCTGCAGACTCTAAAATTCTACTATGAGCTAAACTTTTTTCCACACTTTTTCAAGTCTTTCACTCAAAATTCCAGACTTTTCAACTTCATGAAAACAGTGTTTTAAAACTTCATACTTTTTAAGACTTTAGAAGAAGAGGAAATCACTGACAGGAGCAGTTCACTGTGATTGTGCGATAATCAATCTGATTGATCTGCTGACTAGTTTCTGAAAAATCAGTATGTGTGTAAAAATGTTGATCAAACCTCAAAATGAACCTCCTCAAACACCTTGTTTTGTCCACTAACTACGAGAGATGAACAAATAATCCAGAACACATTCACCTTAAACATCTCACTGAAACTGATGAATTGAATATCAAAATAGTGAGCAATTAATTTAGTAGTTGATTGGTTGACAAATTGATTGATTGTTGTAGCCGTTATTTATTAATGGTAAGTTCTGTGTTAATGAAACCAGCTCTTTGGATGTGCTCAACTTCACACGGAATACTTTTAAAATCTGTTTGCTATTTCACACATGTATGAAAGTCTCTTGTGGATCCTGAAGATGCTGCACAGATGTGGCTGCAGTAGAGATTTACAACTATTATGATGCAACTATATTACGTCTATAGAGATCTGATCTGATCCACGCATCGCCTCTAAAATGTCCTCATGATTTGACAGATGTAACTGAGCAAAGGGATTTATAGCAGAAGTACAGAGGCTCTCTCAACCAGATGTGTTTTTGTTTTTACTTGCAGTAGAACCAGGACTGTGATGGCAGCTGGCCACAGGCATGAGCCCCTCCTCTGAAAATGAGAAAATGGCAAAAAGTCATGATTGTGTCCCATTTAGAAGCTGATTTATCTGTTTTCATCCTTATTCTTCCTCCTTTTAAATGAACGATAATGCAGTTTTTTTTAGACAACCAGATTAAGAATAAGAAAAACAATTGTCGCCATCCATAAATGCTAAATATGGAGTAAATGCTTCAGTTAACGCAGACAACATGCTGTACAGAGGGATGTGTGCCACCACTGTTACAGTATGTGACAAGTATGTGAGTGTGAGCTGCAGATGTCTGCCACACAGTTGGAATCTTCTTATCTGTATTGTATTTCTGGTGGAAAATGCATCTGCACAAATGTATAAGAGACAAAAGAGAGATGTGTTTATTGGCAAATACTCAAGGTTGTGAGATTTTATTTTTTTTTATCAAAAACAGGTTTTATCCTATTTATTGAAACATATTCATGTCCTGGTAGCATCAATGGATTGAGTTGTCTGGAATAAGAACAGAAAAGCCAGCATCTCTAGCCTTCACAATACTAATAAATATACTAATAAACACAACCATTCATTTAATCTCAGTCAGATCACATGAATTGATTGGCTGGTTTACAGGTTTGGTTACGCTTAAAGTGATGTAAAAAATCTCTTCTGACTTTGTCACCCCATAAGAAAATATGTTACAAATCACCTTCAAAAATAGGTTTTAAATCATGTTATATTCTCTGCCCAATTACACATACTCATATACATGTAAGCTTCTACCAAAGCAGCGGAACTATCTGAAAGATGTATCCCTTTCAAATAGATGATCACGGAGTGGTTTTTTTAAAAATAATGTTACAGTTAGGACTGAAACAATTACACGATTAATCGATTACAAAATGAATCGCCAACCAATTTTATAATCGATTAAGTGTGAGTGTTTTTAAGGAATTAAAGCAAGTTTTCTGATTTCTTTGCTCCAAATAACAAAGAAATCATTAAAACTGTTCTCAGCACTCAAACATATTTAACGTGAGAAGAGAAGAAATTCTGCATTTCATTTACACGCACTTTAAGAACGGCTCACATGGAATGGTGTACATGTATGAGAAAGCTCATAAACCAACTTACACTTAATAGATATAGAAGCCACTGAAATCTCTGCATTATTTGTATTTTTATTTTTTTTTTCAATTTATTTCAGGGACAGTGGAGTTGGTAAATTTTCATTTATTGTCACTGACCATGTGTAAAGTTGGCTTCTTAAAAGCAAATGTTCACATATATCCATAGTTTAACTAAATCCTATATTATATAAATATGATATGAACACCATTTTGGCCAGTAAAGGTGACATGTTTTTAAATGAATAAGGCAGCTGTTACTCTGAGACTGTAGTTTCTAAAATTACACATGTTATCAGTATCATTACATGAATGGACTGTAGTCATGTAGACTGACAGTCCATTTTCCTCCGTTGCTGTTGGATCAGGTTGATTTCAATCAGGCACGAGTGACATCTGCGACTGGAGGAATAAAGAACACGTCACATTTGTCTCTTTTCAATCTCACAGAGTGGCCCAGACTCCGCCTCTTCATCGACTTCACTATTGATCTTTAGGACAGAGCTGAACGATTGTTGGGTGGGAGGACAATGAGGATGATCAAAATGATCTAAGCATAGAGATGTTTCTCAAAACATGCAGTATATCCTGCAGGTTCAGTATTAGGAGTTTAACATAGAATACAATAGATTATTTTCATCTGTTATAAATACTTTAACCCTTTTAATCATCTGTTTTACCATATTCTCCTGCACATTTTACTCCATATACACGTCTGTGTTTATGTGTGATGTGTGTTCATCTAACATCTTTAAAATGAGAAAAAGGAAATACATTAATAAATAAAAAATAAAGTCAAACAATCAAACCAAACAACATAAAATACCATAATTTGTCCCTCAAACGTTCAGTGAAGGATTGTGTTGGCAGCTGATAATTTTTTAGTAAGAGTAAGATTTTTTATTATAGACCATTTTACAGTAAATGCACAGCAATTGTAAAAGGGTTTCTCGTCTTTAATACCCAACTGAAGAATTTCTGCTTTTTTTAATGATTCCTAAAGAACAATAGAAATAATATTGTAAATATGAATAAAGTTAACATTGCAGTCAAGCTATAATAACATTTGATTATGTATAAAAATATTATTGCCCTGCAATAAAGGTTGAAACATATGTTTGTATTTGTGATAATAGGTGATGATGATGATGAGGTTACCAGTCTTGTCTAGTAATGTATTATTAATTATCTAAATAATCTATGTAAAAAAAAAAAGTAAGTTCCACCAGTCAAAACCATAAGAATATAAATAATAACATGATAACTATGGGAATGATTACAAGATAACATTCTACAATATCAACATATTAAAATTCTTTATACACACAATGATTTTACTGTTATCAAAATTGAGCAAGAATAAAAAACTGAAGTGACTGCTCTTCTACAGGCGTCCAGCAGGTGGCAGCAGAGGCTGAACATTTGTTGACAACAGCTGTTTCAAGCTGTTCATTTATCTACAGTCAGGTTTGACCCAGTGAGGGAGAAACTCCCTGAATACTTTACATACAGTCACACAAACGTTCCACACCTGCTGAAAAGCAAACTTCCCACAGTCTTCATGTGAGTTATTGGAGGAAGCAGAAATCAAACCAAACGCTTTTCTAATTACATGACTGCCAATGCCACCGCAGAATGGAAAGGTTCACATAAATGTTAATCTCGCGGCTCATTTTTCTGAATTTAAAAACATCCTTTTACAATCGGAGTGGTTTGAGACTAGATGCTCCAGCTGGCTTGTGTTGCCGCACTTCTTCCTTTTCCTCTTTGCCTTTGAGTCGCGACCAAAAACATTTCTCGTCAGAGACCTGGGAATTCCATAATCAAAGATCTGTGACCGGAAAAATGTCCTTTTCCTAACTAATGTGAAACAGAACATTTGCTGCTGCATAAACTGAGGGAAAAACTGAGCATTCTTACTGTAACCATGATGCTTTTGGAGAGCATGTGGTGACTCTGGAAGTTGCTTTAAAGGGAGAGTTTGAATTTTTTTCAAGAGTTGTTGCATGAGGTATTTAAACATGGTCAGTTTCTCACATGTGGGTGTCAGTGCTCTGCGGGTCCCTGTGTCCCTGTGCCAAGAAGCAGCAGAGGTCAAGCTCAGTGAAATCATAGATGCTACTTAACAGATTGTATTAAAATTGACACTCACTTGGTGTCAATTGGTCCACAAGTCCAGACTATTTTAAGAATATGTTCAGTACTTTATCTCTGCGTTAGTACAAACTGAAGTAAGTGAAAGTGTGTTTTTAGCTTGTGAGGACACAGTAGCTGCTGGCCTACTGCTGCCTTGTTTGCGTGGTTTGTGCCATTGGCTACATCGAAACGCAGGTTTACAAACACTGGAGTCACAAAATGACAAATATGAAGTCACTGGATGGAGCAGTGGTGATTGTTCTAAGGTGGCAAGGCTTGTCGACAAAGAAAGTGTTGTATTTACATTACAATGGTAAACGTGCGCTAGAACGTGTCACTAGTTTGTTCAGAATCAGCTGTTTATCACGGATGATGGATCGTTTTACGTGGTTTTCGTATTCTCATAGCAGCCTCTGCATTAAAACCACTTGAAGCTCAGCTTCAACTGTCCTCTATGGGACGGCACAGAACAGGTTTTTCACTTCCACGTAAGCTCAGCTTCTCTAGGAGTCAATTGAGCAGTGGGCAGTAGTGGACTTCTGTGTGATGATTGGAGGAACTGTCTGAAAGGCAGAGCCAGTTTTTGATTGACAGCGGGGCCTTTTCGGCCTCAGTCCTGTGTGGATTTTGTGAGGGAAGTCTGTAGACAAACAGCTGGTTGTTGTTTGTAATTTGTTCCGTGATAGACATTTTTTTATTTGTACATATACACTGTAAATAAAAACACTATTATAGCATTTCAGTTTTACATAATTATTGCATTTTCTTTGTTTTAGTTGTTCATTTGCAGAATTTAAGTATATAACTGAGTCTGAAATGAGCATCCCCTGTTTCAAAGACCAGCAGCAGTTGCTGTGATGGATTTGATGATGGAGTTATAATTAATTCCTGTGTACCATGAAATAAAATTGCTGATTTTCTGAATGAACTTGGTCATAGGAGAGTTTGCCACCTACAAAGTGACATTTACTTGATTTCCATTCAGAGAACCTGCTTGATGGTGACACAAGCAGCAAAACCTTTTCTTGTCTTGGCTTATTAAGTTGCTAAAACGTGTTTCCACCGAGCGTCTGCACTGATGACACTCACTCACGCAAACTCACCTGTACTTCACAACACCTGAACTATCACTTAAAGTGTTTGGGGTCACTGTTGAAAGCTGAACATACGTCTGCAGATCCACATCTCTTTGAACCGTCCCACTGACATCTGCTCACAGGACCGGGCTAATAAAAAACACAAGAATGCTGCTAGTTGGGGTGAGTTTTACTGCTTATGGGGCCACTTCACTTTTTCCATATGCTGCTGCTGCTGCTGCTGCTGCTGCAGTGTAGTCACAGGCTGTGAGAGACCCTTGCAGTTCTGCCTCCAGCAGATTTTTGTCTCTGCTCCAAATGTGTAAGACCGCGCGTGTGTGTGTGTGTGTCCACCTGAAAGTGTGCGACACTCTGCAGACTGCATAAAGCAGCGAATGCAACGAGTTGGGGGCTCTCGGGCCTTTGCTCCTGTGAGCGGCTGCTGCTGTCTGAGCTGCAGAGTCTGTCTCACTCTGCTGCCTTGGATCCACCTGCTTTGGATCAGCCACGATTTTTCCCTGAGTAGGAGACTGGCTCACTGGAGCGTTTCTCATGCCGGTGTGAAACTGTGTGAGATAGCTTCTCTGTGCGTGTGTGTGCGTGTGTGTGTGCGTGTGTGTGTGCGTGTGTGTGTGCGTGTGTGTGTGTACACGCAGACCAATGTCACCTTGACTACAATCTACAAAAAGCACTGAGGGCGCGCTACATCTGTACGCCACTGTATGGAGGAGGAGAGAGGGAGCAGAAGGTAATTGTGTGTCTCTCTGCGAGAGTGTGTGAGAATATGCCCTGTGTGTGTGTGTGTGTGTGAGAGAGAGGGAGAGCGAGGGAGACTGAGGCGGGTACAGCTCTCTGACTGAGACAGCACAGTTGTGGAGGATCTCTGTTCACATCCACGCAGAGCAGCGCAGAGATGTCAGGCGCAGCACACACAGGTGAGTCACACACCACACACAGCGGCAATGGGGACAGGTGAGATGAGCCGGATGCCCGTGGGGGGGGGGGGGGGGGGGTGTTCATGTTTCCTCTGTTTTTAGTGTCTGTTTGTGATGACATTGTGCTCATACTCAGTGTTTCTGTAGACGCAGGTAGAGGCTACACAGGTATGAAGTCTGACCTCGGGGTCATCACAGTTGGTCAGGTGCTTGGGAAACAAAACAAAACCTGTCAAATTTGAATATTAGGGTGCATAGACTACAAAAATAAACATCCCTCAGTTTGGTTTCTGTTGTTTTAGACTGTGAGACAGAGTGATGTAAAGGTGAGCACTGTGCTCCTGCACGTGTCACTGGAGCTCATCAGGTTCTTCACGCAGATCCTCCACAGAGTCCACACAGACACGCAGCGGTACCTTCAGCATCTCCTTCAGCCATTAGTGCATTTTGACGGGGGCTTTAATGGAGCACAAACCGTCGGCACCTCTACGTCCTACCCTCTTCGTCACGTGACTCCACCGCCGGTTGAATATATTAGTTTCTCTTTGATTTTTGCAGGGAAAAATGCGTCCTCGGCCAATCGCTTCGAGACGGAGGCGTCGCTCTCTCCCTCTCACTTTCAGCTTCTCTCTCGTGACGCCTTTACGTGTCATCGGAAATATGGGATTCTCTTTTATTCAAATTATACAAAATCATGTTTAGTTTAACTTGAATTATTATACCTACATTTTGCATTTTCACGAAATTGCCAAGGACAAAATATGTGATATTTTATATTTTTCTACATGATCCCTTAAATTTAAATAGTGCACTTAGATTTTGAGAAGGTATACCTCAAAGCAGAAACCTCAGACTTTATTTTCTGAGTTTCAGTTATTCCAGATATAGCTGGAGTGCCTTTATTCATAACTTTTTATATAAACTGAATGCATGGTGAGGAAGACATTACATGTATGTGTAGCTGTATACAACATATAGTAACATATTCAACAATAACAAACTACTTAAAAACAGTATTTCACCACTTGTATACAACAAATATGATTATGAATATAAATGCAGTATTTCCTGACATCAAATACAACTTACAAATGTTTTAATTAACATGTATCATTTAAAAACATTTATAATTAAGGTGATCGGTAGATTTTTAATAAAACAATTAAATATTTTGGGATAGGTAACAATTTAAAACTATCAATATGATTTTTTTTTCAAAATCAAATCCAATAAAGATGATCAACTGTAGACTTTAAATAAACAATTATATCTTTTGGGATAGGTAACAATGAAACATTCAAATGATTAATATGAACATTTTCAATCAAATCTAGTATAATAAAAGATGATCAGCTGGAATTTTAATAAAAATTAAATATATTTTAGATTGGTAACAATAAAAAAAATTCATATCTAGTGAACAATTAATAAAAAATAAAATTCATCGAGAATAGAATTGTAAAACACTACTCGTTTTCTTCTTCCTCGCGTTTAAATTGATCCACATCGTCACTCACTGAATCAAGTCGCACTTTTTCCACAAACGTGGGGAAAATCCGAGTCTGAACGGAGGCCCTGAAGGCACCGTTAGGCCCTGTGACGTCAGCCGCTCCCCTGCGCTCCTCCAGCAGCAGCAGCAGCCAGTCACAGAAGTGATGCTCTGAACGTAACGACTGCAGCAGCAGCAGCATCTTCACCAGCGACACAGCGAGCAGCAAAGACCGTCTCTCTGCGTGTTCGTGCGTGTTCACCCACAGCGCGTGATTCCTGCAGCAGCGTGTCTTCATGAACCCACCCAGGACCGGATAACTAACACATTACAAACCTGACATTTACGCATAGGATTTTTTTTCTCCCCCCCTCAGGCTTTTGTTGTTGCTTCACCGAGCTTTTCCTTCTCTTCTGCTGTTTCCACCTCTTTGTCTTTCGCTTTGTGATTTTTTTTTGTTTTTGTTTGAATTGTTTTGTTCCGCGTCGCTGCTGTTGCAGAGGAGCGCCACCATCCTTCAGCGCCTGACATGAGTACGCTCTTTTATTTGGTTGCAGCGGAATGACACACATATCCTAAGCCGCATATCCTGCAAGGTTGATGGAAGATTGACGCTCTATTTGCACATTTTTTTTAGTAGCCTAGAAGATTCTGCATCTGCACAGGTTTCTGATTTCTTCTTTTTTATTTTTTATTCTACACTTTGAGCCGATCATCCGCCGCTTTCTGACCCTGCGCAGCATCTCTCTGTACGCACGGCGCACCACAGAGAAACGCGCAGATAAGCCCTCCGTCAAGAAACAGGCGTACTTTCCGATTCCTAAACCCACTTTCGCTTCCTCCGAGGACTCGTCTAGCACGGCTACGCTGCGTAAAGATAACGGAAGAAAGGAGGATTTAAGCGCAAACGCAGCCCAAGCATCCAAGAGCAGGCTCGAAAATGATGGCCGGCGGAGCAGTACAGCAAAACGGGATTTTCTCAAATCCTCACCATCACAATCAGCAACCACACATGGAGTCCGATCCCCCGGACTCGCGTAAAAGACCACTGGAGACTCCCACGGAGGCCAGCAGCACAAAACGCACAAACACGGGAGGTAAGAACAGCGATGGGGATGCGGGGCAGCGTGTGCGGGGTTTGGGTGAATGTTGCTCCTGAAGGCAGCAGAGAGAAAGCAGAGCAGGTTGATGTGATTGTGCACGAAGCGGCGGCGGCGGCGGCATCTTACAACCGCGCATCCGCACGTTTTCGCTGCTAACAACGGAATAAAGATATTTTTAATTCGCCACGGTCGTTTTTCCATCAGCGTTAAAATAAGCACAGGCCTTCGCTTCTGATGGAAGGAAACCATGAGAGGGAGTTAGCGGGGATTTGGAGGGAAGCCGCATATCCTGCTCCTCTACGACAGCGCGAAATCTCATCTTTATCCTCTGCCTGTAATAAAGAAAAAAGAGAAAAAAAGGAAAAGAAATGCGCCTTTGACATTTACGCGCAGGCTGAGCGGCCATGCACGAGCCAGAAATAGGGATGTAAACAAGTGAACGCCAGATCTGACTGGCTGCTGCTGCGTGATCGCAGTCTCGCTCTCATCCCGTCGACGGATGACCTTGTGATAATCTCACACATCAGCCACCATCGCCGCTTTGTGTGCAGTTACTGGCGGATAAACAAGCACATGAGCAGCAGCAGAGGCATAAGCAGCAGCAGCAGCAGCAGCATCAGGCCTGTGTCTGAGAGCAGAGAGAGAACAGGGGGAATCCAGTTCAGCTCAGACTGCGACAGTCTCACTTCACGTCTGTCTCTCTTTCTCTCTGTGTTATTTTATCATGTGTTTATGTAGATGTTGTGCTCTCCTGCTTTTAACAATAATAACCTGTACTTAGAAACACACACGTGGTGGGGGGAAAAATGCTGTTTTTTTATTTGATTTATTTACCTCCAATCATGTTTATTCATTAGTTGGACGAAATTTGGATATGTCTCCATGGCAATCACCATATTTGGTTTATGTTTACATGCTGTCATGCGCCAAGCATCCCCATCACCCAGCATTACAACCATCAGTGTAGCCTCTCCTGGCCATGCACCACCATTCTGGACACATAATACACCTTTAAATGTACATTCAGTGACAAATGTCCTCGGATCAAACCTTCATTTAGAACAGACGTTATTTCATTTGACCTGTGTCTTTAATGCAACAAAATGGACGTATATTTAAAAACAGACAAACAAACGTTATGAATTTGGTTAAATTTTACTTTTCAAGGGCAGAAAATGTGAGATGTTTTAAACTCCCCACATGTTGGTGAAGTCTGTTTTTGCACAATATTCTTCAAGTCAGCTGTGTCAGAGAATTAGAGGTAAATTCTAAAATAATAATAAAAAAGTGATTGATTGCAGTATAAATATGCAAATCAAGTCTGTTTTCAGTGTCAGGTTTTCTGCAGAGGTGATCGTCAATCATGTGACTGATAGTTATGTGACTGGAACACTGGCGTGTCTTTATCGCCTTTGATTTATTAGTCAACTCGCACTGAAATGACAAGAGGAATCAATAATATGAATTATTATTTATTAATTTTTTATTAATTTTGACATAAATACTAAAAATAAACAGTTTCCAGCAGGAAACAGTACAGACGTGCTCAGGAGTGTAATCACAGGACAGAGACCGTGTCGGGCCGAGGAGGAGGGGGGAGCCATAGGTTAGCCGGCGTTGTTTAACTGCACATCAGTGCAGTGAAAACACACGACCCTCCCCCCATCCTCCTCCTCCCCCCCGCCTGCCTGCGTAACAGTGAGGCAGCTCGTCCATTTAGATAAATTAAATGGTTGTGAGGAGGAGGAGGAGGAGGAGGATGATGAGACTCAGACAGAGGATGGTCACCGCTGCCACCAGGTCAACATCAGGCAGACACACACACGTGACCACACCCCCTTAAAATAAACAGTGAGGAGGAATCAGATCTTGTTTTTTTGGGTTCTTGGTAAAAAAAAAAAAAAGAAGTGAGTGTAAACTTCAATATGATCAAACATTTGCTTAACATCTGTTAAATGAATCCGACGACACATGAGATGAGCCTAAATGACTCGTATTTTACTAATCAGATGCACACATTGTTGATATTTATGGCCTTTGATTACAGAATAAGTGTGTCTGCTTTTTTGCTTTTTAACCTAAATGAATAGAGGTCAAAGTTCTGCTAAGAGATCATGATGGTTGTTTTTTTATTTTTGTATAATTAGTTTACGCCACACACTCCAACCCCACCCCCCACCCCCTGTGCTTCCTCTCTCTGTAGTGGCTTTCCTGCAGCCCCTATTTGAAACTGAAGGCATTGTATTCCCTCACCAAGAATCTGAGACTCATGGTAAGAGAGACTTTGATTTTGATCTTCTTCCTGTTTTTTTCTTCCTATACATATATATCTATATCTATATAATATATAATCTTTACTGTAACCTTCTGAGTCAGCAGTGATAACACAAACATGCTCTTAAAGGGCCAAATTCTGCAGAGCCAAATCTAAACATCTGCGTCTCTCGCGCAGGTCGTCTGACCGCTGCGGGGCCTGACGCGTAACTAGGATGTAAAAATGACCTGTAACACCTTCATATTCTACTCATGACTCAGATAATAATGCATGCTGATGTTGTTTATATTCTATGTTTTTTAGTCCCATAACATCCATTTTCATGCTTTTTTATGCAAACTTCAATGTTTCTTTTGTCATTATGCCTAGCATTACTGCTCACTCGATGACCTCTGTCCTCATGCCAGCCATACCATCAAAGCATTTGGGTTTATGACTGCTGATGGACTGTCGATTCTCTGTGTATTGTGTTGAAAATGTGATGATGTGTGCAGCTATAGGAGCCACATGACTGTTGTTGTTTATCGTGTTTCCTTTCACAGGTATAGCTCAAGCTCATTTCAGAAATATTTCTCTTTCTGGATCGTTTTTTCGGCCACGTGTTTTTTTTCTTTCTCTTTTTTTGTTTGACCCAACAGCTGCAGCTTAGAAGTATATCCAGATGTAAGGAGCGATGCGTGGGCCAAGTGTTTTCCGCTCTGGTCGATCAGATCTGTGAATGAGAGTAGTCGTTTAATTCGACAGGAAAAGAGGGACTTAGATTTTCTTTTTTCCACCAAGCTTCCGGCTGGTTTGTGTCCAGGATTCATCCAAATGTGTGTGTTTGTGTGGAAAATGAGAAAAAACATAAGAGAGCTGGTCAGCTGTCAGATGGTAGCTGTGGATCGACACAAGACCACAGTAACCCCGCTGGTCATAAATCACATCTACGTCAAATAGAAAGCTGAAGGTTTTAAAGACAATAAGATCAATGAGTAGCTGCTGTTCAACCCCCCCACCCAACACCACCCACCCCTCTAATCCGCCAACCCTAACCCATTCTTATCTCTGCACCCCTTTCCTTATTCCTTCAGCCAAGCCCAGCAGGGTTCTCCGTGGCATTAGTGGAATTCAGATCCTTTTCTAATCATGCACATATACGATCAGAGGCCTTTAATGAGCTCATTGTCAACGTTTGAGTCTCAGTTTCAGATGTTTAAACTTGGATCCTCTTCAAAGCCGGACTGGATCACGACTAAATGAGTTAAAAATCCTCCAGAAATGTTGTAATTTACAGATTTGCTGCGTTCAACCGTTCAGGGATCAGTGTCTTTGCTCATTTAAACATAGATTAAAAAAAATATGTGGGACATCCAGCAAAGAAAATAATGAAATCAGAATAGCATTTACAGGAATAGCACATGTTCTGAGCTGATGCCTCGAACAGAATCAAGCAGCAAAAATGAGTCATGGTATATATGAGGCTGCTGAAGACCAGCTAAAAATAAAACGATTAAATCACCTGAAATATGCCGTGATATTACTGAATTCATAACAGAGGAGAAATCTCCAAACATTACTTTGCTGAGGAGAAACTTTTAAAATACAGTTTGGATTAAGATTTTCCCCCTCGTGTTTTTTTGAGCTTTAGTTACAAGTCCAACAACTTTATGACCATAAAGGTCACATGACCCAACCCAAACTGGATATGGAAATAATCATCAGGATTATTTGGGTCAAAATTTAAATCGTGATAATTTCAAATGGGAAATTTTGAATGAGCCTTTTGAATTTACTTTAAAATAACTATAAATAATTGAATATGTTTACTCTTCCACTGAATGTATGTGTGCTATTTTTGCTGCCGGATGACGAGTGGGACAGGAAGTCAGACACGTTATTTCAGAATAAAAGCCCCTGTTTTGATTTGATTTGATTTTTTTGTTTTTGTAGTCGTTTGGGCCCTAATACCGGACAATCCTTCATCGTCGTCATAGCGTTTTCATGGTTTTAAAGTATTCATGGACAGCAGGAGTTTTCTTGACCCGTCCATCCATGCGTTCCATTTATATCATTAGTCCAAGTTGAGAGGTTGGCTCTGCACAGTCATTGGCGCACACAAACAGTGTAGCAACATGTTCATGGATAAAAATTCAACACTATTATCTATAAAACTGAGTTTATGTGAAACAAATAAGACAGAAAAATGAGAAATAACCCAATTAAAGTCCTTTAACAGTCAAGGTAGAGTGTTTTTACTATTGATGTGAGTGGCGGCCATCTTTGTGAGGTCACACGAGGGGGGGTGTTCCAGTTGAAACCTCCGACTAGGAGCTCTGAAATCCCCACTTCTGACTCTGACCGGAACGCACCGATAGACTATGATGTTAAGTGACATCACCTGACTTGTCTCCGCTCTTGCATAATTAATGCAGACTTTAAAGTGTGACTGTGAATCATAATAACAGCCCACGGGTGGCACATTAAAGTCTGACTTTAAGTAAATGACACCCGTATTGTAGGTCACTAAAATGATTGCTCAGTAAAAATGGGTTTCATAACCGTTGCTAATAACTGCACTATCTTCCACCGGTCGATAGAAATGACTCGGATTCACTTCATTCAAACTAAAAGCTGCTTTCAGGGTAAAAACCTGCTTGTGTAAGCTGTAAAGCAGTCTTATGTAAGACCTAACAAAATAAAAGACTGTTTTTTTGTTTTACTTTTAAAAGTAGGTGGTGAGGTAGTAAAAAAATATGTGAAGGAGCCAAAGCTGCAACTAAGGATTATTTTCAAAATCAATGAATCCATCAATTATTTTATTGATTAATCGACAAAATTATTTAGGAATTGATTAATAATCAGGGCGGACCTAGTAGGAACACCTCCAGGTTTAACAGTTGGAGAAGAGTTTGCTGACCTGGACGTAGAGACCTGTTCTAGATGACTAGAGACTCTCCTCTCCTCTCCTCTTCTGTCTACAAGATATAATACATTCATTTAGTAAATGGATTGACTGGCAAGTCAGTGTTGGGAGGAAAGGGGGAGGAGGAGGAGGAGGAGGAGGAGGAGGTGGGGCCTTGAAATGCCCTTGCCAAGCGACATTAGGTGGATGCAGTAGTGTGTGTGTGTGTGTTTGTGTCTTTGTGGAGATGAAGTTAAATGAGTGATGAAGGTGTGTGTAGATGCACAGCGCTGCACACACACACTAGCAGTCATGCGTGTTTGCCGTGTATTGAGCCTTGGCCGTGTGCCCTGTGGCCTTCGATGTTATTGATCTCTTTCTGAGGAGCATCTTTTTCTGGGACCTTCATCATGGATTGGAGGAAGCCACTTATTTAGCTCTGCGCTCGTGAAATGAACTAAAACAGCAGAAATATCAGCCCAGCACTGTGCAAATAACTTCTTAGCTTCTTACATGATTGAAACGCTTGCTGTACGTAGTTGTTTTGATTGTTCATTGAGTCAGCTTGCACGTGTCCAGCCTCGGTATCCCACAGAACATTGCGTTCTCTCTGCGACACGCCTGTTTTCTTTACTCGTGAGATTGAGCTTTCCTCCGCTGCTCCCTCTTTCATTCCCTCTCCATCTTCCTCCTCGCCCATACTAATCATGCTCTACTTCAGAACATCACGACTTCACCCTCCTCCTCCTCCTTGTCCTCTTTCACCCTTGTCCTCCCATCATTCCTTCTTCCCCGTCCCCTCCTCCATCAGTCGCAGGTTGTCATTGACAATGCTCGCTCTCCGCAAAACTGTTTTCCGAGGCTGACGATCGATTCGCAGCCACCGTCCGTGGGACTCTGCCAACAGTAGCTGCGACTATCGTTCTCCTCCTCCACCCTCTCCTATACTTCCTTTTTTTTTTTCATGCCACTGCGTCAAAGAAAAAAAAAGAAAGAAGCCGTTGTATAGGGTGGGGTGACGGCGCGGAGAGGTGGGAATACTCCTACAAAGGGCGGCGTGTGATTGGTGAAGCGAGACGCCAGTCACAGCTAACTGGTCACTGATAGGTGAGGAGAGCAGGGCGGCGATGAATATGGATGAGCGAGTGATGAAAGGGCCGATGCAGTGAGGAGGAGTGAAAACCCACCCCCCTTCCTCTGAAATAGCCTTGGACCATGAACAATACACACCATTTTTTCAAACACATGCACGTAGACGAGAGCGAAACGAGCCGGCTGCTTCAGTTATCTTTGTTAGCGAAGTCGCCGCTATCAGATTGATGATAGCGACCGTGTGCATATGTCTAAATAAATCGATTATTTTCAATTGAAACAGAATAAGATTTGGGATTGGGATGATTGAGATTGGATGCGTCTTGTGTTGTGAGTCACTGTGATTCCTTGAAAGGAAAAACATGTCATGCACGTCTTAAAAGTTGAGATGAAAAAGTAAAATCTAAACTTGAAATTCTCCGAACATGTCCACCAAAAGGAGCGGCGGGATTTTAAGGGCCTCGTGGCAGCATCTAAATCTAGGGATCGAGAAACTAGAGCTCCCTCCGCACATCCATGTTCATCAGCTAAAATGTCAGGCCCAAATTGAATGAGCGACACGGGGGGAAAAAAGTGAAAGGTTCACACGGGCAGAGACGTGGAGATGAGAGCGTTAAAGAGAGCGAGGCTCTCCTTCCCCTGTGAGCTCTCTGTTTATGAGTGACGACGACCGTCTTTCAGACCCAAGACAGCTGGTCAGAGCCTCACTGCTGGAGAGCTTTACATGTGTGTGTCTGTCTCTGTGTGTGTGTGTGTGTGCGCGTATACCACCCCTCAACAAAAGAGCAGAGGACTGGAGGGCGTGTGTTGGACAAAGCCGCCCCCCTTAACTCTCCCTGCTTAGGGGAGATGAATATTTTCCAAGGTCCCTGAGCTCATACCAGAGCCCTCCAGCCCCCACTACACACACACACACACACACACACACACCATCAGCTGAGGTTGAGTTCACACTGATACAATTCTGTCATGTTGGGTCTTAGATCCTAGGTTTCTAGACAAAGCTGGTCAACATTTGACCCATATGCATAAATGCATAATGCATTATGGCCGGGCATTAATTACTATCACAATATCTTTTTCTTCAGTATCAGTAAAACCAAATGTGGTACTATAATGTGTATAAATTGTGCAAACATAACCTCAGAGTTAACAATAATTGCTTTATATGTTGAAATGATTCCCGGTTTTCTATTCATAATCACATTTAGGAGCAGAAATCAATCTTTAATCATCTGGACAGATAAAAAAAAAAGGGTAAAAGTATTACTTGATAATGTTTTTGTCCGTGTTGCTCCATGGGATAACTTAAATGTGTAGTGTAATTGAAAAACATGTAAAACAATCCTCAGAAATGCTGATGAATTAGAACTTTGGCACTTGTATGAATTCTGTATTAAAAGCGCTTGCATGGACTAATCAGTGACAGTGCCGTGTACTCTGCAGTACAATGAAATGTCAGACATTTTTGGGTAGTGTAGACGAGAGAAGGGTCCAGAATCCACCTGCTGTGAAGAGTTAGTTCTAAGAGTCATGTGTGTGTGCGTGATTTAAAGTAACAGAACATGAGAAGGGATTTGTGATCTTCCGTCCCTACAAACCCCCACCACCACCCTCCAACCCCTGCAGGCCCATGGACACCAGATCTCAGGATTTGAGCCTCCAATCCCCCAGCATGGAGAGCCTATTCTGGGCCTGGCGGGTCCACAGGGGCCTTAGCAACAGATTGGAGTGTTTACTCTTCCAGTTATGTTGCGGAGGACGATATATTATTTATCGCAAACGACTTCTTATGTGTCTCCAATAACCGCGGAGACGCGAAGACGATCACACACAGTTTGGTAAACTTGTGAAAACATTAGCTCTAATAACACGGAGTCACAAACACACAGAAGAGCAGCTTTGAAAGGAAATGTGTGTGTACATCCTGTGTGTGCGACTGCAGGGATTTGTCAGCGAGTGAAGGAGTGAAAACAAAGACCCTCACCACAGCAAACTGTGGGGAGCCCTGTACTTACTCAGCTGTAGACTCACACACGCACGTACACACACACACACACACTCCATTACCTGCTCAGTAGTTGGTAGTTTGAACTTGCGAAACATCCAGAATGTCTTTTTTTTTTTAAAGACATTTGTTGTTTGAGTATTGTAAGATATTTGGAAGCTCGCCAGTTTCCATCGGCACAAAAGACCAAGATGCTAAAAGCAGTTTCAGTGCAGAACTTTGCATATAAACACAAAATAAACCCACAAAACATTGTTAAATAATCATTATCATCCAGCAGCTTTGACTAAGGACATGAGCTGGATAAGTGAGGATGGATGGGAGTAAATACAGTGTTGGAACTGGAGCACATGAAGTCCGGCTTGCTTTGATAAATCAGGTTATGGTTCTTCTGTAACACAGAGTTACGCGTGGTGGCCATTTTGGAGGTCGTCCTCGGCTCTTCTGTGACAGCGAGCAGCTGAATGTGGGTCTGAAAGTTAGGACTTGAGCTGTTCCTCACTCCTTCCTGAAATAGCGTCAAAGAAACGGCAAAGATAGATGAGTGGGAGCATAAGTCACTGAAATGTCAAAACCAAACCATAATCTTCTTCTGTGCAAACACTAACAACATCAGCTGTTTAATAATTAGCTTTGCGGACTGACACAGTTTAAGCTTACAGGAGCATTTAATCTAAAACAAGCCGTGGTTTGAACGTCCTCATATCTCGCACCGTGGCCTCAGTTACTCTGAGGTGATCGCTGTATCCTTAAGTGTCTTGCATCCTTTTGGGAGCTCCACAAACTCCCTCCATACTGTTAAGAACTAATCAGCAACAGTCACCACATCTATAATTATGGTGTTTTTCTTGTTCTTATTTGGACTGCAAGTTTTAGTGCTCATTATGTTGTCAGTATGAACGAGGCGCAGCACACAGGGAGGTAGAGGCGCTGCATCCTTGACGATGCGTCATACCAACAAGTGCAGAGAACAGAACGAGTCTCACGTCGTCACTCTGGGACTTCACGTCTCATCAACACGAAGCGTTTTAAATTTGTGTTGTTTTTGACAGCGATTAACCGATTGATTTCTCACACCATCAACTACAAACGTCACAGTTTTTATTACTTTACTAACAATTTTAATAAACGTTACCTTACTGAGAGTGCAGCTAATTAGTAGGATGGACTAAACGCTTCCCGACCGAGAAAACACTGACAACAGGAGGAAGCGCCGACAGCTTTTTAATTCAAATGTTATAATGTAGATAAAACATAGAACTGATAGTTACAACAAACGTTTCTATTATTTGCCAGAGACACAAATCTGGCAATCTGATCATCTTTTATTATTTACAGTAATATAATATTATTTACAATAGGAGACACAAATCAGGGGGTTTGTTTGCTGTTTGCAGAGAGAGGAGTCTTTTAGGAAACCTTACATGTTCCCTATGTTGGACTCTAGGGAGAGCTACTTTACAGTTTGAACGTGAACTTAACCTACGCCTATCACTTTTTAATTTGCTTAACAGTGAGAGGGAATCATATGTGACCTTTATATCAGGGTTAGCGTGGACTGACGGGTCAGATGAGGTTAGCAGAGCCTCAGGCTTCTTGTTATACATGGATAAATCGGCACACGTGAGTTTCACCTGCACCTCAGGAGGTGGGACGACATGCTTGTGGTGTATAATTACTCACAATCAGATTGTGAAAGCCGTAAATCAAATTTACGGCTTTGACAGGCAGGTGGGTGAAATGGAACATAGCTTTTGTGAAACAGAGGTAAAAAAATACAATCGAAAATTAGAAATAGGGCTCTAACTGCGCTGAAATTGTGAACATGTGATCTCAAATGAATAAGCTCTGTAATTATATATTCATATTTAAAGAACATTTGCTGCATATGGCCATGATCCTGTGGAGACTGATAATGTGAAGTTTCCAAGCAGTTGGTGAATGCATGCTGTCAATGCCGGGA
Organism: Solea solea; assembly: GCF_958295425.1. Taxonomy (NCBI): domain Eukaryota; kingdom Metazoa; phylum Chordata; class Actinopteri; order Pleuronectiformes; family Soleidae; genus Solea; species Solea solea. Next base: position 21,567,286 of record NC_081140.1, on the reverse strand, counting down.
TTCAAACCCTGGACTCTGGAAACTCCAAAACAGCTATATAAAACGTGTGTGCATAATCGTATGTAGAAAAATGCAAAAATGCTGTATAAAATCTGATCACTGCTATTTCTGCTATAGACTGTTAAATATTAAGATTATTGGGCTAACCTTAAGACAAGTTTTATTAAAACCAGAGTCACCAACATCTATGAAATAACTTGATGAAATAACTACACGTTTTGCTGCAGTCAATAGGCCGATGCACTCAAAGTACAGTTTACTACAGTTTATACTGTTTAACCAAAATAAATCCCCACTTCCAATACTATGAGTGCCACAATAACCCTTGAATAAAACCACCACAAATCAATAGGTGAACTCCCACTGCACCGTCCGCCCTTGTGGGTGGAAGCCAACACCAACTGCTAAAAGAAAAATACAAATGTATTTTACTAGTAAAATATCAGGCTGCTATAACACAAGGAAAAGCATTTTAAGTATTAAAAACCACATTGCACTTATGCAGTCATGTTTCTCTGTTAATTTCATTTGCACCTAAACTCTTTATCACATCATGCAAAGTCAGAGCATCACATCCATTAGAACAGTTCAGGGGAGGAAGAGGTTTTTTAATGTCGTACATCAACAACTTTTTCCTCTGCAAACTTCTGCACCGTCTTCTGTGTGGAAAAAGCTTCTCACATTGACTTAATAAAACATGAGAAATGTTGATAAAACTTCTGGGTAGACAGTGTCTTTCAGGACGGTGCCATGTAGGAGGATGAGGTTCACACAGTGCAGCAGTTTTTTAAGCCTTTTTCTTCCTTTAAAAAAAACCAAAAACATCTAGAAGTTAGTGTACGAAAAGTGAGTCATAGCAGTTATCAAACCCACTAAAAGCCTCATTTCTGAAGTGTAATTGAATGTGTGTTACACAACCGTGACAGCAAACTCAGCACTGGAGTGCTGCAGCTCTATTAAATGATAGAGAATCTCTCACAGGCTATAGAATTCGATTTGTGTCAATATTTTCAAACAACGCTTTTCACCAAGCAAACAGCACTTTTTAAGAAGCAAATAACGTTTTAGAGCAACAGCTCAATGGACCGGAAAGTAGTCACAGGCTTGGAGTTGCTGTCCAGCTGAAACAAATAATTGTAAGTATCTAACGTTCGTCAGGTTATAAACGTTAGATACTTACAATTATTTTGTCGGATGTGGATGAGGAAAACTTAGGGAACGAGTTCCAGAAAGGTTTGCACTCGGCTCGCCACTCGCAATCGCAGGCTTTCAGCAGTGCTGTCGCTACATACACCAGACTTCTCTGTTAAATGATGAGATTTTAGACATTTCCTTTGCTAAATGTTGGAGATTAACCCACATTTTCAGGATTGTTGAGTCTTTTTAACTGATCCACAGTTCAGCATTGTTTGATTTGATTCTTGTGCCTCTTCCTGTGACGACGTCACACATTTTCCCCCGGTTGTGACGTCACGAGTCGAGCTAGTGGAACCACGCCACATGTGACTTAAGCCATTACAATAATAACAACAATAAGCACTTTACTTGAATTGAATGTTTCTATTCTTTTGTTCATGAGTGCAATAAACATTTCGATTTGTGAAAAAAATCATGCCGGAGAATCGTGATCTCAATTCTAAGCAAAAAAATGTGATTCTCATTTATTCCAGAATTGTGCAGCCCTACTGACAACTATTACTTAACTAAAAATACTTAAATATAGCAAAACTGGTCTGTTTTTAGTGCACATATTGCAAGGTTGTTCATATCTAAGCAGAAGAATTACAGTATCTGTGCAGCTGTGAGCACTGCATAAGATCATTACTGTCACAATATATGTTTTAATGCTTCCCATGGTAACCTGTGCAAGTGTTACCATGCAACAGATACAAGTGATGAACGTGAGTCACTCATTACATCCTTTCATGTACTTGATGAGTCATGTTACCGTCTTTATAAGACGTCGGAAATGGTCTGTTGATGGAGGAGGTGTTTGTGAGTGAGTCTGTTTTTGTGCTGTGGACATGCTTGTGTGTGCATATGTTTCTCTCTGTGTGTGTGTGTGTCTCGTATTTACCAATTCCCCTGCCTTATTAATACGGGCTGGTTATAATTAGCTAGCCTCTATCAAAAGCAGGTCAGTCCACGGCTTTGCACTTAAAGTGGGTCACTGCAGCACAGAGAGGAAAGGAGGCAGGAGGAGGAGAGGAGAGGAGAGGAATGGGAAAGGAAAGGAGATGAGATGAGGAGGGGAGAGGAAGGACAAGAAGAGGAGAAGATGGACAGTTTTAGGCCACAACTGTGAGAGCACAACAACAAGGTGCTGCTTTATTTAAGCACAAAGTAACAACAGTTACTATTAAAAGTTAAACCTGGAGATATGGTGGATGTTATTAAAACGAAAACTTCATCTGGCATAGTTGTTGTAAAACCTGAAAGTTTCAACAGAAAATGAAAAGGTTTGGTGACACGTTACAGTGCAACTGAAGGAAAATTCAGACCACAAGGTTTGTGGGAAAATAAATAATCGACAGACAGTTACTTACCTATTACACTTACAGTTGATTGTTGACTCTCGTCTTCAGGTCTTTCTGAGACTGTAGGTATGAACGATTTGGGGAAAATGTCAAATTTTGTTATTTCTGGCGGATATTGTGATATGATTTGCAACATTCCATTTATTTACAGTATTAGTCCAGTTAAATGTTAACTGTAATAAATCTGAACCACGAGAGAGGATTTCCACATGACACTATCAAAATAATAAATAAATAAATACATAATAAAAGTACTTTAAAACATTAATAAAAGTTCATTACTTTTATTAATGAACTGTGTCCAGGCTTCAGTTTAGTTTACTACCCTCTTAAGTCATTAAGGACAGAAATGTCCGCTTCCAAAAAACTGCTATAAAAACTTCACAGATTAATTTTGTTTTTTGCATAAATCTTGCCGTGCTCAAAACTATAAACATTCAATCATTTTGAGGATTTTAACCCTTTAAATACCAGTTTTTAAGATTATTTTTCTTTCAGCTTCTCCATTTACAAGTCGCCAGCTCTGCAGTTTACTGATTGCCTTGTTTCAAATTGCGATTTCAGTTAGAGAACAATCAATTGTTCAGTCGTATGAGATAGATGAACTGAGTCAAACTCTCCATCTCTGAAATGCTCTGTTCATATTAACACTTGTTATTGTATTTATTGTCTTTTAGACAACTTTGTCATTTTAAGGTTTCTTTGCTGCCTGAACAGGTGTTGCCAGTGCTGAAATTGCGACATTTTCATCAAAGGGTCGTGTTTATGCAGCTGCTTAGTAGAACAGCCAATAGGAGGCGCCCTCTCTGTCTGAACTGGCTTGTGATTGGTCAAAGTCTCCTGTCATGCGGCAGATTTGAAACAGAGTCTAGAGGAGGCTCAGGATTCAGTTCTCTAACTTATCAAACAGCATTAGCTTACGGTTACAGCTACAGGTTAGTTTGTCAGGTTGCTGACTCTGCATTTTCACGAATGGCCACTAATGACTGAAGATGTTTCCTCTCAGCTTCAGGAAGCGGTGAAGGAGGCAGAAGAGGAAAGGGTTGAATATTAAATGATTATAATTGAGTTATTTTCATTTTGAATAAATAAACTCCTGGTGTCCAGAGGATGGAGCCTTTTAATTCGACACTACTAAATCACTTTGTCTGCAAATGCACACCAGAGAATTCAGATTAACACGTGTACTAATAAGACTGGAACTTATTTAACAAATTAAAAAAAAGAAAAATGAGCAAACCAAGGACATGTTTTTATTGCTGCTTTCCTCTGCATCCATGTTTGAGCTCCGTGCAATTTGTATTTCATCAGCAGCAGAACTGAGGAAGGGCAGGGGAGTGTCGGGTTTCCTGTCTGTGTGCTGTGCCTTGACTTGGCTCAACAATCAGAGATGAGATGAGAGCAGAGGCCACCCAGTACACTACACTCCCAACACCACACAACCACTGTGTTTATAGACACGCACGACTAATCTTTCACAGCAAGTTTCCCCTCACACATATTTGAAGTTTTATTTGGAATATAGATCATTAAAAAGCTTCAGACCTGCTCAGATTCCTGCAATTTGTGACTTTTATTCAACATATAAGCCTTTGTTATTGCTGCTCGAACAATTGTATGATATGCAACATATTTTGGCATAATGTTATCAATCAATATTCATGAACTTCTGAGGCCTGAGCTGATAAACCAGAATAACCGAAAACCCCTGTGTCGACGGCCTTTCTTTAAATAAACGTACATTTATGTATAACAAGGTGTCACAAACACCTCCGATCCTCTGTTGTTTTCTTTGCAAACTAAGTGTGAAAGGGATTTACTGAGAGATCTATTAAAAGTCAATTAATATCAGTGTTGCAATTCTCCATCTGCTCGTACCTGGTCTCTCCTCACGTCGCAGCTGAAGCAGGATTTTTTCTGTTACGCCTTCATTATGCGTTTCCACTGCTCGTCGTCCCCAGTTGTTTTGCTTTGGTAGCAGCCGGAGAAAGCTGCTGTTTCAAGGTGCCTCGCCTTTGTGTGAAACTGTGCCCCAGTAATAATAATCCTATTTTAATCTCCCTCCCGGGGTTACATGTCCTGGATTATCAAATATCAAGAAAGCTGTGTGGGGGCGGGAGGCTGAGACGTATAGAATCAGTCACTGAGACTTAACGCTGTGAAGCCATGTTAGAAATTCTGTGCAGAGCATTTGTTATTTTTAGTTTGAAAATCATGGATGTGTATAGAAATGATTCATAATTCTGCATCATTACTGTTATTTCTTTATTTGTCCAGTTAAGAGCTGAGATCTGATGAAACCAAAGCATGAGATGTGTTCATTTCTCCCAAAGATCATTTTCAAGATCATTAGCATGGCCTCTACTTTACTATTTTTGTAAAAAACTGACTACAGCTTTATCTCTGCGTTTAAATCAGAGCAGGAAACTGCCAATACGAGATTAAATGGTGCAGACTATGTATTCCTTCAATATTCTGAGTTCGTACGGTTGTCCTCTTACTGCTGGTGTAGCTCCATCTGAGTTTGTTTGTGTGTGTCATGGTGAGCATGCGGTGTTATGCATTCACATGTTGTTGCATCCACGGTTGAATCTTATTGGCATTAACAACGAATCCCCAAAAAGCAGCGTGTTCCTCCGCTCTCTGGTGCCAGGGCGATGAAGATGACCACATTCTTCGGCCCCATCGCTGAAATTAGATCAGACCAGTCTGGGAGAGAGTGTTTAGAGCTCACGTAAATGGACCCGAAGGAAAGATAACGCCGACATGAAATCATCAGATTATGGAAATAATTAGTTGTCATGGATATCAGTCAGCTTTTGATGTGATGTGCGTGGATTCGTGCGGCTTCTGGAGGCCTTGGATGGTCAGTTGAGATAGAGGAGAGTAGAGAGGGTGAGGACGGGGGAGACAAATTATTCTGCTTTGTGATGGTGATGCAGCACCAGCTCACATCTGTTCTGCCAGGCTGTGATTAGTGATAAACACTTTACTTCCACTTCACAGTTCACACTTCTTCAAAACCAGATGAGGCCTCATTTATCCATCTACTCACTCAAACAGGACTTTTAATAAAATAAAGAAAAATGCACAAAACCCATCATATATCAACAAAGGGGCAGGCATGAGGACAAAGGATTGACAATGTATAACTCAGATCTTTCTCCTCCAGCTTTATTTGAAGTCAGTAACTTTCTCTGTGTCTCTTTCGCTGACTTCCTGTTTCTTGTTTCCTGCTGCAGAGGAAGGCGAGTACTTCCTGAAGGTTTTGATTCCCAGCTATGCGGCGGGTTCAATCATCGGGAAAGGAGGTCAGACCATCGTCCAGCTGCAGAAAGAGACTGGAGCCACCATCAAACTGTCCAAATCCAAAGACTTCTACCCTGGTAAGACTCCAACACCAACACCATCACCACTGCTGCTGCTGATAATGATGATGCTTCTGATGGATGCATGCATGGATGGAGAGTTAAGGAAAACTTTATTATTATGAGTTTTCTGTGTATTCGCCAAATCGCAGAAGCACAAAATCATTAAATATGCATCATAATGTGTTATTATAGATGTCTGGACTGAGAATGGCTTTGAGAAAGTAAAGGAAAATGTTCATTTAATGTTAAAGGACTCGATTAACTGGGAAAATAATGGACACATTAGTCCATTATGCAAATAGTTGTTAGTTTACCCCTTAGTTTTCTGTTCATTTATCATCATATCATATACAGAAACATAGAGAGCAACAGCTGCCCGTGTCTGTTTATCGTCATGAAGTAGTGAAGGATGGAGGGATTGAATCAGGATGAACAGATGGATCAGTGCAAAGTGTTTCGACCCATTAAGGAGGCATTTCATTAGCTCAGTCTTCATCCATCAATTTTTCATAATGTTAAATCGCACACAAACACACACACACACAAAAGAGGCAGACAGACATACACATGCATTGTAAATCAACACAGTGAAATGTTTATTGCTGTTTGGAGTTTCAGTGTTTTCAGGCTTCTGTGGACAAACAAGAGCCTGTTTTGATGCTGTGGAACAGATGTATGGATTTATAGATGACCGTGTGTGTGTGTCTGTGTGTGTGTGTGTGTGTTGTTAATCACTGAGTCCTCGGGGGCGCAGGGATCTGAGTTCATGTTGTATCACACGCACACACTCACAGCCGGGATGAGGTTTTCAGGATCAAAGGTGAAATTATTTTTGTCCTTAATTCTGCCCTGATGTGACATGTGACTGGAGGAGTCAGGAAAAGGCTTTGCTACTTGTGTGCGTTGTTTGTTTGAGATGCAACACAGCTGTATCTATGTCGTCTCGAATGAAACGCGTGCCTTTAACTGCTGCAAATGCAAATGTGTTTGCTTAAAACAACTCGTAAACACACTTTGCTCAATGTGTTTGTAGAGAAAACATCTTCTTCAGTGTCAGCTGATTCCATGTGAAAAAACCCTTTAAACTGAGTGAGCAGGAAGGAGACACTTGGACTTTAAAACTGAATTAGACACTTTTGTTCTTCTTAAACTAGACTTTATGGTGCTCATGTTTGCACAGTGTAATTGTAATAGAAAAACACTGGGATGGGTGATGGGGGGGGGGGGGACAGTATGACTCAATTTACAGCACAAAACAATGAAGAAAGTATCTACCCCCGTCAATTAAAATAACAATGTAAATGTAAAACAGTTGTGTTTGAGAAAAAGCAGTTTGTCACAAGAACATGCACCGGCAGTGCGTGTGATTGAGTACTTTCTCGCTTAGCAGTGTCTTTAGAGTTGTTATTAAGAAAATGAAGCACAGAATGCTTTCTGTTGTTTTATTATTCGACAAAGAGATACAGGGGTTGAGTGAGAAGTCTTTTAGTTGGAGGGTTCGGGTTGTGGGTTTCGGTTCCTGTCTGCGCCAGTCTACATGTCAATGTGTCCTTGGGCAAGACGCTGAACCCCACGTTGCTCCTGACGTCTGTGGCGGCAGCGTGACTGGGCGTGAAAGATGAGTGATAGAAAATGCGCTGTGAGGGAATGAATGAGGGAATGGCAAAAACTGTAGTGTAAAGCAGCTCTGAGACTGGGCTATTTCACACAATCTAACAGCCACGACGTCATTAGTCATACTTTGGTCGTCATTTAGGCTTTCAAGTTTAAAGTTTAAAGTTTTACTATAATTAATCAGGTATTTGGGTTTTTCTTCAAAGTAACGAGGCATTTGTCTCAGCAAAGTCTGACCATGCAGTAAATACATCCCAAAATCCATAGAATTGTAAACAGAAACTTGAAATTGCTTCCAAATGTTCGGCCTGCAGTGTATATATAATATATACTGTATATATACTGTACTGCATGTGACCCAAATCCTTTCTCTGTAAAAAATAATCATATTCACAACCTCCCAGAATCCCACAAGACGTAAACGAGCCCCCGCAGGTGAAATCACAGTAACACGCTGACAGTGAAACAAAGCGTCAGCGGTCACAACGAACCATCCCTACCTCCACTTAAACTTCCCGGCGTCGTGGAAGCGCCCGCAGAGTCTCTGATGTAATGGCTGCCTCCCAGCCAATCACAGCATGCGCTTTCTCCTGCTCTGTTAGAGACGTGTTGGACACACGGGGCGCCGCTCTTAAATATGTTTTAGAGCTTCAGCCTGGAATTTATGTTGGAAATGTGTGCCCCATAAAGGGACACACACATGCACGCACTGCTGCTGCTGCTGCTGCTGCTGCAGCAGCACTGAATCAACAGTAAGTGTGAAACAAGACCAAAAACTGTTTTTACAGTCAAGTCACTGTTGAGGAGAATCCACAGTTTTCTGTGACTGAACAAATTCAGTCAACTCATCTAAAATGTGTTGGTTTGTGCAACAATGTTTAAACAAACCTTTAAAAAGGAACTTACTTTCCAGCAATTAGAATGTGTTTAAAAAAACAAGCGTACATACATCCTTAACTTTTCTTATGGTTTTCAAAGATTCAATTTTCAGTAAGTTGCAGCTAAAGAAAAAAGGAAACTTTTCCTGCAACACTGTCGGAAACTCAAGAAATAGCGTCCTGACATGCTGCTTCTACTTTGAGTTCAATTAAACTTTGTTTGATTTTGGCAGAAACAGGAACATTCGTGTCAGTGTAATACATATTTGGAACCGTTGTGAACGCTGGGAAAACATTTCCAGTCAAGCTTCAAGTCATTTCTTCTGCTAGTTTTTTTTCACTAGTCACTTTCAAAAACTCAAACCATGGTCTTTATGTGTGTATGTGTGTGTCTGTGTGTGTGTGTGTGTGTGTTGAAGAGTTAGTGAATGTGTGCATCAGCTCAGTGTTGGCGTCTGCAAACAAGCCACCGTTGTTAAACACCATCACACACGACTCCTGAAATCTCTGCCAGCGAGAACAGATGTAAGGTCCAAAAGCCTCAAAGACACACACACACACACACAGGCACACATAAGGACAGACACACACACATGCACACATAAGGACACACACACACACATGCACACATAAGGACACACACACACACAGGCACACATAAGGACAGACACACACACATGCACACATAAGGACACACACACACACATGCACACATAAGGACACACACATACACATGCACACATAAGGACACACCCACACAAATGCACATACACATTCATATGCCTGTAAAATCCACTGACAAATATACAACCTATAAATAAGGTTAATAACAATAAATAAATAAATCCAAATACGCTTTGCACATTTGCACAGAGGAAGTGCCTGACACACACACTTACACGCACACACATTTACACACATGTACTCACACACACACACATAGTTTTCATTCTTCTGAGCTCAATTTTCTAAAATGACTGCAAAGACATAAAGAGAAGAGGGCGAGGAAAGGAGAAAAGTGAAGGATAGTATGAAGGAGAAAATACAGAAAGAGAGGGTTTGTAAGCGCCCCAGTCTGAAGGGGAGGACTATAGGAGTCTGTGTGTGTGCATGTGCACACATGCACACTTGCACACATGCACATGCACACTCTTCCTTTGCGCTGAAGGGGGCATCTGTATGCAAATGAGACACGGTTCTTCCTGGGTGACAAATCAAAAGGCCCACCTGCTGCAGGGGCCTGTGTGTGTGTGTGTGTGTCTGTGTGTGTGTGTGTGTGTGTGTGTGTGTTTGGGGAATAACAGAGCCAGTCTAATGAGCAGTGTAGAGAGTTACTGCTGTGTCTTGGCCTCGTCTCAGTCTCATTCCTCTCCTTTCACTCCTCGGAAGACATTAGTCGCCCTCCTTTTCTTCCCCCTTCCTCCACACACACACACACACACACACACACGGATACTCATCCCAGCTGTCAAAGAAAACCTGGCAGACAATACTGACGTTTTGGGAATTTAATTATTTATGGGAAAAAATACGGAGGAAAAGTTTATCTTTGTCGCTGCAGCTTCCTCGTTCACCGTCATATTTTAACACTCCTGTCTTCCACCTTTCAAAATAAATGTCACTCATGAGTTTGGTGTGTGCCGCTCAGTGTAGATGACATAACAATACCCTGAGTTTGCACACAGACTGAAAGCAGCGAGCAACAAGAAATGAAATATAATGTGAGTTAGTCTTTAGAGTGAGATCATCGTCTCAAACGGAAACTAAGCATCTTCGGCTCTTTATCACCAAATGTGAGCTGAATTTCTACGCACAGAAAGTTGGCAAAAAAAACACTCCGGCTGGATCCTGCAAAGTAGATGTGTGGAGAGATGAAGTCAAGACTTAAAAAATCTGCTGTTTTGTATTTTTATAGGAAATGTCATGAATATGTAGATGTAGCATTTTAGAAAATTACCTCCATAATTGTCCCCCAGGGTGAAGCGCAGTAGCTGCGGCAGCATAGTGCAGAAGCAACTCAGTGAAACAAAAGACGGACTCAATGTTCGACTAAAAATAGAACATTCATTGTGCAGCGGAGGCGATAAACATCAACGTAACAGGACGGAAACAAAACAAGCTTTTCCATCACATTCACAGAAAATCTATTCACCCTTCCATGTTTTATTCAGTCGGATTTAAACACACGACCTTGTCTCCTCTGCTCCACCGTCTACATTCCTCCACTGTTCATCCTTCCCTCCTCCCTCCTCCCTCCTTCCCATTTATTAATTTATTCTTCGATCCAGCTCCATCTCATCTATCAATCCTTCCCTCACTCCCCTCACCCTGTTCCTTTGCCGTCTTCCCCTCTCTCCCTCCCTTTGCTTCCTTCTCTTCCCCTCCCTCCTTCCCTCCTTCCATCTATCTGAAGAATAGTGCAGCAGCAGCACTTAGGCCGACGACCAATTAGTAAGGAGCAGCACTACTGAGGGACGAGACAGGCCACTATTCATCCACACACACACACAGCACTATGCAACCCACCATTCACCATTATGACACAACAGATTTATTACATACTTGTACAGTACAAGGCGGTACCATGTCCAAATATAGCCCCTCTCTCTCTCTGTCTCTATGTTTCTCTCTCACACACACACACACACACACACTGCAATTCAAATTCATAGGTGCTTTATTGACAAATTGACAACAATATTGTGGGGACGGTGTGAAAAAGAAAACAGATTTAAAGCCATTTAAAGCTATAACATGTTGTACTTCTGTATTAAGTTTGAAAAAAAAAAAGAAGAAAATATTATGCAGCACTTGTACCTTTATAAGCCAAAATGTTTCCAACACTTGAAAGTATAAGATTTTTTTTTTAAGTATAAGAATCAACCTTTATGTCCACTTAGGTATCGTAGAAAAAAAACGACCAGAGACCAAATGTTGCCGTGTTAGAAAAGCTGTATCTTGTGTATGAATCAGCACTTGCTGCCTGTGCGATGGATATTTTATCTGCAGAATGTTTATTTACATGTAACTTACACATATTTGGAACTATTTCTTTAACCAGTAGCAGCGAACAATATCTGTGGTCATGTAGGCTACACTAGGGTTGCACTCCAATACATTTTTGGTGTTCTTATTTATTTATTTATTTATTTATTTATTTATTTATTTGTGTGGTTGTTTCATTTTAGTGCAAATGTAATTGCTAGATTTTGCTGTTGAAATATGTAAAAATGAACTCTCAGTCACACTTAAATTCAAACTTTATGCCAACAAAAATGCAAAGTTTCTTTATATATTTGTAATTCGTTACTTTCGTAGCTTTAGAGTCAGACACCGTCAAGCTCTTAACTTTATTCTCCACAGAGTTTCACTCTGCTTCTCTACATTTGCTTCATTAACTTTTATAATTTGATAAATCCTTGCAGGCAACAACTTCCTGAAAGACAAAAGGATTTTACATACAAAATTACATATTTTATAAAATTCTCTGAACGATCAGTTTATATTTGCAGAGTCAGAGAGAGAGAGAATCTCTAAAGCTGCGGCGGTCTCATCTCCCAGTTCATCATTTAGTGCGGGGAACAAACGACGGCTGCATAAAATATTCATTCGCGACACCTGTTTTATAATTAGAATTGACCCGCGTCCTCCGCTCGGCGCTCAGATATCGATCTCCGCTCGGACACCACGGGGGGCGAGGCCACAGAGACGAACTAAACGCAGGAAATGAATTATTATCGATGTCGTCTGGTAAAGTAAATAAATACTATAATACAGATTTTTTTTAAAACAGATTTTTTGACTGAATAATCAGATTTTTGGCCCAAGAAGTGTTTGAAGTTTATAGTGTAATCCGCCAGGACGTCTATTGATTACAGGCAATTTTTGGGTTATAATGTCAAAGCAATGTAACAAATAGTCTAACAAATGTTTTTTGTTGGGAATAGGCTCATGTGATAGCATCACAAGAGAATTGAGCCATAAACTTTTTTATGAGCTTATTGGACTTAAGTTAGAAAATACTTTGACAAGCAGATTCAACATAGTTTCAAAATCGTACATTAACCTTATTTTAATGATTGTATTTTACAGCAAAAATCAGATTTGCATTTTAAAATTGAATTTTCCCAAATGCAATTTGCTCTGCAACAATTAATGTGAACACGTCTTTTCCAATGAAAATCTATAAAAACCCAAAGCGCTGAAGCTGGAAAACTTCTGCCGAGCAGCTGAAGTGAAGTGAAGATGGAGATTTGTTTGTTTCAACGACTTTACTGCCAAAGCCTCTGAGCTCATTGGACGACAAGTTACCAGAACATCCAATAAAAGTGTCAGCGGTGAAAGCCGTGTGTTCTCGCAAACTTCACATCGTTTGTAACTCGAACTGCAATTAAAGTGAACAAACAGAAATGCACCGAAAAGAAAAGTTTTCCACTCTGATCTGAACCAAAAGAACATGAGGTCATCATAAGTGGAGCAGTGTTTTCTCGTCCCTGTGTGTGTGTGTGTGTGTGTGTGTGTGTGTGTGTGTGTGTGTGCGTGTGTACAGTGTCTCTCGGTGCACCCCTCCCACACTGGGATGTGTTCCTGCAGAGGTGACTTCACCGCCACACATGACCCATTTCAATGAGTCCAATCTAAACTAAATCAGAATTTTATTGAGACGAAAGCCACATGTTCTGGTCAGAGACGGAGCTGCAGCTTCGCTCGGTCACATGTAGAAATAATGAGAATAATCTGGAGTGAAAACGGACTCTTGAGTTGTGTTGGAGTCGGCCATTTTCTTTCTCTTGTTTTTTTTTTTTTGTCCGTCTGTCTCTCTGTCTGTCCTCTGTCACTGTGTGCCACCATTTTAGAGCTTTGTCGTAAATCCCACACTGTGACTGCAGTTTTCAGTATTTTATATCCCACACACACACACACACACAACCGGCACACATCTGTCCCAAAAGGCCACAGGAACTAACATACTAATACACACCTGACTCTCACTCGCACACACACACACACACACACACTCTGCCCTTCGTCCTTTATCAACATTTCCTGATTCCAGTGCACTAAGCCTCTTACACAAGCTCAAACTGAGAGACAGAAAATTACGTATTACGTATCTCTCCCACACACACACTCATGCATATGCAACCGTAATGAATTTCCTGTTTGTCAGCCATTTCCCCCTCTTCATTAAGCGACTCGTTCATTACAAACGTCTGCCGTTGGTCACTTATAACCAGATGATTTCCATTAAATTAGATTCCTGCTCCGGTTCCGTCTAAATCTGTCAATTCATGGCGGTATATCCACGCCAGTCACACAAGTGTCTGTCTGTTTGTGTGTCTGTCTGAGCCCGCGTGTCGCAGCTGATCTGAGCGCAGCCTAAATTAAAACCTGCCCCTGTGTCAGCGTGTTATTGCTTCATTTATGGTGTCTAACGTTAGGAAAGACATGGTGACAATTACGTTATATGGTGTTTACATGGAGGACACATGCTTGACCTTTCAGAATTAATCATGAGTCAAAGTTTGTGATGAGTTTGTTTTGTTCTGTATAATATATGCAGTATTTTTCTCTTTCCTCAATCAGTTACAGATACTGATGTTAATGTCCCGGATAAATAAAGTTAGAATTATAGTGATTATTGTCAGAAAATTGTCAGTAAATCAGGGACTGGGTGATTTTCTTCACGGATTTGGTGCATTTTTGTTATATTTTATTATTGTGATCATGTTTACTGGACGTGAATTTGAGTTTTGATCACCGTTTCTGGTCAATCAGACCCAACCCCAGCGTCTCCCTGACGTCCTGAATTCTCTTGAGTTCATGTCAAGTCACTGATAACAACTTCACTGTGTTTGTTTTGTGTGTGTGTGTGTGTGTGTGACATCAGCGGGCAGACACGCTGGGTAAAGCCTCGGTACCAGTCGGTGTCGGGCAGGCAGACGGACACACGCAGCCATATCACTGCAGCTACAACTTCTCCACGCTTTTCACAGAGACGTAGAACTGCTGTTTGTGTTTGTACGGCAGGGAATCCGATCAACTGAGGTCCTGTACCTCTGAAAATGACAACAACAGCTTTTATAAGATACTAAAAACAAGCAGGCGCATTAACCCTTTACATGGCACTCTTAATAATTTCAATCCTACAGTGTTATCGGAGGACATCTTTCAAAATGTAGAAAATCAAGGTCCATGAAGGTACCATATCAGGTTTCTTGCTTTTAATCTACTGTATATACGTAAGGATAACCCAAAGTGAAAGGAACCTTACTTTAGAACATTTTAGAACAATCCTGGTCCTCAGAGACCCCTGCATGTTTTAGATGTTTCCCTGATTTGATTTTATAAACTTACCATCACTAGTTTTTGAGATATCACAATAGATGCAGGAGAAGACCGAGCTGTTGACCATACTTTTTGCCTTCCGGAACTACACAAGTTTCACAAAATTGGCTGGGTTAAGTCCACGTGTTTCTAAGATTTAGCAGTAGTACAGTTTTGGATGTCTGCAGAAGTTACCAAATATAGTTTTTGAGATCTTTTATTCAATCTTCATTCATGATAACACTGAAATACAATAATGAAAGTTCCATACAATCAAAACCAGACTTTAAATGTCTTATATATTTAGTTTCCTAATATGTTTATTCATTTTCCCTTTTACTACAGCTCAAGTAAACAAACATTAAACAAAACAAACACACACCATGCCAACACAACAGCAGAGACACTCGATCCATCTCTAGTTTTAATCCTAGTATTGTTTCAAAAGTGTTATATTTTAATAATCCATCTGCTAGATTTTATTTAATTTTTTTACTTTTTATTTTGCAAAGTTTGTTGAAGAGAAGCTCGTTGTAGTTGAAAAAGTCGAAAAGGTCAGTGTGAAAGTGGCCGAGGCTTGTTGCTTCCCTCTGAAGTGCTTCCTCTGAGTGGGTTCTCGTGTTCACAGGCTCTGCTGGGAGCTGAACCTTAAACCCGCCGGCGAGGTCACTCATGTTCCCCAACATGAAGTCATGCAGAATGAGGCCCCGTCACCTGAGTGGCGTTAACACACGGCTCCATCACACACGTCAAAGCCACACTCGCTGAGAAAAGACTTAAGACGTCTGTGCCGGTGTGTGATGGTTTATTCTAACCTCAGGTTTCATACTGTACGGGCAACACCTGTCCGTGTAATACAATCAGTGGATTTCATCACACTGCACAGATGTTCCTTTTATTGTGTCCACTCAGTAGAAACTCACGGATGTGTTTGTTATTAAATGCACTGAACACGAAATATTCAGTGTAAGATCAACAGCCCAGATGTTTATTGAGTTAATCTTTACATTCATGCACACTTCAGTGTAGAGCTGCAGCCAACAATGTTATTTTTAAATCGCTCACTTTTGCTAAGTTATTGCCATAGAAGCCAAATAATTAAAGTCTGTTTATTTGCTATCGAGTTAAAGGTGATGGAACCAGTTAATTGTGGTTTTAAAACATCTTCAGGGAGGGAAACTCTTCACACATTTGAAAAGAAAAAAAAAACTGGTAAAACATTGTAGGAATGTTTTTTACTTGTAAAATGCACAACATCTGCTACATTTATGCCTGCTGAGCTTTTAGCTCCTGCAGTGCAGAGGTTTGAAAACTCTGCTGGCTCTGTTTTAGACATTTTGTCATGTGTAGAAGAATAGAAGAAATCTCTTTCTCTCTTTACTAAATGCACATGCACGTTTTTAGTGGCGAGTTCTTTAGATTCAGAGCTGAATTGCTTGTCTGTATAGGCTGTAGCCTTAGTTCATACTTTGAGAGGATTTAGCTTCTAGTTTCAGCTTAAATTTCACAGATATTATGTCTAATGTGACCTGGGAACAGACCTGTGTCAGGAGAGACAGGTGTATCGTTGTCAGACAGGAAAGAAAAACATCACTCTGAAGGGTCTTGACCTCCTTCCTCCTTCATCCAGTGACTCACAGCTCTCAGGGTCACATCAGACAGGCATGGTGAATCAATCTGTGTGCCACATCTGCCGCATGGAGGCTGCGACAGACAGACAGACAGACAGACAGACAGACAGACAGACAGACAGACAGGGTGTCAGGAAACACCCGTCTGCTTTAATGCAGCCCGCATTTCTCATTTCATCTTCCTCCTCCCGACTCGTGTTTGTGCTTCTGTCTCTGAGAAATGGTGCAGCTTTCAAACAGCACTGAGGATGATGAGAGGTGAAGAAGCTACTGATCAATATTGGTTTCCCTTCACCTCTGAGCCTCCTCCTCCTCTCTCGCTCTGTCTCTCTTCATTTGCTGCTTTCGTGTTTAGACTTTTAATAAGGGAGAGGTGAGGGTCCCAGTGAGGCCAGCTGTAAATAGAACAGCAGGGATATGACTGACCTGCCTGCAGATCAATGCTGTACACACTGTGTGTGTGTGTGTGTGTGTGTGCAAGATTATCAACCCTTACATACTTGCCTGTCTGGAAGTGTGTGTGTGTGTGTGTGTGAGTGAGTGAGTGTTCATATTCAGATGAGTAGCTGATGTGTTTGTGTGTGTGTGTGTGTGTGTGTTGAAGTAAGAGTGTGAGTGTGTGTCAGTGGGAAGTGGTAGGATAATGCAGTCTGCCGGTGAAATACGAGCATCATAAACCCACTCAAACACTTCCACAGCCTCTCAGCTCAAAGTGCGCACACTCAGATACGCACAAACATACACACACACACACACAGGTTCATGCAGCTATCCTCTTCAGGACTTTGCACTGACTTCATGTGGTCAGCCGAAACAAAACATTATCCCCGACCTAAACCCATTACCAGCCTAACCTTAACCGTACCACAACTTAACTCAACCAGCTTCTCAGAAATTAGGACCAGGTTTTGGTCTCCAAATGTCCTTTTTTTAACAAATACAAGCACACACCTTACTTTACCCTAACCCTTAAAACATGTCTTCACCTTAACTATCAATAACTACAGTACATTGTGTGTACATCATTTTTTTTTCCTCTATAAGAAAGAAAATAAAGACAAGTCACCACAAAGAAAGGGTGTTAACAGATTTAGGACCCCATAATGTGAGTAAGATTCAGAGTCACAACTGCAGTCGTGATTATTATTGAGCCTGATTTATGGTCTATGAATGTGTCTCTGCACGGCTCTGCATTTAAAAAATGCAGAGCCGTGCAGAGACACATTCGTAGTGATGTTCCACGTGGAACATAATGTCTACAAAAGTCACATACACATGCAGATACATACAGTACCCGTGATTGATCCTCTTGCCTTGGTTACATCGTATTTCACTCAATTCACATCTGGCTTAAATAAAGTTATGGATCGAACAGTGGATCGACTGATCAAGGCCATTACAAAGACACACGGGTGATGAAAATACCTGCTTATAAACTGATAATAATGACTGTTAAAGGACTAATCAGTTAGTTTTGTCATGTAACACTGCCTTGCCCACCTCACTTTATGAAAGTGTAAAAAAAAGTACTGCATGAGAGAAATTCATGGACACAGTCTTTCAAAGATGCTCTGATAGATTAGACGTAATCTGCAGAAGTTTGAATTGAATCAACAGAAATCAATTTAAAATATCTAATGTTACAAAAAACATTGTTTATGAGTTTAAAGTCAAATTTGGTGCAGAGTTTATGCCAGTAGTCGTGGAGTCATTACATTACACACTGCAAATGTATTTCTTCTCACTTCATAAATCTTTGCACTGCTCCTCCAGGCTGAGAGCTGCTGCTGTTGTGATAAATGGGATTCACTTGGATTCTTATCTATAAGCCTCATCCTTTAATATTAGATACACACACACACACACACACACACACTTCCATTTATCTGAATCTCGCAGCCAAACAGAGGAGGAGGTCATTTATTTTCTTCAAGACAAAACAAACCGCAGATGTCAACCTGCTTTTATTTATTTATTTATTTCTCCCTCTAACAAACAGTATCCCTCCTTCACGGCATTAAAAGATAACTATAAGACTTCGCTTTTAGTTTGTTTGTTTGTTTATTTTACATTACTGCTAAAATCCACTGCTACAATAATCCCCAGAGCTGTGACTGTGACACAAATGTTGCAGCGGATCTCACTCTGGTTTAAAAACCTTCACACAAACTTTATGGATGAAATTCTTTTTCTTATCGATGTGAGAAGAGACTTCTTTTTTCTTTTCTTTTTTTTTTTTATTGAGCTTATGTAAGCGAAAAGAAATACATGTAGCCTCATTCACTTGTCACTCACAGTATCATGGCGTCCTGCCACCACTTAAACTGCAGCGTCATGCTGAAGGCTCAGTCCCGTCGCTGTCATGCCCAGCTGAGGTGCGTCTCCCCGGGTGCACGAGCCGCCGCTGAGGCCTCGCCGCTCAGAGGCAGCCGTGCTCCTGTGTGAAGCTGCTAAAGAGATTGTGCGGCAGTGCACTCGGTCCACCGCCAGCTCTGTTTGAAATGTGGAAAAGTCCTTTCCTGGATCCTGAGCTGCTGACAGCGAACCTTCAGAGCCTGTCACAGAATCGGTTTCCGTGCAAACTTGTGCAGTAGGTTTGATTTACAAGTTTATTTTACAACCACAATGACATCAAGTCGCATTGGTTTTAGCCGGATATTTCAACCTGTTTAGGAATAAAAACATGTAGAAGTTGCAGGTCTGAGGTTTAAGGACTCCTTGATGTTGTGTTTATACACACTTTACAGGACAGATAGTCATTAATGGACACAAACACAAAGAGAATGAAACTGCAGTCAAGGTTTCTGCAGCTTGGAATCATGACTGTTTATAGTTACAGCTTTGATAGTTGAACAGAATTTCATTCATGTATTATTTATTATTAAATTAGACCGTAAGATCCAGTTGGAACAAGTTTCTTTCTGCATGTTCTCCCCGTGTGTGCGTGGGTTTTCTCTGGGTTCTCCGGTTTCCTCCCACAGTCCAAAGACATGCAGATTTAGGAATTAGGTAAACTGGACACTCTAGATTGACCGTAAGTGTGAGAGTGGATGTTTGTTTGTCTCTATATGTGTCCCTGTGATGAACTGGCGATCTGTCCACGTTATACCCCGCCTATCGCCCTATGGCAGCTCAGATTGGCCCAGCGTCCCCCGCGACTCTCATGTGGGCGATAAAGCGGTAGAAGATGAATGGATGGATGGAAATTAGACTGTATTTTCTGCCTTTTAATCTTTCTTCTTTCATGGTGACTGTCCTGTTCCGTACAAGCTGGCCTTCCCTCGGGGATCATTAATGATTAATTTGATCTAATCTAATCATCTGACTGAACGACTGTAACATCAGTAACAGCAGCCGCTTCAGTTCGTGCAACAAACATGACGGAGTGAAAAAAACAAAACAAAAGAACTGCACGTGAATTCTTTTAATATGTGCGTTTGTGTTGCAGGATCCAGTTATGTCAGTGTGTGTGTGTGTGTGTGTGTGTGTGTAACAGATTGAGGAGCCCAGTCAGCACACAGAGGAGGAGGAAGGAGGGAGGAAGAATAGGGGAGAGGGTGAAAAAGAGAGAGTGAAATAAAGAGGAGAAAGGAGAGGGGCGGCAGGAGGAGGAGAAGCAGCTGAATGTGCAGAGGTTTCTATGAGCTCTGAGGGTTTCCAACTGTCACAGACAATAGGTGAAGGCAAGGCGCTCTGTATGACAATAGGCTCTTTGACCCTGGTCAAGCTAGCAGGAGGAGGAGGAGGAGGGAGCAGGAGAGGGGGGAGGGGACAGGAGACAGAGGGTGTCCCCATCTGCCTCATATGAGAGAGAGAGTGTGTGTGTGTGTGCATCTGTACTGTGTAACTGTGTCAGTGTTAAACCTGTGCTTGTGTTCACGAGCTGCATGTGACACACACACACACACACACACACTGTGGAGTATTTCTGTGTTTAATCACCTTATAGAGCTAATGCACTTTAGAGATATACAGTATTGATTAGCAACCCCCACACTCTCTCCCTCTCTCTCTCTCTGTCTCTGTCTCTGTGTATGTGTGTGTGTGTATTTTGTGAAAGCTCAAGTTATTCCCCCCCCACTCTCTCTCTCTCTAAAACTTGGCTGACTCTTCCAGAAGTGATGTCATCACCAGCGGCGACGCGTTGGGTGCGACAGGTCTAAAAGTTGTCACAGCGCTGTGTCACACGTCTCTGACTTTATGTCTTAACCACATCATTTCTGTCATAATTGGCAACTTTACTGGCCACAGAGACGATGTGATGGTTCTGGATTCTCGGAGGACAGTTTAGTTTTTTTAATGACACAAAGAGTGGAGCTCGGTGCAGGTGTGAGGTGTGAAAACAAAACTCAAAGGTGTCTGAACATGATTCACTGTGTATTTTACAATATAACCATGAATTATAAACATTACTGGGCGTCATCGCATCGACTGCCTGCATTATTCAAATCTGCATCTGTTTCTGAGTTTTAGGCTTAACAATAATAATGATGATAATATAGTATTGTAGTATAACTTAACCATAACTTAAACATGCTCACATACATGATGTGACACATGATGTAGATGTTTATTTTTCCTGCATTTTTGAGAGTCTTACAGACTCTGATCCATGCTTTCATTGCTGGATTACTGTAATTCCCTGTATGTGGGCTTAGACCCGTCATCTGTTCAGCGACTCCAGCTAGTCCAGGGCGCCGTTTTAGGATTGGTTTTAAAATGTTATTGTTGGTTTTTGAAGCTCTTAATGGCTTGGCACCATCTTACCTCTGGGAACTCCTTGTTCTTCACGCTCCATCCTGAGCTCTGATGTCTAGTAACAGGAGTCTGCTTTTAGATCCAAACTAAAATCTCGGCTTGATCTGACCTTTTCTGCGAGGGTCACTTTTGAATCACTTTTTAAAGACTCACCTCTTCTCCTTGGCTTTCACTTCAGGATAAGAATAGACAACCTGGACACTTTTACTTTTAGGTTTTTATTGATTTTACGTCTTGTACCTTGTTGCTGTGCCTTTATTATTATACTCGACTTGACTTGACTTGCATCAGACCTCTCAGATTGATAAAGCCTTTGTTTTTAATCAACAGCAGCGCTAACATTTGGAAGCGTCATGGAAATGCCAGACAGTTGTGTCACCGGGAGACAGATAAACAACAAACAAGAGAAAACACATATCACCTGCATCGCAACCCCTCAAAAACAACCATGACACAGACTTTAAACACGCAAAAAAACAAAACAAAAACACCTCAAGCTGAGTCTAAGTCCAGGGACTGATGGATCGTCCTGTCTCTCTCTGTCACCCAGCTCCTTGTGTCTGTCTGTTGTTATGACAAACCGTCTCTCCGTGAAGAGCGTGGCTAAGCAAAGTATCTCGGGGCACTCTTCATGAAACATCTTTATCATTTGCAGAGACCACACACACACAAACACACACACATGCGCACACGCACGTAAACACACCTACACACAAACAAATTTCCCCTAATTTGCCTGCTCTTGTTTCCCCATAAATAGCAGACATAGCAAGATTTGTCTCTGTGTCACCATGGCGATTTACTGCTTTCACGACCTGCTATGACGATAGTAACAGACCTTGGTGGATGAGTGTGTGCATGTGAGTGAGTGAGTGAGTGTGTGTTTGTGTGCATGTGAGTGAGTGTGTGTGTGAGAGAGAGAGAGAGATGAAGGTGTACACACACACACACACACACACACACACACACACACACACACACACGCTCACCCCTACCCCCATCAGACAAAGCAGAGAATTGTGGGACTGCACACCCGTTGCCTTGGTGATGGGAATCAAAGTGACAGCTCTCCTAGAGGAGGAGTCCCCCCCACCACCACCACCTCCTCCTCCTGGTTCTCTTCCTCCTCCTCCTCCTCCTCCTCCCCTACCGAGCAGGTGTAAGAGAGCGAGCGAGCGAGACAGAGAGATGTCTTTCTTCCCGTCTTGGTCGCCCTCCAGATTCTCTTGCCTTCTGTCCTTGAGAGTCGCTGAAATAAGCAGCGCTGGTTGGAAGTGGAGGCTGTAATTTGTGTGTCAGCTTTTAATAATATCATAAATTGTGTGGTGTGTGCAGTGGAATACTGAGCAAAGCTTTCCTGAGAGAGGCCTGCTCACATTATGCTCACACAAGTAGACTTTTACTTCAAAATAAAAGTAAAATAGCTAAAACTTTCCGGGTTAGAATAAAATGTCACGCTTCTTTTGTTTACATCTGTTCTGTACTTGAAGTCGAGTAAAATGCGCCGCTGATCAAACATGCACGCACAGTCACATGTGTGCTACGTCCTGATTGGCCGTTCCACAACAATGACACTTAGCGTTGGTGGTAGTCATGGCAACAGCCCTCTGGTTGCACAAAGGGGGTTAGATCTAAAAGGTCTAAATCTGCTAATGTCTCTGACGACCACTCTCACACACACTCACGCACTCGGGCATACAGATGTGTGTGTGTGTGTGTGTGTGCTCTTAACTGTGCAGGTTCCTTCACTATAGACTCCTGCTTTGTGCAAAAGTTGTATTCCCTTTAAGGAGGAGAAAGGTAAGTGCAGCAAACAAAGAGCTTCATTGATGAAAGAGGGAGAGAGAGAGATTAAAGACAGAGAGAGAGAGAGAGAGAGAAAGAAAACCAGTTGTAAAATAGCTTTTTTTCTCCCTCATCTTTACAGACCCTCAATCTCTGGCATGGGGACAAAAGTAGCCCTTCGGGACCCCTTAACCCCTCTGTGACACACACACACACACACACACACACACACCTCTCCCTCACAAAGGCACTGGTTCCACAGCTGCCCTAGTCCTTCCCTCCCCAATTCCATTATTTTTAATCCCCCCCCAGTGAAAGCTCCCCCCAATTCCCAACACATATGTACCCACCTTCACCCCCAACCTCCCCCCATGATAACCCCCCCCCCCACACACACACACACACACACAGTCTGTGGTCCCACAAAGCCGTCAGCTGTTGTATCGTCTCTCTGACTCGCCGACTCTTATTTTAATTATGAAGCTTTGAGCTTAATGTGTGTGTGTGTGTGTGTGTGCGTGCGTGTGAACATACATGAGTGTGTAGTTACATGTTTTAGAATCAGTGCTGGTCATGTGACTTCCCAATAAGAGGTGCTGATTGGCTGACGGCGGGGGGGCCATGGCAAGTTGATATTTCTACCATGTGACCTTTAATTCCTGCTTGTTTTTATTTGTTACAGACCTTTTTGTGGGCCTTGTAGTTGTTTTAATTGTGTTGTTGTTTTTCGGATCTTTTGTTCAATATGAACCTAATCTAAGCTTGAGCAGATGTGGCTCAGGATATAGACTAATAAGAAGGTTGCTGGTTTGATCCCTGACTCCTGCAGTCTTTGTTTTACACTCCTGTGTGGCAGGAAAAAGCACTGGCACGATGAAAACTATGAAAATGCAGCACTGCAAACACAAACATCTCCGTCTCACTCCCCCCCTTTTTTTTTTAAACCCTTTTCACCTGTTTTAACACTCTGTTCGGAGCCTGTTTCCCATTAGTCATCAATTCTTCCATGTGTCGCCTCATCAATAAACTTTCGCCTCGTTCGGGCAGAAGTTGGGGCTTTCATCCCGGTCCAGCGTGCAGCCGTCTGTTGTTTTCTACGTTCAGCTGTAAATCATACAATCACGTTCCATATGGTTGTCATTAATAAAGATGAGGTCACTCTTCCAGGCAGACCCCACCCTCCACACTCACGTGCACGTGCACACACACACACACACACATGCAGAGAAGTGTGCATGCATGGTGCAAACACTCAAATGTGCACATACACAACCAAACTGGTACTTTGTCGAGAGCGAGCGATATAGATAGAGGGAGAGAGAGGGGGGCTAATTAGTGTTTTAGCTGATTGCTAATTGCAGCTTTCTTCCACTTACACACACACAGAGAAAGGGGGCGGGGGTGGGAGCAGTGGACACATTTTACTCGTGTTTTTATCCAATCCTCTGATCATGTACGTCTAATGACACTCGACGTCACTAACTCCTCCCTTTAAAAACATCTTAATGCATCTTTATGTGAAACTTTCAGCTAAAATCGAACCTGAAAAACACACTGTTGCACTGAAACTGTGCACAACACGAGAACAGACTGGAAAATCCCAATTTTTTCACATTCTCAACTTTGGGCAGCTGAATCTGTTGCTCTCTTTTCTCTTTTTTTCTTATGTGCAACCTGAGTCATCTGCAGATTTCTCACCGATGGCATGTGCAGTGTAAATTTATGTTATGCTATTCATAGAAGTGGGCACACATCCATACTGATTAGTCACAGAAATTCATGATAGGATGTCATCGTATCACTGACACCTCATGTCCGAAAAGGAGCGTTGAAATAAATTCTCATTAGAAACAAAATCACTTTGTTTAATTATTCAGACTGTAGCTCACTGGCTGCCCACGGTCTTTTTATTTGTTGTGCTACAGTTACACAACAAACATAAAAAACAGTTTTATTGTTATTTAATATCAACAGAAGACTTGTAAATGTATGTTTTGCTGCAGCTGCGTTTGCCTCGTGCTCGCTCTTCTTCTCCCTCTTCTTCACTCACTTGCTTGTGATGTCACTGATAAAAAAAGTTGTTTTTATCTAGTTTACACAGACATTCTTCTTTCAGTCTAGTCTGTGCACCTGTCACTCAGACTCTTAAAGCAAATTCTTCAAACTCTTGAGTCAATTCTGTGGTAAACGCTGTTATTATGTGTCTGAAATGTTAATATTGATCCTGCTTGGTGATATAAAGTATGACAAATGGCATATTTATCCTGCTGTGGCATAGGGCTGTGCAATTGATCTCAGCCCCCAAACAAAAACAAAATAATTGGAACAAAGCAATTATTGCAAAATGGGGCTTTTGTTCTAAAGAATGTAAAGATGAGGTAAAGATCTATACCATACACTATCATTTATAGTTATTTTAAGGTAAATTCAAAAGATTCATTCAAAATGTTGTGTTTAAAGTGACTGTGACTGTTTTCGTCACAGCATCCCCTAATATCCTGCATGCCCTGATGGTAGTCCATACATTATTCTGCCTTTACACATGATCCAGCACCTTTCATTTGTGGTGTGGATTCTATTCCATTAGCCGCGTGTTTGTCAGGATGGGAGCAGGTGGTGCGACCTGTTTTTGTCTCATTTTACTTTTTCACTGACAAAAACTGAGACCAAATCAAAGGACCAGGATGACTTCTATGTTGCTCTTGCACTTTCAAAGCTGTTGTTGCCGACATGGGACAACACTGAAAGGACTTCAAGCAACAACTTTTTCTTGGCACGGAAGCTTCACAGTTTGGCTCAGATTCTTCTATTCAGATTAAAAAGAAATCGAGACTCCTTCGCTCTCTTGTCGATGGTTGAGTTTCGTACAGTGTGAACGCTGGATTACAGTTAAAGCACAAGTCCTCCGCCGTCCACCAGAGAGTTATGCTTTTCCTGCGTGGATTTATGTCATGTTGGAACAGTGAACATCTCGGGCGGTTTTACAAGCGGAGCATGAAGCAGCGAGTCGACAGAGTTCAAGTGTAGTTGAAGATGTTTTGTGTGAGGCTCCGCACAGTTTTCAATTTCTCAGGCTACGTGTCCTGTGTGTGGAGCCAAGTCCCAGCACGCACGCACACACACACACACACGCACACACACACACACGTGTATGTACATGATCTCAGATGTACAAAGACACACACTGTGCAGTCCCAGCTGTAACAAATGGAGACCAGATTGTGTATGATGAGCATGATGTAAAAGAACAGGCATGCTGGTCTCCATGGATGACGAGCTTTGTTGAGTAAATTCTGTGTGTGTGTGTGTGTACTTGTTTTTAGGACCTCTTTCAGACCTTTTCTGGTGTAAACATTGACGTTGTCAGGACCAGTGATCCTCATGGAGACCAAAAAGCTGGTCCAGATCAGGCAGAACCTTAATTCTGAGGAACTGGTTATGGTTAGGGCTAAGAATTGAGTTAGAGTTAGAGTTAGAGTTAGGCTTAGGCTTCGGGATAACACTGCTGAGTCCTTACAAGGATAGCTGCATGGACCTGTGTGTGTGTGTGTGTGTGTGTGTGTTGTGCACACATGTGAGGAGTCAAACCCTGATCCACGCGCCATAAGCAGTTAAACTGCTCCCACCGCTTCACTGTATATTTATGTTAGGATGCTGTAACTAACTAATCACAGACATGTCGGAGGCAAATTAATGTGATTCCGTCTATGTGTATTTACATTTTCCGAGTCGATGTTTTTGCATTAAAAAGCCGATTGAATGATGTATTACTACATCTAGTTTTTTTGGCACAGCATAGACTGTTTTTATATGCAGCGCTGTGTTTGAAAAGCAGGAGGAAACTGGAGAATGGCGGAGTTTGTAAATTAAAGGCACTTGTGTTGTTGGGATTGTTTTTATTTTTTTTCTTCGGCGGAAAAGCGGCTTATTCTTTTTGTGGCCCAGTAAAAGTAATGGAGCAGAGCAGAGCACTGACTTCAACATGGCGCCTGGTGTCACATGTGTTCAAGCACCTGGTGCTCGGCGAAGTTGTGAAAATGCTGATCGAGTCGGATGAGTTTTCTTATAAAGTAGCTCAGACACTGTGCAAGTGTGTGTGTGTGTGTGTGTGTGTGCGTGCGTGCGTGCGTGGCATGAGTCAGAAGACAAACGGTGTGTTTAGCTGAGAGAGAGAGAGAGAGAGAGTGGAGGGAAATGAGAGGAAGTAAGAAGAATGTGGAGTGATAGAGAGACACAAAGATGTGAAGAGTGTGAGGTGTGACTGCAGTGTTCCTATTTATTCTCTTCTGGGAATATACTGTATTCTTGTGATTTTGAATGTGTCTTATTGAAAATGCGTGGACACTCAAATTGCATGGGCAGCAGCTCTAACGTACCTATATATGTATATATATATATATATATATATATATAACACTTGCACAGTATAATTATAGTGTAAGACCTTGCTATATACAGTATAGTACCTGCTGTAACTTTGTATTGTGCCTATAGTCTCTAACTAGGATATACAGCATCTACAGTGCAGACATTGTGTGTCACTGCTCAAAACTTAATCATAAAAGTGATTATTATATATGTTTACATTCAGAGTTGTATGACAGAAGTCAGAGGTCCATCTGTCTGTCTGCTCAGTCCAGATATGATGCCTCTGGTGGTAGAACTTGGAAGTGTACACACAATTCCAGAAGGAAATGGGATAAATCATCTGGTGAAAGTTGAAAAATGAAATGCCCTTTTTGTTGCATTGTCCATTGTGTCATCAACCTTGTAAACAAGTATTTATGTCATGTGACTGTAGACTTCCTGGTCTTAAGTGCTCCCTCATATTGTGTTGCATGCCTTCCAACAACCCTGGAAAGCATGTACAGCGTTGTACCTAACAAGGCTAGTGACTCAATGTGCTGTAAAAGAATATGTTGTAAAAATGAATGTTGCCAGTGCCAGTTACTGACTGCATACTGTATATCTGACCATTGTTCTG
The DNA here is from genome assembly GCF_958295425.1 of Solea solea. NCBI lineage: Eukaryota > Metazoa > Chordata > Actinopteri > Pleuronectiformes > Soleidae > Solea > Solea solea. Next base: position 21,539,401 of record NC_081140.1, on the reverse strand, counting down.
CCCCCTGGTGCTTTTTACAAGCATCTAAACGGCCAGAGTGGACATTATTCCAGACGTGCAGTATCCCGACAGCTTCAGCTTTCTCATAAACTTTGTTACCCGCTGAGACATCACAATAAAAACATGTCAAATAAAATCCTTGACTTTCATATTACCTGGTATGTACAGTATGCTGCCGCCAGTTTTATACATCTATGGAGATTAAGAGCGCCGCTTCCTGGAAATGTGGCGTTGTTTTGGTTCCCGGTGTCGCATGACGGGATGGTGTGGCACTCTGTAGTGCAGGTTTAAGAGTCAAAGATGTTTTTATTACCGTTTCCCCCAAACGTGTGGCTGAATGCGACACCCGCAGTCACAGCTCCTCTCATAAGTAAACTTTATTTTGTCTTTGTGTCAAAGTGCAGCTGGACCGAGTCTCCACTTTCTGACAGCGAGACTTTAAGTTCAGTCTGTAAATGATCCTCTCTCAACCCAGAGAGAGAGAGATGTCTCAGAGGGACAAGACATGGCAGATGAAAGAAAGGTGTCAGTAAGTGTGTGTGTGTGTGTGTGTGTGTGGGAAAGAGAGAGAGGCTGACAGCAATGTTGGGGCAGCTGATGGGTTAAAGGGGCAGTTGTAGTCACATGGGCAGCAGAGATGGATTTGGGGGATTTGAGGCAGTAAGAGGGAGGGGATGAGGAGGCTTAAACCAGCTGACACTGTCCACATCTCACACACACACACAGAGCCAAAGATAGACACACACACACACACACACTCTCACACTAATGCAGACAAAAATACAAAAATGAACACAGCCTGGTTTCATGCCCTGAAATAACAAATGCACACGTTTATGGAATGGAATGTTAAGATGACTTTGAGGCTTTGGGATGAAGAATTACGTCGGTAGACAAGTAGACGTAGGGTGTGTGTGTCTGTGTGTGTGTGTGTGTGTGCGTGTGTGTTGCGTAGGAAGACAGGTGTGGCTGCATCAAGGCAGTTGTGCGACACCTGATACGAAGAGGGGAGATAACGCCCAACAAGTTGAAGGGAGACCATTAGAGATGGAGCGCAAGTGTGTGTTACTGTGTGTGTGAGTGTTAGTTAGTGTGATGCAGCAAAAAAGCTAGAACTGCATGTGCAGAAGGTCAGTGTGATATACAGTGAGCTACAGTTGCCTCAGCCTTTCAATCCAAACATAGCTATTCTCGTCCTTAATCGGGCATAAAATCCACCGGTCAGACTTCGAGCAAGGCACCTTACGCTTTAGTTTAATCATTTAGTTAATAATTTCAAACAAGAGTATGTACCTGTGGTTCAGTGACCTGGAAAGAGTCACCAAACATCAGATGTTGTGTTTCCGGCAGAATCCTGGTTCCACTTTTGGTATCAATGAGCTGCTGAAGTGAACACAAACTGGAAATGATCATGAAACGTTGTGTACAGTGTTCAGATAATAGTGTAGCGTGGACTTGGTTTTCATCAATATCCATATTATTGGTGTTTGAATGACTGGCTCATTCTTTGGATGCAGTGAAAACACAAACACGGGTGCACTAAAATGAATTTTAGCTCCTGATTTGGTTCCCGCTGAAGAAGAAGAGAAACAGTGATGAGAAGCATAAGGAGGAGGAGAAAGAGAGGAAATAAACACAGCAGGGCTGCAACTAAAGAGTATTTTCATCACCAATAAATCTGTTGATAATTTTCTCCATTAATCAGTGAGTTGTTTGGTCCAGAAAATGGGAAAAAAAAACATGTTGATAGTTGTTTCCCAAACCTCGAAATGATCCTAACAAGGACAGCTTCACAAACCTGAGTGTGTGTGTGTGTGAGTGAGGGTGTGTGAGGGTGTGAGTAAAGTCAGAACAGTGATGAACTCGTTTGAGTTGACCAAGAATTCACACGAGGTCCTGTTACCAAGCAGGCCCCGCGAGGACACAAACGAGCTGTGTGTGTGTGTGCGCGTCAGTGTGTGTGTGTGTCTGTGTGTGTGTGTGTGTGGACATGCAGAAGACAGATCAGTATGAGGGTGATTAGGTGAGTATTTATAGCTGTCGGTGGTTAAATAGTGAGATGTGTGACTTTCTAAAGAGCCGGATAGTGGAACTGTGTGTGCGTATGTATGTGTGTGTGTGTATGTATGTATGTTCTTTCCACAAGTGCATAAGTGTGTGTTCTTGTGTAGAGGAGTTCCTGTAATGTCGCCATTTAATGACATCAGACGTGTGTGTGTGTGTGTGTGTGTGTGTGTATGTGTGTGTCTGAGGTCCATGGGGAAGACCCAGTGGAACATATTATTACAGCTGTCTCTTCTCATCACTGCACTCACTCATTGCATTCACCTGCATCCATGCTGGTTTTACTGACTCTGTGAGGACACACGGCTCCATGTAGCCGGTTCTTTTCCATTTTTAAGGAACCTAAAAAATGACTTTGCATCTTAAATGTGTCTAAAGTAATTCATTGAAAAGTTCTGAAAGATTCTTGAAGATCATGTCATTTTTTGCAGCAGGTTTTTTCCTGTGCAATTGTTCTTCAGCACATTTTGTTTTATTCTCTGCTTTATTTCCTCTGTTCTATTGCAGATGACTATGGCAGCAGGTACAATGAAGTGTTAGATAAAAGGGAGAAGGAAGGAGGGCGACGTGAGGTGATTACGCTGCAGTTTTAGGCGGGCAAGTGACAAATGGGACTCAATGTCATATTATTGTAATTATTATTATCATTATAGAAATAGTGGGAGTAGAAGAGAGAGAAGGGGAGGAGAGGCAGTCATGGCATCTCTTCAGCTGTTTGCTTGGCATGGGTTGGGTCACTTGGGCAACACCGACCCTGCTGCCAAAGTAAGAAAGACAAGAAAGGAAAAGGAGGGAAGTAAGGAGGGAGGGAGGGAAGGAGGGGGGAGATTAGGGGTGAGGTGGGGAAAGATGATGGGAAACAGGGGAGAATACTGAGCCTGTTTTTTGCTTTTTTTCCTCAGTAAAGTTACCAACTCTTTTTTCAATTATTTAACGACAAAGACAAAGAAAAGTGTCGGCAACGTTTTTTTTTCTGTAAATGTGTTTTATTTTATTTCAACACCTGAAAACTAAAAGAAATTCCCGCTGATCAGAAACACGTGGAACACGTCGTCATTATATTATACTGTTACTGTACACTTTACAAGAGGCAAATACAGAGAACAGAGCCAGGATGGGCGGCGCAATATTTAACACATGCACAAACCAAACCTGTCCAAAAACAGTTAAACCTATTAAAAAAAGTGTTAAAAATATGAAAACATAACAGTGAGTGAAGATGGAAAGACAAAGGTCACACGTCGATAAAGCTCCAGTATCTGTTTTTGACTTGAAACAGCGTTTTGTTTTGTGTCATTGAGGCATACAGATGTGAGCGTGAAGGGACTGTGTGCACATGAGGAGTGAAGGTGGAGACTGGATGGAGGACAGCAGGCCTCGCTATCTATCTCTCTCTCCCTCCCTCCCTCCTCTCTCTCTCTCTCTCTCTCTCTCTCTCTCTCTCTCTCTCTCTGTCTCTCTCTCTCTCTCTCTCCCTCTCTCTCTCCAAGTGAAAAGTGTTACATCAGAGCAGAGGAATTCCTGCCTTTTCTTCCACTTTCTTTTGTTATTCTTTAGAGAGCACGGCCTTATTCTTCTCTCTGAGTGCTCCGTCACTGCCAGACCCCGGGACTGATAAAGGAGGACGGTGAAGGACGGGGGTGGTGGGTGAGGTTGGGGGAAGAAGAAGAAGGTGGAGGGGGAGAGTGAATGAGTGAGAGAGCAGAAACTCTGAGGAGGGAGTGAGGGAGTCTGACCGTAAAACCATGTTTTAACTGTAGAGCTGTGGTGGAGTAGGAGACAAGAGGCAGGAACTCTGATGAAAGATCATCATTAATGTTAAACTCTCTAAGAAAATCCTTCCTGTCGTGGCTGCTGCTGTGGTCATTTGTCGGTGTTGTGGTCGTGTTGCAGACGGTCTGCGGCGCTGCAGCCTCCTCTGACCACACAGACTCCAGGATTTATTATGTTTTTACGTTTTCCTAATTGACCATGATTTTGTCTGTGTGTAAATGACGAGGGAGAGCGAGCTTTACAACCCTGCAGACTCTCGTGGGAACACGAGCTCCAACTCTCACAGCAACAATCACATTTAACTACGTTGTTGTTTTTCTCTGTTTCTTGTTTTCTTGCTCAATTTATTTCTTAAACTTTTTTGCTGTCCTTTGCTTCCGTCCTTTTCATCCCGGCTTCATTGGTTTGTTTTCCTTTCCTCTCTAACTTCTTTCTTCTATTCTCCCATCCTTCCTTTTTCCATTTCCTTTCTCCCATCTTTTGTGACACCCCCCTTCCTCCTCCTCCTCCTCCTCCTGTCTCTAATAAAGACTTGGTCAAATGCAGCAGAGAACAGGTCCAACTTTCCTCGTTGATCCTGATTACATCAGCACATGCAGTCATGGTCTCTCGCTCTCTCTCTCACTCACACACACACACACACACACACACACACACTTCTGTCCCTTTGGAATAACAAGTCATGACATCACCAACAGCTGCCCGGCTCTATGAAAGAGTGTGTGTGTGTGTGTGTGTGTGTGTGTGCTCATAGTTCAGGGTGTGACACTTGCTTGAGAGTTGATAAGGTAACAGAGAAGGTTATGCAACATCTGTCTGCCTGTCTGCCTGTCTGCCTGTCTGCCTGTCTGCCTGTCTGTCTGTCTGTCTGTCTGTCTATCTGTCTAATTAAATGGACAGATTTGAACGTCCTTCGTCCATGCCTCCATCTTTATGGTCACTTGTCTCTGCTTTTGTCCCCACATCTGGCCTCTCACTCACTCACTGAGGTTGTAAAGCCTTTTTTTTTTTTTTTTTGTTAAAGTGGACGCTGAGCTTGTGTGCGGACGCTGCCGTTGGTTTATTGGCACGTCAATCAATGAATCCATTCGTCGTCTCTCGGCAACAAAAACCCGGTTTGCTGCTGTCGGCACAATTATTGGTCAGAGACTGAGTCAGTTGCAGTGTTTAAGTGTTGAAGAGAACTCATGATCGTGTGACATGAGGCGGCGCTCGGTCACACTGAAATAAATCAATAAATAAATCACTAGCACTAATGTCTTTATTTAAAGACATTAGTATAATTGTGAACAAAAAGGCGATAGAGAAAGACACTTCTGACCTCCGTCCCACAGAAAATATGATTTTATTTCAAAGATTTCCCTTTCACTTTAAAATAAGAACAGCACTTATAAGATGCACAATTATATGTTGATGATAGAGTTCATCACTTTATTACTCATAATTTACATCACTGATCTTATATCCTGATCCTGGATCATACTAGTAGTAATAATAGTAGTAATAATAATAATAATAATAATAAAAACACCTATCATAAATGTGATTATTGTTATACTTTGGCACACATGGTAGTGACTGCTGGATATTTTGTGATAAATAGCGTTTGAATGAGATTTGAAATGCTGTTAATTTCATATTTTTGCAGGTTTTAGTTGCTTTCGTCCGTTTTTGACTGCAGTATTTAAAAACATTAAAAGTGTTCCCGTTTACTTTGTGAAGAATACACTGAAGAGTTACTTGCCTTGCCTTGATTTCTAACATCAGTAAACATTTTCCTGAACAGTTCATGGCTTGTTGTTTGTCAGTTTTGTAAATGATGTTCCCATTTTGAGGAGACATAATTATAGATGATAAAGCATGGCATGTAAGAGTGGACAGTGATGTCATTGACAGCTAGTATTGTCCAATCTGAGCCCGGTCGAAGGTGACATCTCCACCATCTTCCGTCATTTACTCTTTAACCCTTTTGCGACCACTAGGTGTCGAGCCACGCCTCTAACAGTTGGCTAATCCATCAGATCTGATCAAAGGTGTCCAGTTAACCTGAGCTTATCCATGGCCTAATGAGATCTGTTTAATGAGCTTACATCAAACAGCCGCTGCGTCTCTTTAGGCTTCCAGTCTCAGAGCCTCAGAAGTTTTTTTATACGGAAATTGTATTGAAATAATAATCATTAACATTATTATTATTATTATTGTTGTTCATAAAATAGACCATTTTTATTTTTATTTTTGTTGATAAAAACGAGCCAAGCGAACTTTGAACTGTGATTTATTTCCAAATTTCAGAAATTCAATGAGATTTTAAAAGTGTGGACTAGTTTTTGCTCAGATTGCTTAGGTTGTGCTGAAAAAAAAAGGATATGAGACACTCTATATTACACATAGCCTCAGTATATACCTTTGCTCTGTGTTCTAAGGGTTAATCATTAATTTATTCACTTAATGCCTCTTAATGCCCAGTATTCCCCCTCTCTGCATGGATTTGTCTTGTCTGTAACACAGTGTTGACTGTGTGCGTTTCCCCTCCGTCCTCTGTTTTCGTCTCTTCATACTGTAGCTGCATCCACTCCTTTGTTCTGCAGCTGTCTCACCCTCAACGACAACAACAAAGAGAAAAATGAAAGAGCAAACCTACATTTGGTTTTATGAAGTTATATAAAAGCTGTTTTGGTTAAATTATATATTTAATTTCCTTTTCTTCTATCTATGGCGACAGCTAATTATTATTTTTCATCGCCCGTCAATGAATCTACCACTTATTTTCTCTATTAAACCAGAAAATAGTGAACAATGTGAAAAACCTTAAACGTCTTGTTTTTGTCCAAAGCAGCAGTAGTAATTTTACTGTCATAGAAAAGCAAAGAAATGAGAAAATCTTCACCTTTTTTGAAGCTGCAGTCAGAGTTCTTATTCAGAATAAATCACTCAAACTATGGTAGTCCATTATAATCAATTCACTGTTCATTCATGACAAGCACCGTGAATCCACATCTGTATAAACTGCATTAGAGCAGCAACAAATCATTTATTAATAGTTTGTTTTAAACAATTACTAAGAAAAAAACACAATTAATTACAATTAAAACTTCTTAAAAGTGAATATCTTCTTGTTTCTTTGCTTCATATAATGAAGAAATCATGAAAAATATTCATCACTTCGAGGTTTGGGAAAACACAACATTTCTTGACATTTTCTGAACCAAATAACTCATCAGTTAATTGAGAAAATATTGATTATGAAAATAATACACAAATCTCCTCACAGTCTGTACACACACACACATGTGCGCGCGCTCTGTGGTCTCCCCGTGTCTCTTCCTCTCTGTTTTTCTGACAGTACTTTGTTGTGACAGGTTTCACAAAGGTCTCTCTCTCCCTCTCCATCCCTGTCTCTGCTCGTCTCCCTCGTTCTCTGGTGTCACTCCACTTTGACGTGATTATCGTGACTCTGAAGCCGATCTGCCTCTCCCTCTCTGAGCCTCTGTCCGTTTCTCGGCGTCTCCTGCCTCCACCCGTCGCCTCGCGCCGTGTTTTTTGGGGGGTGATGTGACAGAAGTGGTGTGAACCTCTGTAACTCTGTATCAAGCGTCTGTCTCTCTCCTGCTGAGGTTTTATTTTTTCCATTAGACTGGTGTTGGGAGTGAAGAAGAAGGGGATGAACGCCGCGTACCTGTGAACATGAGACCTCTGGCGACGCTGTCACATCGTGTCTTCTCTTCTATGTTGTTATTCGTTGCTGATATTACTCAAATAGTTTTTAAAAAAGTAGGAGAAACTCACAGATAAGGGACTTTGTGAGGCTTAAGGGACTCTCAGGGGTTGTTATTTTCCTTTTTACCAGAATAAATCTGACTCCCTGTTTCACATTTGTTGCACGAGCACTAGGACACTTTATGCCGTACTGGTCGTCTTCAAATGAATAAACCAAGAAGGGAAAAAATAACATTTTCAGGTCATAGAAGCTTTCAGGCTTTGTTGAGCGAAGTCACACGTTGTAAATTGGTGTAAATAAATATATTAACTAAGAATAATAATCCTCAGAGGCTCCGTTTGTAGCTGCAGCTCATTAAACAAATATCTGCCTTCATTTCATTTTCATCTACAGGAGTTTTTTCGCTGCTCTGAAGAACTTGATAATATAACACTTAAATTATCTTGCATTAACTAATTGCTTTTTTATTACAGATATACAGACAAGAAATAGTCATGGTTTTCTGCAGAAATATGTGAGCACAATATCATTTAAGTGTAAATATTAAACATCCACGGCACTGACTGTGTCAGTTATGATTTAAAGGATGACGATTTAAAAGTTGAAACGTTTTTTTCTCATCATCCAGAAACGCTGGCGTCTTTATTTCCCACAGTGCAAATCATAAAATCCAGTGTCTCACCATCTGAAAACTGTTCCGATCAAGTAGTATTATAATATTCATACAGTAAAGAAATACATTTAAATAGAGCAAAATAATGAAATGAAAAGATACCGAGCTTCACATGCTGATGGTCATTTGACCTTTAAAGTGTCGGTGACTTTTCTGAGCTGTGTAATCTGCCTCTGTTGTCGGCTACGGTGGCCCAGAGCGGCCAGCTGTCTCCACCCTCGGCTTGAGGAGGCTGGAGAGAATGAATCATGGCTGCTGGCTGCAGATTGTTCTCTCTCCGCTGCAATTAACAGGCTGTGTGAGTTATCGCTACAGTGTGGAGCCTCCGTGACTGCAGCGGTCAGTCACTGTGAGGTCACACCGATACGCTGCTCTCCTCTGGACTTGTCTCACAGTCTGGACTTTTATGTATGTGACATTTCTCATGCTCACAGCAGATGATTTCTCATGTGTCAACTCTGTGCTGCTCATTTGTGGAGTTTCGTCCTCGTCACAATCAGCGTGTGCATCTTCATGCTTGGCCTGCATATGTTTCTGAATTAGTGTGAGTCACAAATCAGAGGAGATGCCGCTCACTGTGATTTCTGTTTGCCTCCGGTGCCTCTCCACTCCTCAGAGAGGAGGAGGAGGAGGAGGAGGAGGAGGAGGAAGGAGTGAGTCATGCTCACTAAACTATAATAAAAACAACTGCTTGGGTCCACAGTCTGGATTATGATGGTAATGATGATGATGATGATGATGATGGTAAGTGTTGAACAAAGTTGTGTGGGATCACTTTTGGTCACTGCGAGTTGAAACTTTTTTTTCTCTTTAATCCTCATCATCCTTTCATAGAGATCAGAGATTCACTCAGTCACGGTTTGTCCAGTGTGACAGTGACGATGGCAACTGAGCTACAGACAGCTGTGATCATGATGTAACACGTTTTTATCTATACTTCAGACTTTGTGTGAGTTTTTACTGACACTGTTTTGTGTGTTTCTTCTCTGAAAACCTTAAAGTTAAAATTCTAACTTTAGAGGTTTTTGCTCTCTTCGATCTGTGTCCTTCTCCTTCTTCTTCCCTTAATGTTAATGTCATTTTTCATCATCACTGTGATGCATTTCCTACTAATCACAAACACGACTGGGTCATAAACTTGTTACTTAAATAAAGCGTTGAACAATTATTGCTTCAGCAGCTGCTTCCAACAATTGAAATGTCAGATGATGAGGAAATGCAGAAAATACTGACACACACACACACACACACACAGTGATGTCTTGCACCAGTGGGACCCGTCAGAGCTGCCAACAGAGCTCCCTCTTGATTACTATAAAGAGTAAATTCTGTTTTGTTGGCTTCAGTTTGGTTTGTGCGTCTCCGTGATTGTGAGTCTGCGTTTGCCCTGCAGCACGGGAACAGACACTGTGACACGATGAGCACGCTAAAGTTAAATAAATAAAAGACAGATTTACAGAGAAGAAGAAAAACCATCATGAGCTGCAGTGATTGTTAATTGACCTTTAGGTAAATATTCTGTAATGAAATGAAGCAGGTTTCAGTGTGATCTCCAATGACAGAGTGGCCTTTTCCCTCTACAGTTACACACACACACACACACACACACACACACACGCACACACACACAGACAAACACACGCTCATGCCAAGACAATGGCCTGTTAATCCTCGCCTTTGATTGGACGAGTCTAGATTACCCAGAGGGCACCAGCTGTCGGGGAGAGGCAAGGCCCAGTTTCCTCAGTGTCACACACACAAACGCACACAAACACACACAAACACACACAAACGCACACAAACACTGCGTTTGAAGTGTTTGTCTTCAGTGCTTCAGCGCGCGGCTGAAATCTGTGCGATTTTGTTTCCTCCTCGTCAGCCGAAACACGCAGACGCTGTCGTTGGTGACTGTGTGTCTGCTGTCGACACACTGTAAAAATAGGAATGGGAATTAATACCACTGTAAATGTGACAGGCGATAGAGAACGGACCAGGTAGAACCAACTGCCTGTATGTGCTGTTGGTTTTATTTTTAGCCTCTGTTGTTTGTGCGTCCGTCCACTGAGTTCAGCTGTTGTGCTTCTGCATGCGAGTCCTCAGTGTTTAAATATTCACAAATGCCCACAATTTTCATTCTTCTGCAAAATCATTGTTTTTTGTTGTTTCTATTTGGCCTTAAGCTACAATGAAGCATCCATCCCAGACCCCGTCACACACACACACACACACACACACACACACACACACACACAACACAGCTTTCATCCCTCAGTTCAGCCACAGAGGGCCGAGCCGGGCCAAGCTGAGCCGAGCAGGGAGCAGGAGGAGACCAGAAGCACTGTAACTGACACATTGCTGGGCTGAGATAAGAGCAGATCCCTCGAAAATGCTGCAGTCGAGGGAGAGAGAAGAGAGAGGGAAAGAGGAAAAAGGGAAGAATGAGAGAACCATTGCAGAGAAAGAGAGCGAAAGAGAGATTTACCTTTAATGTGTTGTTGAGATAAAGTCAGACTGAGAGGCTTTGCTTTGGCCTAGATTCTGTCATTACGCCATTGTTTGTTTCCGTGTCTGTCTGTCTGTCACCGCTCAGTGATGATGTATTCTGTTCGACGACTTACCATCACCATGTTCACGTAAAGAGGAACTTCTGTCACTGTTTTGCTCTGAAGCGCTGACTCTTTTAGTTACTGTTCCTGCCGGTAATTGATTTCATCCGTTTAAATAAAGTACACTCTATTGAAACTTGCCAGAGACGTGTAATGTAGTCCTATAGTTCTAGTTTATTGACTTCCATATCTAAAATAGTGAGTGGAAATGGTTTGGTGCCTGAAACTATAAGAAAATGCACAGAAAACATCTTAAAAATTGACCTAAGTATCGTGTTTAGGATGTTTCCAATGTGCTGTTAATTATGTAATGATGTATAATATAATTCTCACAGTTAGTGTTGGTCCCGCAAACATATTGGGGCCATTTCCATTGAAAAGACCGACTGTTTGTCCTATTTTCCAAAACACGACACGACAACAGATCCTAACCCATAATCTATGCTCACACATTTAGTGCTTAAGCTGTAGATACAGTGTGTACATGCAGTATATTCACGTGCACAGAGAGAGGGAGAGGAACAGCAAGTGTTCTGCTACGTTGTGACTTTTTCACTGGACATAAATTCCAGGATCTTTTGCTGAAGTAGCCGACTGTAAATCGTCCGCAGCTCCTCGGTTCGGTGTAATAGACTTCAGCCAGTTAGTTTGAAGCTGATATAAATCTTAAATATGCAGCTTTCACTGCTTACGCACATGTTCTGCCCGAAGAGAAGCAGAGGCTTGGAAATGGTAGAAGCATGTGAGGAGTGGATCGATTTCACTGTCCTGGAAACAGATATAAAGTGATGCCTTCAGGGGACAAACGATGCAGCGGAAATATGAACTCCGGTGCTGTCGCCTGCATGTGAGGTCGAGAATCGTCGTCTTTTTGACGACTTCATTTACAACGTAGACATTCTTCTGTCATGCAGTTATTGAGTCATTGTGTTGAAATCTATTTTTCCTGAAGTGAAAGTCTTATGACTAAAGTCATTTTTTTGTTCTTTATCATTGCTGTTGCAGCAGCAGCAAGAGCGATTTCCCAGGAGGGATCATTTCACTTTCTTTTTACACAGTTCTTGTTTTGCTGAGAAGACACAGGGTTCATTGTAATTCAGCTGCACATGAAAATGATGAAAATAGAAAATTCAGATTGAGATTGAGGAGCATCAACATCCAGCCTTTACCTGAAAAATGAATGGCTCTTTCAAAGCTCATTGGCACATTAATAAAGAAATGTGAAGGAGATGAATGTTTGGCAGCATATTTTCACTCATCAAAGTCATACAGACTTTTCAAGCACTTCTTGGATCATTTGCATCTTTAAACTCATGTCTATATCTACTTGTGTCTGTGTGTTCAGGGACGACAGAGCGAGTGTGTCTGATCCAGGGGACGGTGGAGGCGCTGAACGGCGTCCACGACTTCATCGCTGAGAAAGTGAGGGAGATGCCTCAGAGCACCCAGAAGACAGAGCCGGTCAGCATCCTGCAGCCTCAGACCACCGTCAACCCAGACCGCGTCAAACAGGTTGGTGTCGCCTCCAGTTTGTTCTGCTCTGCTCCAGGAAGAAAGCACTGAGTAACGGAGGCTTGTAGTTTTAGCTTTGTTTGTGTGTGTTTGTGTGTGTGTGCCAAACTATGCTGCCCAGCTGAGTGAGGAGGAGAGGGGAGAGGGAGAGAGGGAAGGAAGCGTTTGTGTTTGGAACAACAAATCATGTGTGTTGCTGTGGTCGAGTCAGGATTTTCTGTTTGGAGCTGAATGACGCCAATAAAACCAAAAAAAAGGGAAAATAACGAGTAACCGTATTGACATGAAACAGATGAGGGACGGAGAGGCTTTTTTCTATTTTGTGATCATGCCGTTTCATAACGACATCATCATGATGACATTTAGACCATATGTTGAGTCAAGGTTGGTGAAAGTAAATCACAAGTTTACCTTTTTACACCAAGTATTTCTCACAGTAACACCATCATCACCAACATTAATATACAGAGGTGTAAATAGACCAAGCAAAGTCAACTACACACTTTTCACTGGAGGCAGATTTAATCCCAATAAGATAATTTGCTGGTGTAGTGAAATTAGATTAAGATGGAGTGAGAGATTAGGTGTTTTTTGTTATTTGTGTCATTTTCCTCAAAATTCCACCAAAAAGTACCACCAGAGGAAGCTCACGTACCACTGGTGGAACATGTACCTCAGTTTGAGAACCATGGGTGTAAGCGCCACCAGCAGCAGCAGCAGCTGTGTGATTGAGGACAATTAGTGCAGCCATTGATTATGATCCCAATCTATTTAAGTGGTTATCATGATTCTCTCTTCATGATTGTTGCCTATTGATTAGCCAGGTCTGGCATTGTTTCCATGTATTGACTATTAAGGACCGTGCAGCACACACACACACACACACACACACAGGTTTGTGCAGCTATTCTTCTTAGGACACAAAGCCTTATGCCAGTAAATGTTAAACTCTTACTTTAGTTCAAATCTTCAAAACCTTAAACGTAACCAGGTCATCAGAAATTATGTTTTGCCTCATTAGGACCAGGTTTTTGGTCTACTTATGTTTCCTGACAAGGTTAGTTTTTATGCCAGAAAAGAGTAAACAAATACACACACACACTGTAGTGCAGTGCAGTGGTTTGACACCAAAATTATTAAATTAAATTAAACATTAAAGGAACAACAAAGAAAGCTAAGAAATAAAAAAAGTAAACTAACGTCAAATCTTGATACATTATTAACGGCGTTTTCTCGGATGCTCTGCTGTTGCATTGGAGTTGTGTACTTTTCCCCTGCTGCGATTTCTCATCCTCTGTCATAAACAGACTTTACAGCGAGCAGGAAACAAAGTGTCTGCTGCAGCTTTTTTTGACTGATTACAGCTTCTCAGAGATTCAGAGGGTTGTTTTCGTCGAGCGCACAATCCAAAGGTGCAGTTTTATGCATATTTAATCGCTGCTGGACACATGCACACACTTACCCACCCACACTCTGTCCTTGAGCCCACACACGCATACACTGCTGCTGCTGCAGATAACAGTATTGTTTGTATTGATTTTTTTTTCTCCATCATGTTCTGATTTAAAATCTTGAGAATGAATTCATCAGTGACAGTGAGGTCAGTCACCGATGACCTCATGATGAAGGGTGACGTGGCCCGGCTCATATTCACAGTTCATCCCTCAAAGTGTGAGGTAGAGCAACTTTTTCCCACACCAAACTTGGGTTGCAGTTGCCAGGCAACAAGGAGAGACTAAGGGAAGCTGTTGCTCAGAGTCTGAAAATACTGCAGTGCATAAACCCCCACACCCTAAAGTCACTTTTTCAGAATGAAGAGCCTTTTGTTTTTTATCGGAAAGAGATGTGAGAATCCAATATGTGTCGCATTTATCATTTATTCTTTTATTAAGACCAGATCCTGTGCATGGTGATGGTCTGAGCCCGTGACTGACTGACTGACTGACAGCCGTGTAAAGCTGTTTTGGTTGGAGATGAGCAGCTGCAGGGAGATGAGCAGGCTAATAGCTGCTGATATTCAGACACTTATAATATGAGGGCGAATCCCCTGTTGCTCTTCAGGCTATTTATACCGCGTCAGAGAGGAGACTAAATGGGTTTGTCTGCTTTTGACGACACACAGATGCACACACGTGCTTACACACACACACACACACACACACACACACACACAGAGAGAGAGACATTCTGGACACACAGAGACCTCCACTGTTCAACAACAGTGGAGGTCTCTGTCAAAATCTGAGTGAAAAATAAACAAAATATTACCCTTATCATGGCTTATCATGAAATTTGATGTATATACTCTGCATGTAATTCAGACTTTAAACTGTTCTGTTTTACAAATGTACAAATCTCTGTGCTGCTGAGCACTCACTCTCATATCTTCATGCTTTGCATCTACGGCTGTAAATAATAATGATTTCCATCAACATCTAATCAGACGGTTAGTTTCTGTGGTCCAAAAACTGTCAATCTGTCTGTTCCAAACCTCAATCACTCACTCTGTCCACAAACCAAAGATATTCAGTTTATTGTCGTATAGAGAGGCAGAAATATTCAGCTGATTAGACAGACAGGTCATTAGGTATGTAGGTCGTAAAATGTATTAGTCTATGACAAATCAAATAATCACTTACTTGTTAGTATATTTATTTTATTTTGAATATATTTCTTACTTGTGAATCCGACAGATTCCCAGTATTTAAAACATAAAACATGTGTGACTGCAGTCACACCCTCCCACTCGTGTACATGTTCTTAGGTCAGAGGTCCTCTCCTAATCTACTCAGTAAAGAAGTTATAGGAGACCCTCAGAGGGGTTTGAATACCACAACACTAAAACAACACTGACATCACACATGTGCTTCTGACAGATGAAATGGTGTCCAGTGATTGTCTGCTATTTCAGGTTGTGGATAAAATCTCCGCTTCTTCTTCTTCTTGTCAAGAGCACGGCTGTTGTAGCATGTGGCGTCGGCATTACTGGTTCACCCCCCGGGACTGAGAGGGAGTCGGGGGTTCAGGGTGGAGAGAGACGAGAGAGAGAGAGAGAAGCTTGGAAGTTTGACTTTGAGAGATGATAGATAGATAGATAGATAGATAGATAGATAGATAGATAGATAGATAGATAGATAGATAGATAGATAGATAGATGTAAAAGGGAGAGGAAGGATGACTGAGAGTTGGAGGCATCTCTGAAGTCTTGTTAGCCGACAGCTGCAGAGTGACAGAGAGCTGCTGCTGCTGCTGCTGCTGCTGCTGATAGAAGAAGAAGAAGAACAAACACAGAGCAACAACGACACCGACAGACGAAGCGTCACATGACAACAGGACAACACGGCAGTGACTGAAATGATTTAAGAGCTGAATTACTTTAATGAGCTCTGACACGACAAACCGGTGGAGGATTTATCAACACCGGGGGTTTTATGACATTCATTATTCCAGTGTTTGATTTTTGGTCGTGTGCGCATGACACACATGCTCATGCTGCAGTGCCCCCTAGTGTTACGATGTAGGCTCTAATGTGGAAACTGATGCGCACAAGCTGTAAATACTTTTATGAGAGTTAAACCTCATATATGATTTGGTAGTTTGTTTATGTTGGATTCAATTATACAGCTTTCATGGGAGTAGTGACACGACATACAGAACTACAATGTAAATATTCTGATTCTGATGAATTTGTGGTGCTTGTCCTTAAAATTAATGTAGGATATTTCTAGTAGTTACTCGTTTGCTTCAAAGTGACGTGAAAAATACAAAATACAATGATTTATTATTACAGTCACGACATCTAATATGATTCATTCTAATACGTTACATTTCACAATAAACACAAACTACTTTTATATCATCATCATTTATTTATTTACTTAATTATTTTCAGATATTTTTTGTGTACTATATTTTAGGGCTTGAACTAATGACCTTGTTTATTAGCGGTTAATTCTTTTCACGATGAGTTGATTGTTCAGTCAATAAAGATGTCAGGAAATGTTTCTCAAACCTCAAAGTAACGACGTCTTTAAATCCAACGGTTTGTTCACAGACCAAATGTATTCAGTTTACTTTCATAGAGGAGCAAAGTAACCAGATCACTGTCACATTTATGAAGCTGAAGCCACAGAACATAACTCAATTAATCTCTTGGTAATTCAATTAGTGGACAACAGATCAGTTGTTGCCGCTCTTCTAATTTGTAGAGGGAAAAGTTCCCATGAAAGCAGAAGCAGCAGCTTGTAAACATTGGGGATCATCACATAAAAGCCAAAGCACTCCGGAGGCCTCCCACACTGTGTTTATGTACAGTATAATGTAGTGAAGCATCACCTACTTACTAGATCAATATTGTATTCATATTGACAGTAAAACATGGCCTCCTGACTGCTATTGTTGCATTATGGTGTTTGAAAGTGAGCTGCAGAGTAGACGCTGCGTCCCCTGTGAGATCAGCTGTAAAAGGCCTGTGGTTTTGTTGTGGTATTATCGTGGAGCTATTCTTGGCGCGGGCTGCTCCGCGCACACACGCCTTTACTCAGAATGAAATCTCCAGCAGCACTTTGATGACTGCCCTGAACGGTGAACGCACAGAGACACATCTACTGTGCTTTTATTTTCTTTTTGTTGTTTTTCTGACCAACGCAGGAAGAGAGAAGCCATTTCCTGTGACCTTTCACCTCCAGCCCAAACACCTGTTTCCTCCTTCCTGTTATTTTCTTACCGCACAGGAAGTTCGCCCATAAATGTCAGGAAAATTGAGTCTGGCTCGCGTCGTTTCAGACGATCAAGAGCCTGGAGTGTGAGATAGAAAAGAGTCCGAGTGGAACACACACACACACACACACACACACACAGTTCGGGTCAGCTCTGACTTAGTGATCAATGAATGAAGGAATAAAGGAGAAGAACTTTTTTAATTCCACGAGGGTTCAAGTCTCAACATCTGAAAGTGATTAAAGTCGTAAATAGGGTTGCAAAGGGGCGGACAATTCCTGGAAAATGTCTGGTAACTTTCCAGAAACTTTCCATGGAAACTTTAGTTTTGGGAATTTTGAAATATTCCAAATTGGAAACTTGTTTGGGGGGAATTTTGGGAATTTAAGTGAGTTAATGAGAATTAACTGGAAATTTGGGATAGTTTTAAGAAACTGAGTCACATGCCAACTTAAATGTAAACACATAAAGCCCATCATAATATATAGACAAGTAGCTTTAGTTGTTCTAGAATTCTAGAAATGATTGTGCATGTGATGGAGGAATGTACAGTGCATGTAGGGGGCGTGGCCTCAGTAGCCCTGCAGTAAGTAGTGTTAGTGCTCTGTCCCTGTGATTGAGGAACAGCATATAATAATCAAATCTGATTGTTTTACAATATTTGTACTATATTTATGTTCCTTATGTGCCTTCAACAAAGTTTCCAACTTTAAATAAATAAAACTCAAAGATAAAACAGATGTATGATGAGCATGTTGTTGATCAATAATGGTAGAATTATGTCTTCTTTCTAGTTTATTGTTGCACATGTGATATTTTGCCATCATGATACAGGTTTCAGTGAATCTGTTGCTGTTTGTTGAATTATTTAAAATAAGATTAGAGGTTTCCTTTGTTTGTTTGCACTAGAGATTTATACCAACCTGCACCAGAAACCAGTGCGTTGTGTCCACCTGATAAGTTCCGTATTCAGAGTTTTTCTCAGAAAGCAGCTGAAAGTTCCCGAAGCTGCTCCAGATTTTATAGATATTCTACATAATCAGGTCTCATTTTTCCGTAATGATCCCTAGATTATTTCTTGAGAAATTCAAAGAAAATGTTGAGAAACAAATTATTGCAGATGATCTTCCTTGACCTTTGACCCCCACCCTCTTACCACGTTTTTGTGGAATCCTGCTGAAAGTTGGATAAAAAGATGAGCTCAGTTTATTTTTAAATTCATGTGACAGTAGCGATAAATGTAAAATAATGTTTCTTCTACTGTATCTGTTGCCTGCTCAGTTTCTCGGTGCTGAGTCAGCAGAGCAACACGTGATGACTCATCACATCTGTTTCATGATTGGTGCACTGAAAAATAAAAGTAATCTTTAGCAGGTGTGATGTGCGTATTAAAGATATTTGTGCCACATGGAAAGTATATTTGAACAAAGCAGGGTAAGTTGTTGTTTTTTATTTTACCTTTCTCCTGCTGGTCGGTGGACAGAGGAGAGAGGAGGTGAAAGAGGTGAACACAAGTGGAAAAAGGAAGGAAGGAAGGAAGGAAAGATCTGACAGTTTATTACACAGGCAGAGATTATGACTTTGATCCATTTTATAGAGACTTTAATGTTCTATCTTCCCTTTCTTTAATTTGACACCGTGTAAAAACTAATGAATTCCTATAAAAAGAGCTAAGTGTGGGTGGATGTTTTCATCTTCAGTGTGTGTGTGTGTGTGTGTGTGTGTGTGTCACACCTACACATTATTTTAGAACTCTACACTGTCTCTTACAAATGACATGATAACAATATTCTCATGAGTGATGTACAGCCAGGTTTAGGATCCATGTTGTGATTATTAACAGACAACGACATCCCTCAAATCATCTTGACCGCCACCTGTTGGCTGGATGCAGGACAGGTCATGAACCTCTTCTCTCTCATGGTGGAAAATGAGACACAGACTAAAAGTAAAAATAAATAAATAAAGTGAAATTACATGTACAACTAATTTATTCTTTTATGTATCACTTTAATGATGATGATATATTTGTTGGGTATGTAACAGTGTACACTTTTAAAATAAAAAACATATTTATGGTGCAAAATTCATCTATTCATATCAATAACAGAGTTAAAACCCACAATTATATTATATGCTGTATATGTATTTTTTTCTTTTATCATTACTATTATTTACTTTTTTATAATATTTTTAACTTTAACTCACAGTTGTGACAACTGTGAAATTAGCGAAATAGACAAACAGTGTAGTTTTATGTTTAAATTCTGTCTGAAAAAAAAAAATGTTTTGGCTGATTGTACTTGTTGTAATTTGTCAGCAACTTAAAATATAGTCCTGTAATTCTGTGTTTGAGAGAACCAATAATTATCCTGCTGTTCAACAGAGAAAACTCTTCAGTTACACAATGTTAACCTTCACCGTCCATTGATTTATTGTGCTTCAATTTACATTCTTCAATAATCCCAACATTTCAGCCACACGTTTGGTGTCTGTGGAAACTTTTCTGTGCCTCCATTAAAATGTTTGTACTTGAACGAGTCTTGGCTTCACAACGCGCTCGTAATGATGGACACAGAGGAGAAACAAACGATGTTTAAAGATAAATAAAAACACAAATATTCATGTTCAAAAATGAGTGCAACACACGTGTATTTTTTCCCTTTCTTCATTTCTAAGCATTAAATCTGTTAAAGCAAGAAAACCATGTACAGTGATGGAATTATCTCAATCTCCTCCAGAGAGGAAAATGTGATCATTTAAACTGGACAGAAAAAAAACAACAGCCCTAATTGTAAACATGTGTTTCTCTGTGTTTACACTTTCTACTCTATATGTGTATATTGTTCATGCAGCAACAACAAAATACTGGTTAAAGATTCATGAAAAGTGGAAGGTGAAAGCTTTGAGTGTGGCATTCGTCTCTTTTAGGAAATTTTCTGGCATAAATGCCAACCTTGTCAGGACCAGTAGACCTCATGGAGACCAAACCCTGGTCCCAGTGAGGCAGAACCTCAGTTATGAGGAACTGAACATCCATGATGTGTTCAGGTTTGGGATAATTCTATGTTTTGCCTTAGAAACCTTAGAACACAGATAATTTAGGCTGTGTTTTCTCCATTGATTTAGTGTCTTATATCCTTTTTTTCAGCAGAACTTACAGGCATTCTGATGAAATTATATATTTTTTCATTTTCACCAACTATATAAACACACCTGAGCAAAAAAGTGTTTCCTCGGCTTGAACTAATATAGAAGACAAACGGTCTATTTTGTGACTTTTGCACAATTCCTCCCATTTTATTTATTTATTTTTAATTTTTTTTAAAGTGGGATAAAATGTATCATAACTTTGACTCAACAACATAAGAAGATAAAAAAAAAACTATATGTGTGACCTATAAACACACATCCAGGATGTCCATATAAGGAGCTATGTATTATTCCCACGACAATTTACCAAGGGTGCACCTGCAGCACGGATCCGCGTGAACACTAAGGGTTAAAATGACAGCTCCCTGAACCTGTGTGTGTGTTTGTGTATTGTTTTGTGTGTCCCTGCTCCCTCACTGTCACTCATTGTCTCCTGGCTTCTCTGTGCCGCAGTTATATTTAACCTGCAGGGGGATTTCTGCTCCTGGACAAGCCAGAGAATGAAAGCTGAAAGACAGGGAGAGAGAGGGAGAGAGAGATGGAAAATAGGGATGACACAGACCGACGGAGACAGGCAGAGTGATGGAGGACAGAGGGAGAGAGTGAGGTGACTAAGCCTGTGGATCAGGAGGAGGAAGGTTAAGCTGAATCCGCCCGCTTAAGACTTCAAAGTTCAAACTCCAGCCATCTCAACAGTTGTCTGCTGTTCTCAACTTGCTCTATATCTATGTATGTATGTGTGTGTGTGTGTGCGTGTGTGTTTGTGCGTGTGCGTGTGCGAGCGTGCGTCTCAGGGAATGTGTGTGTATTGTACCTTCGCCTTGGCATTTGTCCGTTTGGCCTTCAGTGACAGTGGCCAGTGTGACCCGTGCGGAACGCGACACAGAGTTCGTACGAGAGGACTCGTCGTCACCGCGGTGGCAGCGCCGACATAGTGAGAGACACAGAAGAAGAAAGTGGAGTGAGGAGTGTTAAGATAGAGGGATGAAGGACAGATGAGAGGAGGGAGAGAAGCAGCAGTTGTGGTTGTTATTGCAGAGCGACGCTCATTTCACCGTGGTATGAAATGATGCACAAGCTGAAGTCAATAACAGGAAGCTGAGTTTAAAATTATAACACAATCACGATACTTCTTTTGCTTGAATGAATATTTGACTTTTTTTTTCTCTGATTGTTGATGTCGATGTCGGTATAAGTTTCAGATTTTGATTTTGTTGAATCCGATCAGCGTCAGACTGAGTTGACACACAAGAGAGGCAATGATTTGAAACCTGTGTTCATGCTCCTGAACGTCAAGGTTAAAACGTGTGTGTGTGTGTTTGTACTGTATGTACTTTGTTTAACCCTGTGTTGATACTGACAGCTGTGCTGGCAGCATGTAAATGAATATGAAAGATATGTGATAGAAAATGTGCTGTGAGTGAATGGGTGAATGGGTGAATGATAAAACTGTATTACTGTAAAGCAGCTTTGACTCTTCATCAAGACAAGAGAAGCACAATATAAAGGCAGAACCTCATTTCTGACAAACTGGTTAAGTTTACTGATTGTGGTTAAGGTTAGGGATTAATGCTTTGTCTCAGCTGTTCAAATGAATAGAAAACGACTGCAGAGCTCCAAAAAGGATAGCTGCACAAACCACATCCTCGTGGGGACCTAAAAGTCTATCTATGTGGGGACATTTTGGTTAATTGGCTTTTTCAGGGTTAAGGATTCATGGTTTTAGGGTTTGGCACTTAGTTGTGATGGTTAAGGTTAGTGTAAGGAGCTTGGGAATGCATTCATTATGTCCATGAGGTTTCCTTACAGAGATAGAAAAACAAGTTTGTGTGTGTGGTCATGGTTGTTATCTGTTTAAGAGAGCTTATTCTCTCAGATTTGACCTCTTCACCCCATTGGCACATCACGACCAGTTGTTTATCCACAACACAAACATATGAAGACACACACACACACACACACACACACACACACATTTGCTGTTGCAACATCACTGCAGCTACTTCAGGGCAACAGGGAGACTGTAGAGCAACAATTATCCATCTGCTTGATTCACATCTAATTCAGGAACAATTAATTCCTGAATTTATTTTTATTTTGCAGCCTGATATTGTGTCTGCTGCTTTCAAACATGATGACAGTGAACAAGGAGGCAATGATTTGTGATTTATGACAAATCATGCATGAAGTGTGAGAATATATTGAACTCTTAGAGGTTTGGAGGATGGTTTCATCATCATCATCATCATCAGGTGAAGAGTAGTGAGGTCACAGAAGAGCAATCACCTAAACTTTCTCTAATAAGGGATGATGACAGATAATGAAAAAGACATTTTACTGTGGTTTTGCTATTTAAACACAATTGCACCCATTCATATAGTGCATCTACTATATATACTGTGCTTTTTTTCTATCTCACATTATTCACATACAGGCACAGCCTTCAAGGGCAATTTGCCATTCAGTGTCTTCACACAGACGTGAGGAGCTGAGATCGAACCACCAACACAGTCTGGTCTCGAAATATAACAGTACAACAACTGAGAACAATTTCCAAATGTTGAATATACTGTAACTAGTTCCCCTCTTGTTTGTGCACTGTGAATTTCTCTTTTTCATTATTTCATTTATTACAAAATCAGAAATCACAGCTTTGCAGGTCATTCAGTTGGAAGGTTGTTCCAGGCTCCTTCCAAATAATCCCACTATAGCATGAGATCAAACCCAAGCAAATGCAGATGTAACGTAGAAATTCTGATATTTAAAGACATTTACATCAGAGCATAAGCTTTTTGCAGTTTGACGTTGTTGGTCTTTGTAAACGGTCGAACTCTGAGGCAGGTTTTTGATTTGATTTTATCGGCTAAGTCGTTCTCTCCCTGCTGAGGCCGAAGCTCCCCGTCCTCACACAGTTTCTCCAAGTGTCTCCATGAACAGGAGATTGGCTTTGACCTCCGACCTCAGTCCAGCAGCTGCAGAAACAGGACATTTTAGTCAGCAGTTGGATGGACGCCAAAACCCGCCTCTCTTCTTCTCTTTGTGGAAAAGTTTCTCCCGGCACACATGAAGCTCTTCTAGAAGACAAAAAAAAAAAAAACATGAAACAAAAATGGAGACACCAGAGATCAAGAGAATGTGGAGAAAAAGCAACTTTAAAGGGTGAAGCTGAGGGAAACATGAAAGAGCCGTCACTTCAGGAGCGATTGTCTGGATGCTGCCAGCTGTCACATAATCTTCTTTATGTTTGGGTTCGTAGAGCAGAGGATTGTGGGAAGGCAGGAGGTTGCGTGGTTAAGTTGCCATTAGAGCGAACTGAACCAACAGTCATGTCAGATAAATTCAACCAGTCACATTTAAACGCCTTGTTCTGTGTGTGTGTGTGTGTGTGTGTGTGTGTGTTCGTCTTTGGTTTATTGAGCCTGAAAAACAATGGACGATTACATGAAAATGTGAACTCATTCTACATATAGATTTTAATAAGCTATTATATGGAATGCAGGGTCAAAAATGCAAGGGAGAGAAAAAAATGAAATGGAAAGAGAGAGGAAAGAAAGCAGAGCAGGAGAAGGAGGAGGAGGAGGAGAAGGAGGAGGAGGAGTGGGGGCGAACGGAGAAGCTCATTAGCGGAGAATCAGTTGGATATAAAGATGGTGGATGTGATCATTAGCGCCAGGAGGGATCAGAAAGCGCTGTACGCCACTGTTTATCCTCCCACCTTTACACCAACACTCTTACTGTGTGTGTGTTTGTGTGGAAAAAGAGAGAATGTTTTAGTGCAGAGAGCAGAGGATGAAAGGGTTCATGGGTAAAGTCTTTTTGGCTCCCTCCCTCTCTCGCTGTCTGTCACCAGCTTCTTTCATGCGTTGTCTCCGTCTTTACCCCCCGCCGCCCGCTCATCTCCTCACTGCGCAAAAACTACCATTTTGAAAATGTTGCCTCTTGAACGAAAAAAAAAAAGACTCGGTGGAACATTGCCGGATGCAAAATTAGACTTCCAGAAGACATTTAAGGCCTTGGCGAGTGCCGGTGCGAGATGTGTTTGTGGGCAAACACTTTTTACATCTGAAATTCATGGTGAAAAGAGGAATTTGTGTTTACATATTATCTCATCTGTCGGAGGTTTGTGTCCAAATTACACCCAGAAATGAGAACGTTTTACAAACCGTATGTGTGAGGTTGCATATGTGGTGTTAGAAATGTGAAAAAATGTTGTTGTTTTTCTGGTCTGTAAACGAGCCAGGGCTCAGCAGGCGATTTATATTTTGTGTTGTTTTTGTTTGATGCATGTAGGAAAGATATAAGAAGAAAATAAGGATTGAGCAATCTACCTGCAGTGCAGTTATTGTGCAATATAGCACTGATTGAATGGTTCGTTCGTTCTATATATCTATCATTTTACACACTAAACTTAAATAAATGACAGATATAGCCTTTTTTATTATTAGATGTAATTCATAGTTTCAGTCATTAAATGAAATGTAGTAGAAGATGGAGTTGTTTGAGCTCGGAGTGATGATTTGGATTTATTTTTTTAATTTATTGATTGTTTTACAACATTTTCCCCAAATGAATTGTCATAGGACTGTCATAGGTTACTAAAGATTTCACTCTACAAATTGGCTCTAATAAAATGCATAATTATGCACAATTAGTGTGATTGCACAAACTGAATGTGATTATGAATCACTAGGAAAAACATTCTTATTAACACTGAGATATAATGAAATCTAATGGTCTTAACGACATCCTTCCCCAAAGTGTTTTATCTGGTGTTTGTGAGTTTGAGGACGGAGCATATGAGGAAAAACCGAGTTGCTCTGCAGCAGAACACTTTGTTAGCACTTTGCACTTTCTTCACATTAATCTGCAGCAGAAAGTAGCAGAGCCTCTGATAGCAGCAGGACACAGACACAATCTCCGTGTGCGCTTCACAGTAACAACCCAGAGATCGATAGTCATGGAAACTTCCACTAGTTCTGAAAGAGAAAAGAAATCACACCTATTAATCCCACAGAGAGACACACACGTGTAACCACTCTCACAGGCCAAAGCTGATCCTCAATCTTCCACCTGAAGCTGCGACAAGTGTGAACATGTGACACTGCAGTCGCTCGTTTCGTCCGCTTCGACTTCATTTTCTATTTCTATGGAAATTCACCTCCTGCCTCACAGAAAAAAAAGAAGAAGCAGGAAGGTGAGGAAGTGGATAATTTGGCGTGGCAGTGAGGCACTGCATCGAGGGCCACAGCCATGCAAACAATGTTTGCCTTAAAACTGTAGCAAACAGATGGAGACGGAGAGCATGTGCATGAAGCAGGGCATCGAAACAGGGACGCTAATTGGACTGACCTTTACATTTTTCTATTTTAAGCTGAAAAGATGCCTTCCACGTTTGAATATTTCTCATTTCTTTCCTTTATGCTCTCTTTTTCATGGAAAGACAAAACAAAATTGTGCATCACTTTATTCTTTTCTCTTAATACTTCATAGATTAATCAGCCTCTGTCTTTTTCTACCGCTCTCATTTCATCATCTCCTTTTCTTCATCAAGGCCAGGTCTTTTTTATCTCTTCATCCCTCCCAGTGTTTCTGCAGCACAACACACAATATGACCATTCCTCTTACAGACAAGCAGCACGTAGCTGCTGTAGCTTTGTCAAAGAGTTGCTCTGCACAGTTGAATCAATGCAATGGGGACAAAGAATGGCTTTAGTGCCCACACATTTAAGTGGCTAATGTGCAGCCGCTGTTTTTGAAAGACATCGTTTCTTGATGAGCAAAGAAACACAATTTCTTTAACCTTCAATTCAGCACAATGAGGTTGTTAATTGTTTGTGAAGGTCAGTGCTGCAGACTGTAACAAGTCAAGCTGGTTTTTTTTTATGCTCTGTGGTCATAGATGACTGTACGTGTGAACGCAAATGTCCACAGAGGTTGCTCCAGACATTCTCCAGAGCTTCTCCTCACAGCAATTTAATAAAATTTCCAGTGAGCTCATGTGAGAGCACACCAGGGGAAACTCCACAGTGAGAGAATGTGCGAGTGTTCTGTCTCTGGCAAGCCAGATGCCATTCCAATCACCTGGATCCTAAGATCCAAAGATTCTCCCGCTGATGTGAATATGTCTCACCCACACAACGTCCCACTGCGTTTGCCGTATGTGAACTTCCGGACCCAATCCTGTGGAAATTATCCACAGGAGTGTTTGTGTTAAAACTCACTGTCTGCATCCACAGAGCAACAAACTCCATACCTGATCCTTCGGCCAAAATGTCTACTTTGGAGGTATCTAAAGAGGTTTGGTTGTGATGATATTGGCAGAGTTGTGCAAAGGATCTAAAAAACTTGCCACAGGCCAGACTGAATGTCCTTCAGACACCACATTCAAAAGGTGCAAAACCAAACCAAAGGCAACTAAAATACAAAAGCAGGTATGACGATTCCGCTTCAGTCGACTGTTACAGGACAAAACCGCAGGTTTCTCTGACTGAGTTGATCTTCATGCTGCTCAGTGTTTGTTGAGCTAATTTGACAACAAGGCCAGTCTTCCGTGTGCAGTGAAGGATCCACACTGATCATAGTCGACCTCACTGAGAGGGAGATGTTATCCAAACACAAACAGGTCAATATTATGTTTATTTGATGGATCAAATTTTCCTGCTTCTCAGAGATGTGTTTTTTACATACTAAACTAAACATCTTTGATTTAGTCTGGTAAAACGAGAAAGATTTGACTTATTCCCTGATATTAAATGGACTAAACACATTGATTGTAAGGATATTTGATGCACTGATCAATACCAGCTTTCAACGGAGAAAACATCATTAGTTGCACACCGCTTGTATGCTCGGGAGCAGATTTAATGATGAATAGCCTGAACAGAGTGCTTCATCTTCTCTCCTTGACCAAAACATAAATATATTAGACTTATTGTTTTATGTGATGACGAAAAGAAGAAGAATAACAACAACAATGAATAAATATAATACACCATATGTTCACGCCATTGTGTGAAATGAAAATATGGTGCTGTGTTTGGACAGTGTGTGTGTGTGCTGAATGCTGAAGCTGTGTTACCATGGCAACACTGACCCCTGGGAGTCAATGTATTTTTTTTTTCCTCGCACAAGTAGCCACTTTAGCATTTCCCTCTCCTTTCTTTGTCTCTCTCTCCTTCTACCATTCCACTATATTTACCTTGTTCTACCTTTTGTCGACTATTCACTCACCACTTTCGCACTTTATCTCTGACACACACACTCAGGAACTCATCCTCCTCGCTGGCTCTTTATTCAAAAATGATTCAGACTCTCTGTCTCTTTACTTTGGGTGTTTTTTCTTTTCCTGTCTTTTTCGAGATCATCTCTAAAAAGTCCTGTTCAGTGTCTCCTTGATGTAACCCAGCTTATATTTCATCTACCACCTCAATCCATAATTATTTTTGTCATTACACTGCATATTTCCAGCACAAGAGGCATCACATCACAGCATAGAAAACATTAGGAGCAGTTACTTCTGCTTCTTCATTCATGACTTTGTCTCCTGTATAATTTTTTTTATGAGTATAGTAAAAAAAAAGATTTCCGTTTAGCAATAACATATTTCCTCTCTCTTTTTCATCAAACCCCTCGCCCCTCTCTCTAGGCCAAGCTCATCGTACCCAATAGCACGGCGGGGCTGATCATCGGAAAAGGTGGAGCTACAGTTAAGGCGGTGATGGAGCAGTCTGGCGCATGGGTGCAGCTATCCCAAAAGCCAGAGGGCATAAACCTGCAGGAACGTGTGGTCACCATCAGCGGAGAACCCGAGCAGAACCGCAAAGCTGTCGAGATCATCGTCCAGAAGATCCAGGAAGACCCACAGAGCTCCTCCTGCCTCAATATTTCCTACTCCAACATCACAGGGCCAGTCGCCAACTCCAACCCCACCGGTTCCCCGTACGCCAACTCCACCGAGGTCATGCCCTCTGCAGCAGCTGCTGCGGCAGCCACCGCCTCCTCTCTGCTCGGCCAAGCTGGCCT
Source organism: Solea solea (assembly GCF_958295425.1). Lineage (NCBI taxonomy): Eukaryota > Metazoa > Chordata > Actinopteri > Pleuronectiformes > Soleidae > Solea > Solea solea. Next base: position 21,511,161 of record NC_081140.1, on the reverse strand, counting down.
GACAGGAATGGGGGCCTTCCCAACCACCATGTCCAGCCTCTCAGGTAATGACCTGCTGACCATCACCTCCGCCCTCAACACTCTGGCCAGCTACGGCTACAACACCAACTCCCTGGGTCTTGGGCTGAACCCCGCCGCAGCCTCAGGCGTGTTAGCCGCTGTAGCGGCTAACGCTAATCCAGCAGCTGCCGCTGCAGCAAATTTGTTAGCATCCTACGCCAGCGATGCATCCACTAGCGCCGCTCACTCAGCAGCCAGTCTTGGAGGCTTCTCCCTGGGATCCTTGGCTGCCGCCACAGGCGCCACCAATGGCTACTTAAGCGCTGCGTCACCTCTAGTGGCGTCATCTCTACTGGCCACAGAGAAGCTAGCAGAAGGAGCGAAGGAAGTGGTCGAGATTGCTGTGCCAGAAAACCTGGTGGGAGCCATCTTGGGGAAAGGAGGGAAGACGCTAGTGGAGTACCAGGAGCTGACTGGTGCCAGGATTCAGATCTCCAAGAAGGGCGAGTTCATCCCTGGAACTCGGAACAGGAAGGTCACCATCACGGGTTCCCAGGCCGCCACACAGGCTGCACAGTACCTGATCAGCCAGCGGATCACCTACGAGCAGGGGGTACGTGCCACCAACCCACAGAAGGTGGGCTAAACCTGACAGCCAATGAGAAACGAGGAGGAAAAGAGGAAAAAAAAAGAGTGGGGGCTTGGGGGAGGAGTATAAACAAAGAGAGAGTGAGTACGGAAAAAGGAGAGGAGAGCAAGAATGTCGAAAGGAAACGTCCACGCTATTTTCTTCTGCGTGTTTTCAGTATTCTTTATTAAAAAAGTTTTTGACGCGAAGCAAAAATGTGCTGAGAAGACGAGGAGGGAGAGGAGTGAGTTATCACGCTGAAAAACCAAGAAAAAAAAATGTGTAAAATGTAAATAAGTTTTATTACTTAACGTCTTGACCTTTTGCGGGAATTTTTTTGTTTTGTTTTGTTTTATGGTTGGTTTTGTTTGTTTTGTTCCGTTTAGTCAGTTAAGCTGTCTGTTTGTTTGCTTGTGTATTTTGTGGACAAAGCTGAATGCCATGTAGACAGGCCACCTGCCTGAGAGGCTGCAGGAAGTGGGGGGAGGGAGGGAAGGGCAGGGGCACACAGAGGGGGAGGGGGGGTTGTCATTTACGGGGTACAATCCTCTCCCCCCTTAATCCAAACACTGTTATGGAAGAAACCCTTACCCTTCCCTCCCACTGCAGCCCACACGCATCACCCTCCTGTAGGGTTTTTGTTTTTCTTCCAGTTTTGACTTGCCCCTAAGCCCCTCCCCCCACCTCCACAACCCCCGCCCCCCCCCCCCCCCCTCCAAAAGCCCTTGTCACTACTTGCCCCCCATGCCCTGCCCTTTTACAGGGGTTTTATAATGAGTAAGACTGCAAACTTCAGCTGGTGTGTGAGGGAAGAAACATCCTCTACCCACCCCAACATTGTTTATTCTCTCCCCCACTTTTTGTCTCACCTCCGTCCTCCTCCTCCCCTCTTTTAGTGGGACATGACAGGAGGGAGAGGTGGAACTGGGGGAGGGCTTGCATCAGCTGGGCGTTTCTTCATTTACACACAACTCTTGTATAGCCTGTGATGTATCCCACAAGCAGTGCAGCGCCATGGGGGCGGGGGTTACCGCACTTAGTACCTCCCCCCCTCACATTTGCGGCTCTAGTGTTTGAGATCAAATGCCGAGGTACGCGCCGGTGACCTTGTGTCGGACAAAACCTCGAAAAACGACAAGAGCGATTCTGTGCGAGCTGCGGCAAACACACAGGATGTATGGCTTTTATTTGCAGTCTCTTAATTATTATCATTATTATTATTATTATTATGATAGTAGGAATCACCACCATCGTCATTATTTATTAATGAGTTCACACGTATAAAGCTCAGCTGTTTTCTTCTTTTCTTTTTAAATATGTGAATTCAGGTTGACATGAATGTAAATGAGACTATTTTTTGATTTGTTTTTAATTTAAAAACGGATTTAAAGATGAATGGTAATGTCACATAGTGTAATATATGTCTTATTTAAGTCCAGTAAGAAAGCCGCCCCAGGCATTAACATCATTACAGTGAAGGATCACTTTATATATCCAGTAACAGAGCAGAACAGGGAACACACACACACACACTGAAAACACTATGATGCCATATGTGGTGCTAGAAAAGGGAATTCACCATATCGACTACAATGCAGACTGCAGTGAGACCTCCAGATGAACAAGAAATATCTGTAAACTACTTACACCACAGGCTGCAGTGCAGCAATTTAGCAGCTATATTAACCTTAAATGCCTCATGCTTGGCTCTCTCTCCATCACATAATATCCCCACTGTGTTTTACCTGTAGTCAAATTCCAGTTACAGTTTTCCTAATGAAGTAAAAGTGTAACTGAAATGAGTAACCAAGTGGACCTGAGACTGAATCTCAGATGAATTTGCTGCTGCTTAAGCCTGTGGTCTTCCTAAACCCCCTTTTAAACAAACCCCCGAACCACAGACCAGATCAAGCGAGAGCACTTAAGTCTCACGATGTACTACTGAGGGATGCAAAACACGGAGTAAGAGAAAACACTGAAACATGACAAAGGGAGCGGCGTTTGCCTGGGGTCCGCCGCCGAATCTGTGAGCCTCGCTTGTAGATTTGCTATTCAAAGGCAGCACGTTGTTTTCCGATAAGAGATAAATAACCTCCCTGATCTTTGCCCTTATCAAGCAACTGATCGACTGCTGATGAGGTAAAGGGCAGAGAGAGAGATTTTCAACATGCAGTCCAGCAAGTTGAGCTTGTTTCTGCCTCTGGCAAACTGCAGGTCTCCCATGGCAACAGGTTTTCTGGCCACTGTAGTCCCAGGAGGCTGCTGAAGATGCTGTTGTTTCTTTTGTTGGTGATTTTGTTTGTGTTATGTTTTTTTTTTTTTTTCGTCTGTTTGTTTTGGTTTTTTTACAATCAGAGTACACTGAATTTTTGTCTTAATGCACTGTGAAGCGAGGGAGTGGTCCTCCCGGGCCTATGAGGTCAGGGATTTGTGCTGTAGATGGCATCATGATCGGATGGTTTTTGTATGGCAGGGATTAAAAAAAAAATACAAAAAAAAAAAAGTACACATATATGAAATATATGTAGAATGCATATGAAGAACTTCATCAGAAATGCACGTCATATCTGAAGATTGAAGGAGGAGGAAGAGACTAGGTCAATGACGAGGATCAATTCATTGAGGTCAAGAGTTGCGATCAACTAGATTTTACTCACCTGTTGTGTTTTGTAATCAGAGGGCGGGATGTGGGGGGAGGTGTCCACCACCACAGTAAATAGACTGGAACACATTTCTAAATTCACTTTTCTATCACAGCTGTGTCTTCTTCATGAATTCTAAAGTATTGCCCATCCGATGGGCAAATCCCTGGACACGTAATATTTAAAAAAAAGTCCATCAGGAGTTGAAAGTGTGACGGAATGTAAAATGCCAAAAGGAAAAAAATTAAGGAGGTGGGGGTGTATTCGATTTAACCATCCAATCGGCCTGGTGACGGGAGGGGACTCCTGTAAGATTAGAGAAGAAAAACAAACAAAGCTTTTTGATTCTTTCGAAACCAATCCGACTCAAAACAATCCTCCACTGTGCTATCTAATGTGTCTCTCTGTTGGAGCGCCAGTGAGGGTTTCTCTCCATCGCTTGGTAAGGAGGCTTCTTTACTCCCATCTAACACCATCCACACTCTCCTCACCCCCCTCCTCACACCCGTCCTCAGTCCTCCAGTGCACTCCCATCCTGACACACCCCCCCCCCCCCCTCCTACCACATCGCTCCATGGGTGACTATGTCTGGTGTGTTTTTTAACGATCAATGCATGTCTGCTGCTTGCCCTGGCAAACACCTCGGATGGAGTCTCTCTCGTCTTTGCCTCCTCGGGGCGACTGAGGCCGTCAGAAAAGACGAGCACACCTGCAGAGGAAGTGTTAGTTGTTGAGGCCGACGGAGCACAGTGCACAAACACTCTTACATCCAGTATGTGTAGTTTGGATCAGAATGTTTTTTTCTTCATGACACTGAGAAGTTGTCCATTTAGAACTCGCTGCACAAACACAACAAACACACAAACACACTCGCTTATCTTTAGGGAAGATTGTGTCATTGATGGGGTTTGACTTGATTTGAGTTGAAGGCAGCGAGTTTTTGATCCACTGTAGACCTGTACTGTGCTGCACTGAAGCATGTGGTTTTATTTTTCACGTGCAGGGTCAGTCAGGTAGATCACTGCTTGATTTGTTATGTTTGTAATGGCATAGGAATGAATGCTGATTGCAGCTTTGGATTGAACGCGTTTGGGCTTTAAACAGTTTGTCAGACAGTTTGGAGACTTGAATTTGCCAGCAATGTCAGGGATTTAATAATAATAATGGTTCTGTTATCAAAGTTTTAAAAGTTTTAATTTACAGTCTCTGACGAGTCGGTGGTGGGTGTAGATTATTTAGTCTGGAGTCAAATCTGTGTTATCCTGGGTGCAGCACAGTACATTTACAATGGCGGAATCAAACCTGCACTGCAGTTCCTGATTTAGGTGCCATTTTTTTTTCTTTAATTCACAGTCGACAGGTTAATTTTTCATCTCATCAGTTAAATCTTCAGTTTGTCTTTTACACGGCGGCCAATCTCTTGAGTTCTCTGTATTTTAGGTGACGGAGATAAAAATGTGACGATTACTGGAAGCAATACATGTAGTGGCATGTCGTCTTGTCCTGTCCTTTATCCTCTGTCTGTTGTAGGAGCTTTTTGGATTTACCTGTAGATACTGAATAGGTTTACACGAGTAAGAATCTTCTTTTTTTTCATTTGTGGAATATGCTGCTATTTAATAATAACTGATGTACTAAAAATACCGAGTTAAAACATATCGAAATCTGTCCTTTTAGCTGGAGAGGCTATTCTCGAGTGGCCGTGTGATACACGCTCTGTTATAAGCTTGTCATAAGTTAATAATAGTGTCATTCTAACCTGACATTAAACATGTGCCAAAATAGGTCTTTACAGAATGAAACCTGTAAATGTGTTGATTTAAATCAAGTTAGATAAGAGGAGACATACTTTTATATTAAGAAAATGTGAAAAGTGCCAAAAGAACCATATTTATAATTCACATAGGAGGGGATTAGTCCCAGTGAGCGTTTTTAAGGACTGCATAGACAAACACAGTAACACAGTGTGTGTAAGCCCTCTCTGTTCCTGCCACAAGAGGACGGAACAACCATGTTAGCCAAGTGTTAGCCAGTTCTCTGGGAACTACCCTTCCCAGAATGCAACAGCACTATGACTCTGGGGCTAGACTAATCAATATAGCGGTAGTTTAGCATAATTATGCTAAGGAGAGAAAAAATGTGACTAGATAGCATTCTTAACTACAGCCTTTTATAGTTACAATGAAAATGTATTTTGTGGAAATAGATGTTATCTTTTTTGCACGTCTATATTGCATGATATCAAAAGTGAAGCGTGGACATTAAAAAAAAGTGGGGAAAAAATTGAAGAAAAAAAAAGTGACAAAAAAAAGAAAAAACCATTAGGCAGTGTGTGTCGTTCATCTTCCGGAGACAAATCCTTGCATGCCGATAGAGCATTTTGATATTTGTTTTACATGCGTTCAAATGTTAGCTGTTTTTTCAACGAGCTTACATTGAGTCCTGATCCGCGGGCCACAGGTGAACAAAATGTCCGATTTACATTGTGTCGTTGCGTTGTCTTTAAGCCGTCCTCCGAGGGGAATGCGAACAAAAACTCCCCAACAAACCTAAGACTATTTTGCTACTGGCTGAGCGAGCTTGTACTAAAACGTCCTCACTTGTGAACTAACTTTGGAAAGAAAAGAGAAACAAAAAAGAAGTCAGGAGATTGTCCATGAATGTACTCACCTCTGCAAAGGTCTGCATATCACTCCTCTGACCATTGACGTGCAGTAGAGGCTCATGTGTGTTTCTGTGTGTTTTTCTACTCTAACATTACTAACCCTCAACGCGCTGTCAGACTCAGTATAACGCTGTTGTTTGTCCTTTTACCCGTCCCTGTCCCCGTCCCCGTCCCCCCACACTCTGAGCTCTGGCTTGTCTTGTCACTTATATGCACCTTACTGACCTCAGATACAACATGGAGCATCTCCCAGTGTCTTTCACCGGGTTGGGAGAAATTAGATCACCCCCTCCCTCATCGACAAAAGAAAACCCCCTTTTTTCTTTTTTAAACAACGCAGACACGCCAGCGTGTGTCTGCTGTCCCCGGTCTCCCTCGGGTGCCTCAAATTTAGGACAGATTGTGTTGTCACTCCGAGACTATGAAGAGAAACAACACTAAACGTTGCCAGTGTGTTTCTGGAAAATCTCTTCGTTTCCACTTCGAGATGAATTCGACTTTTTATTGGTTTCGTTGTCAAAAACAACAACAAAAAAGGCCAAAGTCCACCCTCCTCTCTCCCCGCTCTCATTACTCATAATTACACCAAAAGGAACCAGATGATTTCCAGTGTGGTGTATGACAGATGTTGTCATGGTTAATAAACCACATCCTACAAAAAAAAAGAATCATTTTAAATGTAAAAAGGATATTTTTTTCACGAGTTCTCTTGGAGACATGTTTGCACTAAACCCTCTGCTGTTGCTGTGCATGGCAGGCCGAGCTGAGGTGGGGGTCAGTGTGCGAGACTACTGTAGATGTGGGTGTATTTTCGATGTGCATGCTCCCCTCTCTCCCTCTCTCCCTCTCTCCCTCTCTCTGAGTTTGTCTGCTTCAGGGCCGGCTCCGTGCTCGTGGTGTCTGTGTTGCAGCGTTAGCAGGCTAGTCATGTTTTTATGCGTTTCTTTTTTGGTTTTGTTTTTTGAAATTTTGTTTATGGTTTGTATTTTAAATTCTGATGCGTAGAGGAATGCAGATTTGAACCCCCACCTGCTCGCCAGGTGACCTCATTGCTTCTCAGTGGGTGTGTGGCTCCTCGACATTGTGCTCAGATGTTGTCTTCTGCCTCACCCCCCACCACGGCCCCACCACCACCACCACCACCACAAACCACAAACCCACTTTCACCCACACCCACCACTGACCCTCCCACCTCTTCAAACACTCTCTAAGACATATTATGGGACCCCCCCTTCTTCTCCACTTTTCCACCACACCCCCTCCCTCCCCTGACTCGGGCCCCATCGAAGCACCAGCAACTGTAGACTGCATTTGTCATATCACTGTTTTTCTGTTCCTTCTTCTCGTTCTCTGTTGTTGTTTTTTTTCCTGGTTTTTGATTTGTACTGTATGCTCTGTCTAACCTAGACCAGTTTTAACAAAATGCCATTTCTGTGTGTAGCCTGTTTACCCTCTCTCTCTCTCTCTCTCTCTCTCTCTCCCTCTCCCACACACACACACACACACACACACAAACACACTCTTCCATGCCCTCTTTTTTGCACTTTCACTGCCCACTTCTCCTCCTCTCCCAAACATACACACCTTCCTCCTCTGCCTCCCACAAGCCTCTTCTCTCTCTCTCGAGTGCCAAAATAGAACAGAGAGGAAAAAAAAAAAAAAAAGACAACAACTACCATTCCAAGCGTTTCTTTGAGTTGTTCTTGTGTGTCGGACATCCATCCTGGAAGCACCCATGAAGCCAGCATGCTCCGCCCTCATAACATGATGTCGCTCATGACGCCTCAACTGAACAGCACCTTGCCCCCCACCACCACCACCACCTCCTCCTCCTCCTCCTCCTCCTCCTCACCACCCCCCACAGAGCTAAACCCGACAAGGATTAACCCCTCTGCAGGTTGGCTACCTACCTACTGTCCTGCTCTCAACCTAAAACAGCCCTACCGCTCATGCCAGCTGCTTTCCTAATTCTGTCATCTCTTCAGCCTGTGGGACTTCATTGATTGTGTGCCATAGTGTTGGGGGCACCTTTCACTCTTTTCACCCCCCCCCGACCCCCCCCCTTCCTCACCTTTTCTCTCTCTCTCTCTCTCAGTCTCTCTCTCTCGCGCTCTTGCTCCATTTGATTTTTCTCAATGGGAAAGATTCAAAAACTCCATTTTCTAATGATGATTTTTTCTTTTTCTTTTTTTTGTTATCGTTAAACATCCAAACCACGCACGCCGACACACGCGCCGCCCCCGTGCGGTGGTGTGGGGAGTGTTTACGCACCGTCAGCTGCGCAGCCATCTTCTGTCTTCTTGAACTTTTTTGAACTTTCACCCCCCCCTCATGAACTTTATTGACCTTCTTCCTCCTCCTACCCCCCTTCTGTGTTCATCCAACTGTTTGGACAATAACTCTTCATTCCATCCCAAAACCTCTCTGAGACTGTGCAATGCTAGCTGATATGATTGGATTTTTTTGTTTGTTTGTTTGTTGCTCATCATTGGGGACAATTCTCTGAGATATAAGTTTAAAAAAAAAAAACTAAATAAATAACACAAAAAAAACACGAAAGGAAGAAAAAAAAATCCAAAAAAAGAAATGCAGACAAACAAAAAAAAGGAAAAAAAAACACTAAACAAACTGTTTCACCACAATTTCATTTCTTTTCTCTCTCATTGTAAATATTTTTGTCAGATTTTTGCTGAGCTGTAAAGAGAGAAGTGTTGAGCTGAACGGGGCCGGCAGCATAAAGAGGAACAAGTGGACGCAGTAGACGATCATTACACTTTTCATCTCTGTATTCGATAGTTAGGTCTGCCTGTATAATCGGCTATGCTAGTTCTGCTGTGTTAATCTGTGCTGTTGTTATTAGTGTTGATTTACCTACTGTATTCGCTGTTTAGCTTCCATGTTGGTTAGCAAGCTCTTTAGATAACTGTACTAACCTTGAGACGTAGTCTGAGCCGTTCTCAACGGAGGCTTGTTTTTGTACATTTGTTGATGTTTTCTCAAAAACAGTGAGTCGTAGTGGCGCTAGTATCTTTTATCATCAAGCCATAGTTATTGCAAATGCTTGGTCGTGTTATAGACATATCATCGTGGAAGAAGAAAAAAAAACGGCTCGGCTCCAGGTTGGAGGAACGAAAAAAAACAAACCCCAGGGAGGTGGGCAGAGGAAAATGGAAATAAAAAAATAAAAAAGGAACGTAAGCTCCTCCCGGGCGACAAAACGAGGAAGCTGAGCTGCTAACTTTTGTGCAATACAGTCCTAGTTTACATAAAATAGAAGAATAGTTTAGGGATGAAGAATCTCTGCAGGTGCCACTCAGCCATTCTGCTGCCTGCAGAACCAAACGTGTGCATATCTCCATATATCGCCTCGGACATCAGAGACAAGTTGAAAGTATTACAAGTGACGACGTGAGGTCAAAACGCCACCATTTCATCGCATCGCTCCGAGCTCCACTCTTGATTTATGCTGCCTGCCCCATTGCCCTGAAAACACCACATGAGCTATTTATTTCTCAGACTATTATTATTATTATACTATTAATAAATAACAACGCAACAAGAAAAAGGGAACGACTGGAAAAAGGTGAATTAATATTATTATTATTGTTTTGTTTTTACTTTTTATTTTTTAGTATTTTAGTGGTTGCTTTTAACAACATTCATTAACTGACTTAAAGAGTATTCAATATTTAATGTAATTGTAGCATTGTGTTTGTAAAGAGAAAAAAAATCCTAGTGAGTTGTGTTTCTTGACTTGTGGATTACCAGTGAAGTGGGCAATCTAGTGCTAATATATATGAGGTCTTTTTTTAAGGATTCTTATTTTGCGACAGCAACAGCAGTCATTATAAATGTTCATTTTAGCATCACCTGTCTTCCGTTGTCTTATTCTTCACCTTCCACCACACTCTGCATCATCACAGTAACACATCGCAAGTCTGAGGGTGGGCAAGAGTGTGTGTGTGTGTGTGTTTGTGTTGAATGCAGGTTTGTGGAAAATAATTTAAACAAAAGTGTGTTTGTCTCGTGTGAGTGAGTTTACACAAATGTGTTTTTCTATGTGTCTATGCAAAAAAAAAGGAAATGTCTGTGTCTGTCTTTTTCTGTGAATGAATGATTGTCTGCTTTTACGTGTGTGTGTGTATGTGTGCGCGCATGCGTGTGTGTGTGTGTGTGTGTGTGTTGGCTGCCTCTGTGAGTGCGGGGGGTCTCGGGGTGGGTGTTTTGTCCAGTGTTCACCAAAAGCTAAAACCTGTCAGGCTTCCATACTTCCCAATGGAACCTCCTGACGTTATAGCTGCAAACCCTCATCATGTGATCTGACTCAACTCGACTGTCCATAACCCCTTCAGTCACCTGACCAACCAAATCAACCAATCACTGTCCACCACTACCGCCTACCCTGCGCCATCCTTTTGCTGCACACCACGTCAGCCCCATGTGATGTTCTCCATCGATAACATACTACTGTCACGATCTACTGTTACATGCTGACAGCTCTGGGGTTTAATCTGCATCTGGAATGGACGTTCAAGTGTTTGAACTTGAGGTGCGCTTGATTTGTTCGACTAACACGTGGTGCTTTCCACCACTTGGATTATTTTTAAAAATACATCCTAAATCCTTCTCCTAAGATGCAAAGAAAAACAAGAATACCTCAAGTTTTTTTGTTTTTTTAAATCTACATTTTCAAGGATCAGTTCATCCTGAAATGTTTGTTGCAGTAAAAATCAGTAGCATTTCTCACAGGTTTTCTTGGGACCAACTTTATTATAAGCCAAAAACTTTGCATTGGATTGTAATCAACAAATACCGCCCGCCTAAGTTATGAAATATTTTGTTCAAAAATTGGATGAACTAACCCTTTAATCCAAACTTCACTTGAAATCCATTTTGAATCCAGTTATTTTTAACCCCAGAGCTGCATTTTACATTCTACTGTTCATACTAGTGTACGTGCTGCATACTACCTGACCAGGTCAGAATCCACCTTAACCTGTCTCCATGCCAACCACCGAGGAGCCTGTTGCACGGCAACCGGCTTCCGCCACCACCAACCAACAAAACCTACCAACCATCTTCCCTCGCTCGCCGAGGCCACGCCCACCTGACTTTGATCGTTCCATAGAAGGAAGAGTGAGGATAGGAAGAAGGGATGACGAGTAAAAGAGATGTAGTTGTGATTCTCAGGGTGTCTTATATAGATCTACTGTTCAGTCTGTCCTCTAGTGTCTCACAGGTGTCCCGTTGCCCCTTAACTCAGCCCAAAGACCATCACGTCCTTCCACGATAAATTCCTTGTACAATCGATTGACCGCCGACCAATTCCCCTCGATCACTTGAGTGATAGCATCGATTGACCAGTCCTCTACACAGCCAGGTGAATGAAGCTAGGCACTGTAACTAATGTTTACAACCCAAATGAGACCAACAACGCTGTTGAAAGAATGTCTAGGACTTTTTTTTTTTAAGAAACAAAAACAAAAAGGGAGAGAGAGAGAGAAAGAGACAAATCTCTGAAGAGTACTTATTTCTAAATGATGGAACTTTTCGCTTACTTTCTATGTGACATGAGGTAATGTAATTTTTTTCAATCATTGCATGTGACTATTTTTGATTTGCAATGAAAAACAAACTGTTCGAATGGATGGTACATTTGTGACGTCAGTGCAACGTTGAGACGCCGATGCTATAAAAATCAATGTTGGTGTTCTCACAAAGTGTTTTCATGTCGTCGTGAGGAGTGCTTATGGACCAATGAATGCTAAATGTGTGACCATACAAAGCTGTAAAGGTTTTGTTTATTTGTACATGGTTATGGGTAAAATAAACCATTGAAGCAAAGTAACATCTTTAGTCTTCAGGAGTAAGCCCTCGCACGTTTGTCTGTAAAATAAAAAAAACAATCGGGTTGTTTCAAAGCTTTGGATAAGACGCTATAGAATCACTGTTGAGAGGTAAGTTTTTAAAAAACCATTTCAGGAGCACGTTGCTATTATGTATGTTTCTGCAAACCATTTACAGACATGATCAGGTTTTAACCGCTTGTGGCACTTGTGTAAATGAATGTCCTGGTTATGAATGTGGTTAGGTGGTTAATATAAGCCTGAGCCACAGTGGATGTGTATGCAGTGGGTCTTTGTGTCTTATTACATGATGGAAAAGCATTGTTAAGGAACTGAATGGATTCAGGGAACAGAAATGCTTGAGTGATACAGAAAGTGTTAAAATCATATGTAAAGTCACCAGATATAGACATTGAAACTGTGGTTAAAGGTCATTTTCAGTGAGAAAAAAAAAGGGGAGAATCTGAGTGTCTGGAAGAGCAGCATAGCTCATTGTGAGATCCACCTCAGACGCTTGTCTCACGTGACCCCTGTGGTCGCTCTCATGTGTGAACATGGATGATGAAACGAGAAGCAAGACGTTCCTTGACACAGTCACTGATCGTGTATCCATTGTGGCTCAGGCATTAGGGATAAAAGGCGCCTGGTTAGGGCCAGGAAAACATCCTCTCAACCAGGATGTCCCAAAAACATAGAAATGTTGATGTGACATGAGAAACAGCTTTTCTATATTGAGTGCACAAATGCAACATTACCCATGGTTTGCAGAAAGGTAAAAATAGCAATGTTTTTCTGGTAGACCAGGCTGATTTTCCAAACCCAACATGGCACCTGGTAATGTGCTCCCACTCAGAGTTTTTCTTTAGAGGGCTTGATTTAGTCGGGTCACCGACCTTGTTAGAGAAGTTCAAGGGTTTAAGACGATCAGGGCGGGTTTGATCCACTTTCACACATCACCGTTTTCCCTGTGACAGGCATCACTATCAAGAAGGGGTGGGGTTCAACTCTCTGGCATATCCATCTACCCACAACCTCCCCCCGTGCACCAGAGTCATCTGATCAACAAACACTTGCACGCCCGCATCCACCATAATTCCACAAACCAGCCAATCAGCTCCGCCGACCTGTGGCCACATCGTCTCCGCCCCCCTGTCCATGCCATCAGGCTAAGCGGCTCGTGGCTTTTTTGAGCTGTTGTCACAAAGCACCTGTGGAAATGGAGTCACAATTCACAGCATGGTCTGAACCAACCTCTTGTCACTCTCCTCCCACCTTTCTCCATACACCACTAAAGAAGTTCCTCCAGCTTCCAGCAAGAAGGTCACTGTGTTTCCTGGTGGTTTCACTTTAATAGACACAATCAAATACGAGGTTCCTCCAGGCAGATAAAAGTCACCTTAACATGAGTTCATCTTTTTTTAAAACTATATTTGTAAATGTAACGTATTCTACACGGTAAACAAAATCATAAGCAACTCTATTTTGTCTATTTTGAACAGATTGGTCCATTGTTTTTTGTTTTTTGAAGTTCTGTGGGAGCAAAACTCATTGGTGGATTTAAAACTATGTGCCAGAGAAGCACAGTTTTCTGGCTCAGTAGCAGAGAGAGGACAAGGAAGAGGAGGGGCTGGCAAACAGCAGCCCTCCAGCCAGATGTGGCGTTCTGCTTCAATCATCTGGCACATAAATGAATGTGTTGTGAAATGTGCCTATATTGAGACACAAAGTCTGAGTAGGTTTCCAAAAAGTGCTGGTAACAAAACAACCCCCCCATTAATGTCCCAAAGAGAAAATCAAGTCATTGATTTTCACACACGAGAGGAAACGTCGTGCACGGTCCACGGCTTAGTTTTAATCTATTTCCTTTGTTCTGATCTGCACCAGCGACCCCTGTGACCCTCATGTGGAGGTTAAAGTGGTAGAAGATGAGTGAGTTCTTTGTTCTTTCTGATTTCTGATGTTCTTCATCGTTCAACATCAGAAATCAAACCCAGATCAGTAACATCAGGCTCACAGCAGAGACACACGTGGACTCAGACACACTCAGAGTCATCCAGTCATCACTGACTCTGTATGTGTCTCACAGAGGAGCTTCATTCACTGGAGGCTGAGTCTTAACAACAGGCAGGGGACGTGTAAACCACCACCGACACAGATGATAGCGACACGTGAGTGAGTCACAGAAAAATGGTCGAGACAAAGCAGCCAAAGCTCACCGCTCCACAACAGAAAATGATGTAAAAAAAAGTTTTTTAAAGATATATTTTAAAAACTGACAAACAAAAGAAAAATACATCCGTGCAGATATGTCACAGTAAACTGAAACGTTGAAATAGAACCGACACTAACGTCTTTTCCATCCAACATTTACTCTTTTACATCAATCACGGTCAGAAACTGTGAGACTCCCTTAAAGGCGCAGGCATCTATTTCAGTAGATCACCGATACAACTGCCTAACATCATTCACATAACAGTAAACATATGTCACCAAGTGTATTTTACACCAATTAGCAAACAACATAATTATGTAAATAATAAATTCTTCCTGAGCTGTAAACGTGAAAGCTGCATTGACTGTACGAAGGTTCAGAGGAAATGTTAAAAACATGCAAAGGCCTTTAGTTGAACCAAAGTGTCGCTAGTTTTTCCAAACTCAAACTCTAACTTTAAAACATCTCAAAAGCCTGAGATAACAAAGTGCCTGCTGATGTTCACTGATGACCAGTTCTTGCATTGATTTATAGTTTTATAGTTTTAGCTTGAGAGTCAGAACTGTGCAGAAATGATTCAAACCAGCGTTCACATCGTTTGTGCCACACGTGGTCACATGGTTCTGCCTCCAAGAAAACGCTCATACGCTAAATCTCGTCTCAGTGTTTTGTTGTTAAAATGCAGGGAAGGAACTCTGTGTTTGCACTTTTACAGTGAAAAACAGACTGTAACATGTGCTCCAAGTGCTGCTGCGATGAATAATGTGCCTTAGATCACCTCCCAGAGGTGCTGTAGATGAGTGAGAACCGCAGAGGCCTCTGAGGAGACAGGAGGTAAGTAGCTCAGAGTTATACGACGGTTAAATGAGACGTTTGTGCGTCAACCTGTGTTTACGCACATGATGTGGGGAAGAACAGACAATAGACTCTGCTGTCGTGCGTTATGTACGGAGTCATTAGAGCTTTTTATAAACCGCTGCAAGGACAGCGAAGCTTCCACGGGATTACAAATAAAGGAAAGCCTTCGTACCAGTGCTGCGGTACACCTGGTCAGAGTGGGAAAACGCGTGTTACTGCATTTAAATTTCACTATTGCTTTGAAAAATGAGAAAAACAGAGAAAATAAAATGTTTTATCACATTTACAAAATAAATGATTCTGTTCTTCTGTTCTTTTTTCAATAAACATACATTTTAAGACAATAATGTTAATGCAAAACACAATAATCTGCAAGTTTCCGGATGTTTCCTTGTGTCCTCTGTGGTCCTACTTTACTGCAGACGGTTAAAGTCTCGACAGAGTCAGCTTCTGTGCTCTCATGATAAACTAGCGATGCTCCTGAACGCCTCGTACCAACATATTGATCACAGGCATAAAATAATGACTCTCCTTTAGTAAATGTTGTCTCTGTGGTTAGAAATGAAAAATCCCGGTGTGTGAAAATTGATACACAAATGTTTTTGAACTGCATTTGTCGGAGAAACCTCTCTATTTTGAACCTTTAACGCTCTACATGCACGGGTTATTTCTCTTTGTCAGCACTAATTATGCACCTGCGACTGCTCACGCCGCGTCTCTCTCTCCCCTCAGAGGTGGAATATTGATTTTTCCTCCCGTCTCATCTGTTCTTTTCACATCCTTTATGGCTCATCTGAATTCTGAGAATAGATTCCCACTGAACCCCAGAGGAGGCGTGTGCAGGAATTCCCTGGTTGTTCCCTGTGAAGTAACATGAAAGTAGAGGAATGAAGATAAATTGCGGGGAAACATGTGCATGTGGCCTATATTCCTGTGAGCTATAACTAAAGCCCTCGTATTCTCCAGTTTTCCCTGATTTGAATTGTAAACTGTGGCCTTGTTTTCTGAGGATTAATGCGGTGGCACCATTTCTAAGTAGGCCAGTGTTGTTGTCCACCTGCAGCT
Source organism: Solea solea (assembly GCF_958295425.1). Lineage (NCBI taxonomy): Eukaryota > Metazoa > Chordata > Actinopteri > Pleuronectiformes > Soleidae > Solea > Solea solea. The sequence goes on along the minus strand of NC_081140.1, from coordinate 21,495,245 downwards.
TTGAATATCTGGACTCAACAGAAAAACAACAAGAATAACAAATTACACACAGAGAGATGATTTCACATGATGATTACAGTGAGGAAAATGATCATGGTCATCTACAGTTATCACACATACAGTGTGGCATTTCAGCATGTTCATGCACAATTAATCTTAACACAAATGAAGAAGAGGAGTCATAAACACACACTTACTTTACTACTAGAACAAACATACTTGACTGAACAGTACAGTGTGTAAAATCATCACGTTTATTGTTAATGTTGCAGCTGAATATCACTCGCTTCAATCTTCCCTTCCAACGTATGTAGCTTTGAGTTTACATCAAAGTTTGTCCCTCGTGGGCTTTTGTAAAAACATGGTCTTCCAAACATAGCTGAAGTGGCTCCTGATACAAATATAAAAGGTTCATTCTATGGTAATAAAATACAAAAATAATTTTTTTACTTGAAAAACGTCAAGTATAATTCTTCAATCTTACGACAGAGAATTAAGGCCAAACAACAAAGAGGGGGAAAAGATCTAGTCATTTCCTCCTCCACAAAAGAGATGCTTTCCTCCGAGGCTGTGTTTGTGATTTACGACTTATTTCTCGTAATATTACAAGTTTATTCTCGAAAGATTAAATCTTTTTTTCTCTTCAGTTTGGCCCTCATCCTCTGTCGTACTATCTTTAAAAACTCTTGTAATGTTACGACTATATTCTCGTAAATTACAACTTAATTCTCATAATATTTTCTCTATTCAGTTTGGCCCTAATACTCCGTCATACTAACTTAAAATTCTGCCAAATGATAATAATTTGAACCATGGCATGTTCCCCTGAAGTCACCGCCTCCTGCCTCAAACTAAAAGTGAAAAAAAATACCTGAGATTATAATTTTGATATTATAATTGTTGTGTTTAACACACTCACAGTCTTCTGTCTGTACATGCAGATACAGACTAAACCACTGGAGATGATTGGGGGACATAAGGCCATAGTTTAAGTGAAACAACTATAGCACACTGTATTTGAAGGAATCGAAAAAATCATTTAACTTTCAATGAAAGATTTGAGACTTGGTAAGAAACACAACAATATGGCCGCTTTTCCCCCCCTTTATTTTCCAAGAGGTCCGTCCGTCCCCCTCCCCTGCTCTGTTGCCATGTTTGTTGTTATCACTCGATAACACTTGACGCTGTGCCGCAATGCAGGGAACATAAAGTCCAACCTCGAGAGCATTCAAGCAAATTACTGACGTAGACGGGGCCACGGACACACAACATCTCTCTGCTCTGTTTCCCCCACACAACAACTGTCCAACTGTCCCCCGGGGAAGACCTTTACAATTCAGAGGAGACAACGAAGTCTGAATATTAACAAGCGAAGTGTCAGCCTCGTCTCTAGACTGTAAACATTAATTAGCAATTGTCCTAAATTATTCATGTAAACGAGTCTTTCAGAGGATCCATGGCTCCTGATGGAGGTTTTCAGCTTGTACGTGGAGAGAGAGACACGACCGGCTCCTTCGCTTCTGTTTGACTACGTCCACTTGATTTATTCAACAACCTGTTCATTCAGGTCATAACCACAGCGACTTAAACAATTGTTTTCTTGCCGGCAAAAAAAAAATAAAAAATTCCCTCAGATGGCTTTAACCCTTTAACACCGAGTGTATCGCAGACAAATGCACTTTGCATTACTGCAATTACGCGACGGGTTGTGCTGTCGGAAAAATTCCAGCAACTTCTGAAAGCTGAGAAGTTGTACGTCAAATGTGGTTATTACGGCAATTTCACTCACGTTGTTGCAGGAACCTGGCGAATCAGATAGGAGAGAGTTGGGAAATTTGGTGTTCGTGTACAACTGTTTTTTTCTTCATTTTAAATTGTAGAAACAGTTTTTTAACATGCAGCAAATTGTAAATATCTGCCAGATATTGAAAGTTGTTCTAGAAAAATGGGCAAAAAGCACTGCCTCACAGGATCCTTTTCTGGCCCTTTTAAAAGTCCAACTACAAACTCATAACTGACTGCATTAGAAATGATAAAAAATACTAAATTAACAATTAATAAATGCAAATATATTATTACGTGGAAGAGCCTCCAGAAAAGTGTCTTTTTGAAAAGTAGAGAGGGGAGAAAATCAACAGCAGAGGAAACAAATAAAAGAGAATATGAGCGAATCTGACAGTAAAGGTCTACTGTGTAACCAGAGGAGAGAAAATAAAGATGACGTGATATGAAAACATTTGTTTTGACCAGCGTAAACAAGATTTATAGATTAACAGCGTGAAAATCACCAGTGAAAAGCATTTGTGCACTTTGTTACTGCTACAGCATAAACAAGCAGAGCGAAACTGAGCAAAAACTGAGAGTTTTTTTTAACAATTAAAGACCAAATATAAAGTTTTATGTAGCCGAATAACCTCCGTGTGTGTGTATCCAAATAAAGTTCTCAAAAGCAAAGTTATTATTTTGCAATTAGATTAGAGATGTCTCAGCGGCACGCTTGGTGCTGCAGGAACTCTGATTAAATGACACGCAACAGAAAAACAATGCCCCCCTATTTATATTTGTCTTGTTAACGCACAAAAACTCGTTTAACTCCTGCTGTTTAAAATTACGCCATCAGTGGACAGACAAGACGAGAATGTGAGTCTGTTACGACTCAGCAAAACAAAATATCCACCTTTAATCCACATTTTCTGCAGATGTGTGATGTTTTTTGTCCAGTAAAACAACAAAAACTCTCCACCATGTTTCTGTCTCTCCGCCCTCACCCGCTTCTCTCCCAGTGTGAGGGTGGATTAAACAACAAATCTGAAATGTGTTAGTGCTGGAGAAGTACGGTGGAGTATTAGGGCCACATGTAAGAAAAATAAATAAAACAGCATTCATTCTGAGATTAAAGTTAGAATTCTGAGATTAATCTCTGACTTTTTTCTGACTTTAATCTCAGAATTCTAACTTTAATCTAAAATTCAGACTTTTTTTCTCAGATTCAGATTTTTTTTTAATCTCATAATACTGACTTTTTCCGGAATTCTGACTTCTGACTTTAATCTCAGAATTCTGATTTCTAACTTTAATCTCACAATTCTGATTTCTATCTTTGATCTCAGAATTTTTTTCAATTCAATGTTTGTGGCCCTAATTCTCTTCCGTAGAGAAGCCGCTATCTTTACAATGTCATCCTCAAACTACCATGTGTTGCTTTAATGCTGCAGTTTGGGAATAAAATGCCTTATTTGTTCACTGCAGGTCATTTTTAGACAAAAAAAAAGAAGAGGTTTATTTTATTTTGACAGTGCTTGTGTTACTTTAAATCACATTAATAACGTAAGGCGAAGACACATTTTGGAATAAAACCCTTCAAGTGATGTCATAAAGATGTTTACATCTTTTAGATAGAGCAATTTTAAATCTGAATTTGATATGAAATGAAATAAGGTTTTGAATTGAAATACATATTTTTGGCAACTAAATAAAACATATTATTTTAAAGGTTTTATCTTGACAATAAAGTTGTAATTATGACTCGATGTGTGTCTGAATTACACAGATTTAAACATGTTTTTAACGAATTTATCTGAAATTTTGAAGAGAAGAAATCTCCCGTCCCGCAGCATCTCTGAGTCCGAATATTGATTTATTTTTTTAATAGTTTCTAATTCTTATTCTCTTATTCACAGAAAACCAGTCACGGAGCTAAAAACGGAACGATTGTACTTTTTTATTCTGCTGTCACATCATTTCTAACTCAACCTCACAGAAAAACATCCTTTGACTGATTTTTCTGTGTAATGTTCCCAAAAAGAAATTTACTAAATGTTTATTACATGTAAAAGTATATGTATATATATATATATATATATATACATATATATATATATATATATATATATATATATGTATATATATATACATTGTTCTCTCTATATATAAACCATACATAACTGCACTGCAAATGCTGTGATTTTAAAGGCACTGTAGTGTTTACAGTGATTTCTTTATAAATTCTTTGGTACATGGTATATGTTCTGCAATCATGCGGCTCTGGTTCAGTGTCTTTTGATTTTTGTTTGTGTACAGCAAACGCTTTAATAAACACATTTTCTACAAATATATAAAGGGAGGCTTGTGCAGTGTTTGACGTCAGGTCTCACTGGTGTCACTGCAGGTGGCAGAAAATCCAAGACAGAAAGACGTCCTGCTCCTTTCCTCTCTGGTGTCTGTCTGACTTTTTTGTTTTATTTTATTTTATCTTATACAAACCACATAAAAATACATTTTTGGACAAATTCTCTTTGTCTCTTATTTCAGTTAACAGCACAGTTTTTTTTGGTTTTTTTTATGTTTCTTCTCATATTTTCAGTGAAGAAAACATGGAGTCACAGTCGCACTGAAGGTAAGACGCATCTGGATGACATCACATGATGGTTTTGAATTTTAAATGCACTTCACTGACTACTCATTTCCCATGCATGTCAGGGAACTATGGTGGCCTGCACTTACCAGAAAGGAAGTCATTCTTCTTCATTTGCATAGTAAGCACCAGCTCTCTCTGAGTTGTCCATTTGGGCCACTGTAGAAACATGGCAGCCAAAAATATGTGTATTCAATTTCTGCCAATAAACGTTACACACTTGGAAGTAAACTTAATAAACTTAAACTTATAAAGAAGACGTTCAGCTCCATGTTAGAAAATGATACTTTAGTATGTCATTAAAAATTTGACAAAAAGGTTGCAGGTTAGTATGTCGTCCAAAATTTTATGAAAAAGTCATAGGTTAGTATGTGGTCCAAAATGTGACAAAGAAGTCATAGGTTAGTATGTCGTCCAAAATGTGACAAAGAAGTCATAGGTTAGTATGTCGTCCAAAATGTGACAACACTGTCATACTTTAGTATGTCGTCCAAAATGTGACAAAAATGTCATACTTTAGTATGTCGTCCAAAATGTGACAAAAATGTCATACTTTAGTACGTCGTCCAAAATGTGACAAAAAAGTCATAGGTTAGTATGTCGTCCAAAATTTGACAAAAAAGTCATAGGTTAGTATGTCTTCCAAAATTAGACAAAAAAGTCATAGGTTAGTATGTGGTCCAAAATTTGACAAAAAAGTCATAGGTTAGTATGTCGTCCAAAATTTGACAAAAAAGTCATAGGTTAGTATGTGGTCCTAAATGTGACAAAAAAGTCATAGGTTAGTATGTCGTCCAAAATGTGACAAAAATGTCATACTTTATTATGTCGTCCAAAATGTGACAAAAAAGTCAAAGGTTAGTATGTCGTCCAAAATTAGACAAAAAAGTCATAGGTTAGTATGTGGTCCAAAATTTGACAAAAAAGTCATAGGTTAGTATGTCGTCCAAAATGTGACAAAAATGTCATACTTTATTATGTCGTCCAAAATGTGACAAAAAAGTCAAAGGTTAGTATGTCGTCCAAAATTAGACAAAAAAGTCATAGGTTAGTATGTGGTCCAAAATTTGACAAAAAAGTCATAGGTTAGTATGTGGTGCAAAATGTGACAAAAATGTCATGCTTTAGTACGTCCAAAATTTGATAAAAAAGTCATAGGTTAGTATGTCGTCCAAAATGTGACAAAAATGTCATACTTTAGTATGTCGTCCAAAATGTGACAAAAAAGTCATATGTCGTCCAAAATTTGACAAAAAAGTCATAGGTTAGTATGTCTTCCAAAATTAGACAAAAAAGTCATAGGTTAGTATGTGGTCCAAAATTTGACAAAAAAGTCATACTTTAGTATGTGGTCCAAAATTTGACAAAAAAGTCATACTTTAGTATGTCGTCCAAAATGTGACAAAAAAGTCATAGGTTAGTATGTTGTCCAAAATGTGACAAAAAAATCATAGGTTAGTATGTCGTCCAAAATGTGACAAAAATGTCATACTTTATTATGTCGTCCAAAATGTGACAAAAAAGTCAAAGGTTAGTATGTCGTCCAAAATGTGACAAAAAAGTCATACTTTAGTATGTCGTCCAAAATTTGACAAAAAAGTCATACTTTAGTATGTCGTCCAAAATGTGACAAAAAAGTCATAGGTTAGTATGTCGTCCAAAATGTGACAACACTGTCATACTTTAGTATGTCGTCCAAAATGTGACAAAAATGTCATACTTTAGTATGTGGTCCAAAATGTGACAAAAATGTCATACTTTAGTATGTGGTCCAAAATGTGACAAAAATGTCATACTTTAGTACGTCGTCCAAAATGTGACAAAAAAGTCATAGGTTAGTATGTCGTCCAAAATTTGACAAAAAAGTCATAGGTTAGTATGTCTTCCAAAATTAGACAAAAAAGTCATAGGTTAGTATGTGGTCCAAAATTTGACAAAAAAGTCATAGGTTAGTATGTCGTCCAAAATTTGACAAAAATGTCATACTTTAGTATGTGGTCCTAAATGTGACAAAAAAGTCATAGGTTAGTATGTCGTCCAAAATGTGACAAAAATGTCATACTTTATTATGTCGTCCAAAATGTGACAAAAAAGTCAAAGGTTAGTATGTCATCCAAAATTAGACAAAAAAGTCATAGGTTAGTATGTGGTCCAAAATTTGACAAAAAAGTCATAGGTTACTATGTCGTCCAAAATGTGACAAAAATGTCATACTTTATTATGTCGTCCAAAATGTGACAAAAAAGTCAAAGGTTAGTATGTCGTCCAAAATTAGACAAAAAAGTCATAGGTTAGTATGTGGTCCAAAATTTGACAAAAAAGTCATAGGTTAGTATGTGGTGCAAAATGTGACAAAAATGTCATACTTTAGTACGTCCAAAATTTGATAAAAAAGTCATAGGTTAGTATGTCGTCCAAAATGTGACAAAAATGTCATACTTTAGTATGTCGTCCAAAATGTGACAAAAATGTCATACTTTAGTACGTCGTCCAAAATGTGACAAAAAAGTCATATGTTGTCCAAAATTTGACAAAAAAGTCATAGGTTAGTATGTCTTCCAAAATTAGACAAAAAAGTCATAGGTTAGTATGTGGTCCAAAATTTGACAAAAAAGTCATACTTTAGTATGTGGTCCTAAATGTGACAAAAAAGTCATAGGTTAGTATGTCGTCCAAAATGTGACAAAAATGTCATACTTTATTATGTCGTCCAAAATGTGACAAAAAAGTCAAAGGTTAGTATGTCGTCCAAAATTAGACAAAAAAGTCATAGGTTAGTATGTGGTCCAAAATTTGACAAAAAAGTCATACTTTAGTATGTCGTCCAAAATGTGACAAAAAAGTCATAGGTTAGTATGTCGTCCAAAATGTGACAAAAAAATCATAGGTTAGTATGTCGTCCAAAATGTGACAAAAAAATCATAGGTTAGTATGTCGTCCAAAATGTGACAAAAATGTCATACTTTATTATGTCGTCCAAAATGTGACAAAAAAGTCAAAGGTTAGTATGTCGTCCAAAATTAGACAAAAAAGTCATAGGTTAGTATGTGGTCCAAAATTTGACAAAAAAGTCATACTTTAGTATGTCGTCCAAAATGTGACAAAAAAGTCATAGGTTAGTATGTCGTCCAAAATGTGACAAAAAAGTCATAGGTTAGTATGTCGTCCAAAATGTGACAAAAATGTCATACTTTATTATGTCGTCCAAAATGTGACAAAAAAGTCAAAGGTTAGTATGTCGTCCAAAATTAGACAAAAAAGTCATAGGTTAGTATGTGGTCCAAAATTTGACAAAAAAGTCATAGGTTAGTATGTCGTCCAAAATGTGACAAAAAAGTCATAGGTTAGTATGTCGTCCAAAATGTGACAAAAAAGTCATAGGTTGGTATGTCGTCCAAAATGTGACAAAAAAGTAATAGGTTAGTATGTCGTCTAAAATGTGACAAAATGTCATACTTTAGTATGTCGTCCGAAATGTGACAAAAAAAGTCATAGGTTAGTATGTCTTCCAAAATTAGACAAAAAAGTCATAGGTTAGTATGTGGTCCAAAATTTGACAAAAAAGTCATAGGTTAGTATGTGGTCCAAAATGTGACAAAAATGTCATACTTTAGTATGTGGTCCAAAATGTGACAAAAAAGTAATAGCTTAATATGTTGTCTAAAATGTGACAAAATGTCATACTTCAGTATGTCGTCCAAAATGTGACAAAAAAGTCATACTTTAGTATGTCGTCCTAAATGTGACAAAAAAGTCATAGGTTAGTATGTCTTCCAAAATTAGACAAAAAAGTCATAGGTTAGTATGTCGTCTAAAATGTGACAAAAATGTCATCCTTTAGTATGTGGTCCAAAATGTGACAAAAAAGTCATAGGTTAGTATGTCGTCCAAAATGTGACAAAAATGTCATACTTAAGTACGTCGTCCAAAATGTGACAAAAAAGTCATACTTTAGTACGTCATCCGAAATTAGACAAAAAAGTCATAGGTTAGTATGTCGTCCAAAATTTGACAAAAATGTCATACTTTCGTATGTGGTCCTAAATGTGACAAAAAAGTCATAGGTTAGTATGTCGTCCAAAATGTGACAAAAATGTCATACTTTAGTATGTCGTCCAAAATGTGACAAAAATGTCATACTTTAGTACGTCGTCCAAAATGTGACAAAAAAGTCATAGGTCCAAAATGTGACAAAAAAGTCATAGGTTAGTATGTCGTCCAAAATGAGACAAAAAAGTCATAGGTTAGTATGTCTTCCAAAATTAGACAAAAAAGTCATAGGTTAGTATGTGGTCCAAAATTTGACAAAAAAGTCATAGGTTAGTATGTCGTCCAAAATTTGACAAAAATGTCATACTTTAGTATGTGGTCCTAAATGTGACAAAAAAGTCATAGGTTAGTATGTCGTCCAAAATGTGACAAAAATGTCATACTTTATTATGTCGTCCAAAATGTGACAAAAAAGTCAAAGGTTAGTATGTCATCCAAAATTAGACAAAAAAGTCATAGGTTAGTATGTGGTCCAAAATTTGACAAAAAAGTCATAGGTTACTATGTCGTCCAAAATGTGACAAAAATGTCATACTTTATTATGTCGTCCAAAATGTGACAAAAAAGTCAAAGGTTAGTATGTCGTCCAAAATTAGACAAAAAAGTCATAGGTTAGTATGTGGTCCAAAATTTGACAAAAAAGTCATAGGTTAGTATGTGGTGCAAAATGTGACAAAAATGTCATACTTTAGTACGTCCAAAATTTGATAAAAAAGTCATAGGTTAGTATGTCGTCCAAAATGTGACAAAAATGTCATACTTTAGTATGTCGTCCAAAATGTGACAAAAATGTCATACTTTAGTACGTCGTCCAAAATGTGACAAAAAAGTCATATGTTGTCCAAAATTTGACAAAAAAGTCATAGGTTAGTATGTCTTCCAAAATTAGACAAAAAAGTCATAGGTTAGTATGTGGTCCAAAATTTGACAAAAAAGTCATACTTTAGTATGTGGTCCTAAATGTGACAAAAAAGTCATAGGTTAGTATGTCGTCCAAAATGTGACAAAAATGTCATACTTTATTATGTCGTCCAAAATGTGACAAAAAAGTCAAAGGTTAGTATGTCGTCCAAAATTAGACAAAAAAGTCATAGGTTAGTATGTGGTCCAAAATTTGACAAAAAAGTCATACTTTAGTATGTCGTCCAAAATGTGACAAAAAAGTCATAGGTTAGTATGTCGTCCAAAATGTGACAAAAAAATCATAGGTTAGTATGTCGTCCAAAATGTGACAAAAAAATCATAGGTTAGTATGTCGTCCAAAATGTGACAAAAATGTCATACTTTATTATGTCGTCCAAAATGTGACAAAAAAGTCAAAGGTTAGTATGTCGTCCAAAATTAGACAAAAAAGTCATAGGTTAGTATGTGGTCCAAAATTTGACAAAAAAGTCATACTTTAGTATGTCGTCCAAAATGTGACAAAAAAGTCATAGGTTAGTATGTCGTCCAAAATGTGACAAAAAAGTCATAGGTTAGTATGTCGTCCAAAATGTGACAAAAATGTCATACTTTATTATGTCGTCCAAAATGTGACAAAAAAGTCAAAGGTTAGTATGTCGTCCAAAATTAGACAAAAAAGTCATAGGTTAGTATGTGGTCCAAAATTTGACAAAAAAGTCATAGGTTAGTATGTCGTCCAAAATGTGACAAAAAAGTCATAGGTTAGTATGTCGTCCAAAATGTGACAAAAAAGTCATAGGTTGGTATGTCGTCCAAAATGTGACAAAAAAGTAATAGGTTAGTATGTCGTCTAAAATGTGACAAAATGTCATACTTTAGTATGTCGTCCGAAATGTGACAAAAAAAGTCATAGGTTAGTATGTCTTCCAAAATTAGACAAAAAAGTCATAGGTTAGTATGTGGTCCAAAATTTGACAAAAAAGTCATAGGTTAGTATGTGGTCCAAAATGTGACAAAAATGTCATACTTTAGTATGTGGTCCAAAATGTGACAAAAAAGTAATAGCTTAATATGTTGTCTAAAATGTGACAAAATGTCATACTTCAGTATGTCGTCCAAAATGTGACAAAAAAGTCATACTTTAGTATGTCGTCCTAAATGTGACAAAAAAGTCATAGGTTAGTATGTCTTCCAAAATTAGACAAAAAAGTCATAGGTTAGTATGTCGTCTAAAATGTGACAAAAATGTCATCCTTTAGTATGTGGTCCAAAATGTGACAAAAAAGTCATAGGTTAGTATGTCGTCCAAAATGTGACAAAAATGTCATACTTAAGTACGTCGTCCAAAATGTGACAAAAAAGTCATACTTTAGTACGTCATCCGAAATTAGACAAAAAAGTCATAGGTTAGTATGTCGTCCAAAATTTGACAAAAATGTCATACTTTCGTATGTGGTCCTAAATGTGACAAAAAAGTCATAGGTTAGTATGTCGTCCAAAATGTGACAAAAATGTCATACTTTAGTATGTCGTCCAAAATGTGACAAAAATGTCATACTTTAGTACGTCGTCCAAAATGTGACAAAAAAGTCATAGGTCCAAAATGTGACAAAAAAGTCATAGGTTAGTATGTCGTCCAAAATGAGACAAAAAAGTCATAGGTTAGTATGTCGTCCAGAATGTGACAAAAAAGTCATAGGTTAGTATGTCGTCCAAAATGTGACAAAAAAGTCATAGGTTGGTATGTCGTCCAAAATGTGACAAAAAAGTCATAGGTTAGTATGTGGTCCAAAATGTGACAAAAAAGTCATGGGTTAGTATGTGGTCCAAAATGTGACAAAAAAGTCATAGGTGAGTATGTCGTCTAAAATGTGACAAAATGTCATACTTTAGTATGTCGTCCAAAATGTGACAAAAAAGTCATACTTTAGTATGTCGTCCTAAATGTGACAAAAAAGTCATAGGTTAGTATGTCTTCCAAAATGTGACAAAAAGTCATAGGTTAGTATGTCGTCCAAAATTAGACAAAAAAGTCATAGGTTAGTATGTGGTCCAAAATTTGACAAAAAAGTCATAGGTTAGTATGTCGTCCAAAATGAGACAAAAAAGTCATAGGTTAGTATGTCGTCCAAAATGTGACAAAAAAGTCATAGGTTAGTATGTGGTCCAAAATGTGACAAAAAAGTCATAGGTTAGTATGTGGTCCAAAATGTGACAAAAAAGTCATAGGTTAGTATGACGTCCAAAATGTGACAAAAAAGTCATAGGTTAGTATGTGGTCCAAAATGTGACAAAAAAGTCATAGGTTAGTATGTCGTCCTAAATGTGACAAAAAAGTCATAGGTTAGTATGACGTCCAAAATGTGACAAAAAAGTCATAGGTTAGTATGTCGTCCAAAATGTGACAAAAAAGTCATACTTTAGTATGTCGTCTTAAATGTGACAAAAAAGTCATAGGTTAGTATGACGTCCAAAATTAGACAAAAAAGTCATAGGTTAGTATGTCGTCCAAAATGTGACAAAAATGTCATACATTAGTATTTCGTCTAAAATGTGACAAAATGTCATACTTTAGTATGTCGTCCAAAATTTGAGAAAAATTCAAAGCTACTTCACCCCACATAGTGGGAGTGAAGTATTTTTTTTGTCAGCTTTGTGTGTATGTGCTTCTGCACTTGCATATATGAGCAACAGGACAACAGAGCTTGTGATGGTCACAAACCAGGCACATGTAGCTCTAGCTCTTATTTGTACCCAAATGTTTAATTGCACTTATTGTAGGTCGCTTTGGATAAAAGCATCTGCTAAATGACATGTAATGTAATGTATGTTGCCCAAGAACTTCTGCAACTGACAGGATTTGAACACACAACCTTCTGATCTGGAGTCAAAAGCACTACCATTGCACCACAGAGTCTGTTATACGTAGGTCAGCAGAGGCTTGTAGCGTGAATAGGGTGAAGTGTGCCATCTCTGATTGCCTTGTGTATGTGGTCCAAAATGTGACAAAAAAGTCATAGGTTAGTATGTCATCCAAAATTTGACAAAAAAGTCATAGGTTAGTATGTGGTCCAAAATGTGACAAAAAAGTCATAGGTTAGTAGGTCATCCAAAATGTGACAAAAAAGTCATACTTTAGTATGTCGTCCTAAATGTGACAAAAAAGTCATAGGTTAGTATGTCGTCCAAAATGTGACAAAAAAGTCATAGGTTAGTATGTCGTCCAAAATTAGACAAAAAAGTCATAGGTTAGTATGTCGTCTAAAATGTGACAAAATGTCATACTTTAGTATGTCATCAAAATTAGACAAAAAACTCATAGGTTAGTATGTCGTCTAAAATGTGACAAAATGTCATACTTTAGTATGTCGTCCAAAATGTGACAAAAATGTCATACTTTAGTATGTGGTCCAAAATGTGACAAAAAAAATCATAGGTTAATTAAAATGTTCAAAGTATTTTTTTGTCAGCTTTGTGTGTATGTGCTTCTTCACTTGCATATATGAGCAACAGGACAACTGTGCTTGCGATGGACACAAACCAGGCACATATATGTTGGACAAGAATTTCTGCAACTGACAGTATTTGAACACACAACCTTCTGATCTGGAGTCAAAAGCACTACCATTGCACCACAGAGTCTGTTGAACGTAGGTCGACAGAGGCTTGTAGCTTGAATGGGGTGAAGTGTGCCATCTCTGATTGCCTTGTGTATGTGGTCCAAAATTAGACAAAAAAGTAATAGGTTAGTATGTCGTCCAAAATTTGATAAAAAAGTCATAGGTTAGTATGTCGTCCAAAATGTGACAAAAATGTCATACTTTAGTACGTCGTCCAAAATTAGACAAAAAAGTCATAGGTTAGTATGTCGTCCAAAATGAGACAAAAAAGTCATAGGTAAGTATGTCGTCCAAAATGTGACAAAAAAGTCATAGGTTAGTATGTCGTCCAAAATGAGACAAAAAAGTCATAGGTAAGTATGTCGTCCAAAATGTGACAAAAAAGTCATAGGTTAGTATGTCGTCCAAAATGTGACAAAAATGTCATACTTTATTATGTCGTCCAAAATGTGACAAAAAAGTCAAAGGTTAGTATGTCGTCCAAAATTAGACAAAAAAGTCATAGGTTAGTATGTGGTCCAAAATTTGACAAAAAAGTCATAGGTTAGTATGTGGTGCAAAATGTGACAAAAATGTCATACTTTAGTACGTCCAAAATTTGATAAAAAAGTCATAGGTTAGTATGTCGTCCAAAATGTGACAAAAATGTCATACTTTAGTATGTCGTCCAAAATGTGACAAAAAAGTCATATGTCGTCCAAAATTTGACAAAAAAGTCATAGGTTAGTATGTCTTCCAAAATTAGACAAAAAAGTCATAGGTTAGTATGTGGTCCAAAATTTGACAAAAAAGTCATACTTTAGTATGTGGTCCAAAATTTGACAAAAAAGTCATACTTTAGTATGTCGTCCAAAATGTGACAAAAAAGTCATAGGTTAGTATGTCGTCCAAAATGTGACAAAAAAATCATAGGTTAGTATGTCGTCCAAAATGTGACAAAAATGTCATACTTTATTATGTCGTCCAAAATGTGACAAAAAAGTCAAAGGTTAGTATGTCGTCCAAAATGTGACAAAAAAGTCATACTTTAGTATGTCGTCCAAAATTTGACAAAAAAGTCATACTTTAGTATGTCGTCCAAAATGTGACAAAAAAGTCATAGGTTAGTATGTCGTCCAAAATGTGACAACACTGTCATACTTTAGTATGTCGTCCAAAATGTGACAAAAATGTCATACTTTAGTATGTCGTCCAAAATGTGACAAAAATGTCATACTTTAGTATGTGGTCCAAAATGTGACAAAAATGTCATACTTTAGTACGTCGTCCAAAATGTGACAAAAAAGTCATAGGTTAGTATGTCGTCCAAAATTTGACAAAAAAGTCATAGGTTAGTATGTCTTCCAAAATTAGACAAAAAAGTCATAGGTTAGTATGTGGTCCAAAATTTGACAAAAAAGTCATAGGTTAGTATGTCGTCCAAAATTTGACAAAAATGTCATACTTTAGTATGTGGTCCTAAATGTGACAAAAAAGTCATAGGTTAGTATGTCGTCCAAAATGTGCCAAAAATGTCATACTTTATTATGTCGTCCAAAATGTGACAAAAAAGTCAAAGGTTAGTATGTCATCCAAAATTAGACAAAAAAGTCATAGGTTAGTATGTGGTCCAAAATTTGACAAAAAAGTCATAGGTTACTATGTCGTCCAAAATGTGACAAAAATGTCATACTTTATTATGTCGTCCAAAATGTGACAAAAAAGTCAAAGGTTAGTATGTCGTCCAAAATTAGACAAAAAAGTCATAGGTTAGTATGTGGTCCAAAATTTGACAAAAAAGTCATAGGTTAGTATGTGGTGCAAAATGTGACAAAAATGTCATACTTTAGTACGTCCAAAATTTGATAAAAAAGTCATAGGTTAGTATGTCGTCCAAAATGTGACAAAAATGTCATACTTTAGTATGTCGTCCAAAATGTGACAAAAATGTCATACTTTAGTACGTCGTCCAAAATGTGACAAAAAAGTCATATGTTGTCCAAAATTTGACAAAAAAGTCATAGGTTAGTATGTCTTCCAAAATTAGACAAAAAAGTCATAGGTTAGTATGTGGTCCAAAATTTGACAAAAAAGTCATACTTTAGTATGTGGTCCTAAATGTGACAAAAAAGTCATAGGTTAGTATGTCGTCCAAAATGTGACAAAAATGTCATACTTTATTATGTCGTCCAAAATGTGACAAAAAAGTCAAAGGTTAGTATGTCGTCCAAAATTAGACAAAAAAGTCATAGGTTAGTATGTGGTCCAAAATTTGACAAAAAAGTCATACTTTAGTATGTCGTCCAAAATGTGACAAAAAAGTCATAGGTTAGTATGTCGTCCAAAATGTGACAAAAAAATCATAGGTTAGTATGTCGTCCAAAATGTGACAAAAAAATCATAGGTTGGTATGTCGTCCAAAATGTGACAAAAATGTCATACTTTATTATGTCGTCCAAAATGTGACAAAAAAGTCAAAGGTTAGTATGTCGTCCAAAATTAGACAAAAAAGTCATAGGTTAGTATGTGGTCCAAAATTTGACAAAAAAGTCATACTTTAGTATGTCGTCCAAAATGTGACAAAAAAGTCATAGGTTAGTATGTCGTCCAAAATGTGACAAAAAAGTCATAGGTTAGTATGTCGTCCAAAATGTGACAAAAATGTCATACTTTATTATGTCGTCCAAAATGTGACAAAAAAGTCAAAGGTTAGTATGTCGTCCAAAATTAGACAAAAAAGTCATAGGTTAGTATGTGGTCCAAAATTTGACAAAAAAGTCATAGGTTAGTATGTCGTCCAAAATGTGACAAAAAAGTCATAGGTTAGTATGTCGTCCAAAATGTGACAAAAAAGTCATAGGTTGGTATGTCGTCCAAAATGTGACAAAAAAGTAATAGGTTAGTATGTCGTCTAAAATGTGACAAAATGTCATACTTTAGTATGTCGTCCGAAATGTGACAAAAAAAGTCATAGGTTAGTATGTCTTCCAAAATTAGACAAAAAAGTCATAGGTTAGTATGTGGTCCAAAATTTGACAAAAAAGTCATAGGTTAGTATGTGGTCCAAAATGTGACAAAAATGTCATACTTTAGTATGTGGTCCAAAATGTGACAAAAAAGTAATAGCTTAATATGTTGTCTAAAATGTGACAAAATGTCATACTTCAGTATGTCGTCCAAAATGTGACAAAAAAGTCATACTTTAGTATGTCGTCCTAAATGTGACAAAAAAGTCATAGGTTAGTATGTCTTCCAAAATTAGACAAAAAAGTCATAGGTTAGTATGTCGTCTAAAATGTGACAAAAATGTCATACTTTAGTATGTGGTCCAAAATGTGACAAAAAAGTCATAGGTTAGTATGTCTTCCAAAATTAGACAAAAAAGTCATAGGTTAGTATGTGGTCCAAAATTTGACAAAAAAGTCATAGGTTAGTATGTGGTCCAAAATGTGACAAAAATGTCATACTTTAGTATGTGGTCCAAAATGTGACAAAAAAGTAATAGCTTAATATGTTGTCTAAAATGTGACAAAATGTCATACTTCAGTATGTCGTCCAAAATGTGACAAAAAAGTCATACTTTAGTATGTCGTCCTAAATGTGACAAAAAAGTCATAGGTTAGTATGTCTTCCAAAATTAGACAAAAAAGTCATAGGTTAGTATGTCGTCTAAAATGTGACAAAAATGTCATACTTTAGTATGTGGTCCAAAATGTGACAAAAAAGTCATAGGTTAGTATGTCGTCCAAAATGTGACAAAAATGTCATACTTAAGTACGTCGTCCAAAATGTGACAAAAAAGTCATACTTTAGTACGTCATCCGAAATTAGACAAAAAAGTCATAGGTTAGTATGTCGTCCAAAATTTGACAAAAATGTCATACTTTCGTATGTGGTCCTAAATGTGACAAAAAAGTCATAGGTTAGTATGTCGTCCAAAATGTGACAAAAATGTCATACTTTAGTATGTCGTCCAAAATGTGACAAAAATGTCATACTTTAGTACGTCGTCCAAAATGTGACAAAAAAGTCATAGGTCCAAAATGTGACAAAAAAGTCATAGGTTAGTATGTCGTCCAAAATGAGACAAAAAAGTCATAGGTTAGTATGTCGTCCAGAATGTGACAAAAAAGTCATAGGTTAGTATGTCGTCCAAAATGTGACAAAAAAGTCATAGGTTGGTATGTCGTCCAAAATGTGACAAAAAAGTCATAGGTTAGTATGTGGTCCAAAATGTGACAAAAAAGTCATGGGTTAGTATGTGGTCCAAAATGTGACAAAAAAGTCATAGGTTAGTATGTCGTCTAAAATGTGACAAAATGTCATACTTTAGTATGTCGTCCAAAATGTGACAAAATGTCATACTTTAGTATGTCGTCCTAAATGTGACAAAAAAGTCATAGGTTAGTATGTCGTCTAAAATGTGACAAAAAAGTCATAGGTTAGTATGTGGTCCAAAATGTGACAAAAAAGTCATAGGTTAGTATGTGGTCCAAAATGTGACAAAAAAGTCATAGGTTAGTATGTCGTCTAAAATGTGACAAAATGTCATACTTTAGTATGTCGTCCAAAATGTGACAAAAAAGTCATACTTTAGTATGTCGTCCTAAATGTGACAAAAAAGTCATAGGTTAGTATGTCTTCCAAAATGTGACAAAAAGTCATAGGTTAGTATGTCGTCCAAAATTAGACAAAAAAGTCATAGGTTAGTATGTGGTCCAAAATTTGACAAAAAAGTCATAGGTTAGTATGTCGTCCAAAATGAGACAAAAAAGTCATAGGTTAGTATGTCGTCCAAAATGTGACAAAAAAGTCATAGGTTAGTATGTGGTCCAAAATGTGACAAAAAAGTCATAGGTTAGTATGTGGTCCAAAATGTGACAAAAAAGTCATAGGTTAGTATGACGTCCAAAATGTGACAAAAAAGTCATAGGTTAGTATGTGGTCCAAAATGTGACAAAAAAGTCATAGGTTAGTATGTCGTCCTAAATGTGACAAAAAAGTCATAGGTTAGTATGACGTCCAAAATGTGACAAAAAAGTCATAGGTTAGTATGTCGTCCAAAATGTGACAAAAAAGTCATACTTTAGTATGTCGTCTTAAATGTGACAAAAAAGTCATAGGTTAGTATGACGTCCAAAATTAGACAAAAAAGTCATAGGTTAGTATGTCGTCCAAAATGTGACAAAAATGTCATACATTAGTATTTCGTCTAAAATGTGACAAAATGTCATACTTTAGTATGTCGTCCAAAATTTGAGAAAAATTCAAAGCTACTTCACCCCACATAGTGGGAGTGAAGTATTTTTTTTGTCAGCTTTGTGTGTATGTGCTTCTGCACTTGCATATATGAGCAACAGGACAACAGAGCTTGTGATGGTCACAAACCAGGCACATGTAGCTCTAGCTCTTATTTGTACCCAAATGTTTAATTGCACTTATTGTAGGTCGCTTTGGATAAAAGCATCTGCTAAATGACATGTAATGTAATGTATGTTGCCCAAGAACTTCTGCAACTGACAGGATTTGAACACACAACCTTCTGATCTGGAGTCAAAAGCACTACCATTGCACCACAGAGTCTGTTATACGTAGGTCAGCAGAGGCTTGTAGCGTGAATAGGGTGAAGTGTGCCATCTCTGATTGCCTTGTGTATGTGGTCCAAAATGTGACAAAAAAGTCATAGGTTAGTATGTCATCCAAAATTTGACAAAAAAGTCATAGGTTAGTATGTGGTCCAAAATGTGACAAAAAAGTCATAGGTTAGTAGGTCATCCAAAATGTGACAAAAAAGTCATACTTTAGTATGTCGTCCTAAATGTGACAAAAAAGTCATAGGTTAGTATGTCGTCCAAAATGTGACAAAAAAGTCATAGGTTAGTATGTCGTCCAAAATTAGACAAAAAAGTCATAGGTTAGTATGTCGTCTAAAATGTGACAAAATGTCATACTTTAGTATGTCATCAAAATTAGACAAAAAACTCATAGGTTAGTATGTCGTCTAAAATGTGACAAAATGTCATACTTTAGTATGTCGTCCAAAATGTGACAAAAATGTCATACTTTAGTATGTGGTCCAAAATGTGACAAAAAAAATCATAGGTTAATTAAAAGGTTCAAAGTATTTTTTTGTCAGCTTTGTGTGTATGTGCTTCTTCACTTGCATATATGAGCAACAGGACAACTGTGCTTGCGATGGACACAAACCAGGCACATGTATGTTGGACAAGAATTTCTGCAACTGACAGTATTTGAACACACAACCTTCTGATCTGGAGTCAAAAGCACTACCATTGCACCACAGAGTCTGTTGAACGTAGGTCGACAGAGGCTTGTAGCTTGAATGGGGTGAAGTGTGCCATCTCTGATTGCCTTGTGTATGTGGTCCAAAATTAGACAAAAAAGTAATAGGTTAGTATGTCGTCCAAAATTTGATAAAAAAGTCATAGGTTAGTATGTCGTCCAAAATGTGACAAAAATGTCATACTTTAGTACGTCGTCCAAAATTAGACAAAAAAGTCATAGGTTAGTATGTCGTCCAAAATGAGACAAAAAAGTCATAGGTAAGTATGTCGTCCAAAATGTGACAAAAAAGTCATAGGTTAGTATGTCGTCCAAAATGAGACAAAAAAGTCATAGGTAAGTATGTCGTCCAAAATGTGACAAAAAAGTCATAGGTTAGTATGTGGTCCAAAATTTGACAAAAAAGTCATAGGTTAGTATGTGGTCCAAAATGTGACAAAAAAGTCATAGGTTAGTATGTCGTCTAAAATGTGACAAAAAGTCATAGGTTAGTATGTGGTCCAAAATGTGACAAAAAAGTCATAGGTTAGTATGTCGTCCAAAATGTGACAAAATGTCATACTTTAGTATGTCGTCCTAAATGTGACAAAGAAGTCATAGGTTAGTATGTCGTCCAAAATGTGACAAAGAAGTCATAGGTTAGTATGTCGTCCAAAATTAGACAAAAAAGTCATAGGTTAGTATGTGGTCCAAAATTTGACAAAAAAGTCATAGGTTAGTATGTCGTCCAAAATGTGACAAAAAAGTCATAGGTTAGTATGTGGTCCAAAATGTGACAAAAAAGTCATAGGTTAGTATGTCGTCCAAAATGTGACAAAAAAGTCATACTTTAGTATGTCGTCTTAAATGTGACAAAAAAGTCATAGGTTAGTATGACGTCCAAAATTAGACAAAAAAGTCATAGGTTAGTATGTCGTCCAAAACTTGACAAAAAAGTCATAGGTTAGTATGTCGTCCAAAATGTGACAAAAAAGTCATAGGTTAGCATGTCGTCCAAAATGTGACAAAAAAGTCATAGGTTAGTATGTCTTCCAAAATGAGACAAAAAAGTCATAGGTTAGTATGTCGTCCAAAATGTGACAAAAATGTCATACATTAGTATTTCGTCTAAAATGTGACAAAATGTCATACTTTAGTATGTCGTCCAAAATTTGAGAAAAATTCAAAGCTACTTCACCCCACATAGTGGGAGTGAAGTATTTTTTGTCAGCTTTGTGTGTATGTGCTTCTGCACTTGCATATATGAGCAACAGGACAACAGAGCTTGTGATGGTCACAAACCAGGCACATGTAGCTCTAGCTCTTATTTGTACACAAATGTTTAATTGCACTTATTGTAGGTCGCTTTGGATAAAAGCATCTGCTAAATGCCATGTAGTGTAATGTATGTTGCCCAAGAACTTCTGCAACTGACAGGATTTGAACACACAACCTTCTGATCTGGAGTCAAAAGCACTACCATTGCACCACAGAGTCTGTTGCACGTAGGTCAGCAGAGGCTTGTAGCGTGAATGGGGTGAAGTGTGCCATCTCTGATTGCCTTGTGTATGTGGTCCAAAATTAGACAAAAAAGTCATAGGTTAGTATGTCGTCCAAAATGTGACAAAAAAGTCATAGGTTAGTATGTCATCCAAAATGTGACAAAAAAGTCATAGGTTAGTATGTCGTCCAAAATGTGACAAAAAAGTCATAGGTTAGTATGTCGTCCAAAATTAGACAAAAAAGTCATAGGTTAGTATGTCGTCTAAAATGTGACAAAATGTCATACTTTAGTATGTCGTCCAAAATGTGACAAAAAAGTCATAGGTTAGTATGTGGTCCTAAATTTGACAAAAAAGTCATAGGTAAGTATGTCGTCCAAAATGAGACAAAAAAGTCATAGGTTAGTATGTCGTCCAAAATGTGACAAAAAAGTCATAGGTTAGTATGTCGTCCAAAATGAGACAAAAAAGTCATAGGTTAGTATGTAGTCCAAAATGTGACAAAAAAAGTCATAGGTTAGTATGTCGTCCAAAATGTGACAAAAAAGTCATAGGTTAGCATGTCCTCCAAAATTTGACGTAAAAGTCATAGGTTAGTATGTGGTCCAAAATGTGACAAAAAAGTCATAGGTTAGTAGGTCGTCCAAAATGTGACAAAAATGTCATACTTTAGTATGTCGTCCAAAATTTGACAAAAAAGTCATAGGTTAGTATGTCGTCCAAAATGTGACAAAAAAGTCATAGGTTAGCATGTCGTCCAAAATTAGACAAAAAAGTCATAGGTTAGTATGTCGTCCCAAATGTGACAAAAAAGTCATAGGTTAGTATGTCGTCCAAAATGAGACAAAAAAGTCATAGGTTAGTATGTAGTCCAAAATGTCACAAAAAAGTCATAGGTTAGTATGTCGTCCAAAATGTGACAAAAAAGTCATAGGTAAGTATGTCGTCCAAAATGAGACAAAAAAGTCATAGGTTAGTATGTCGTCCAAAATGTGACAAAAAAGTCATAGGTTAGTATGTCGTCCAAAATGAGACAAAAAAGTCATAGGTTAGTATGTAGTCCAAAATGTGACAAAAAAAGTCATAGGTTAGTATGTCGTCCAAAATGTGACAAAAATGTCATACTTTAGTATGTGGTCCAAAATTTGACAAAAAAGTCATAGGTTAGTATGTCGTCCAAAATGTGACAAAAAAGTCATAGGTTAGCATGTTGTCCAAAATTTGACGTAAAAGTCATAGGTTAGTATGTGGTCCAAAATGTGACAAAAAAGTCATAGGTTAGTAGGTCGTCCAAAATGTGACAAAAATGTCATACTTTAGTATGTCGTCCAAAATTTGACAAAAAAGTCATAGGTTAGTATGTCGTCCAAAATGTGACAAAAAAGTCATAGGTTAGCATGTCGTCCAAAATTAGACAAAAAAGTCATAGGTTAGTATGTCGTCCCAAATGTGACAAAAAAGTCATAGGTTAGTATGTCGTCCAAAATGAGACAAAAAAGTCATAGGTTAGTATGTAGTCCAAAATATCACAAAAAAGTCATAGGTTAGTATGTCGTCCAAAATGTGACAAAAAAGTCATAGGTTAGTATGTCGCCCAAAATTTGACAAAAAAGTCATACTTTAATATGTCGTCCAAAATGTGACAACAAAGTCATAGGTTAGTATGTCGTCCAAAATGTGACAAAAAAGTCATAGGTTAGTATGTCGTCCAAAATTTGACAAAAAAGTCATAGGTTAGTATGTCGTCCAAAATGAGACAAAAAAGTCATAGGTTAGTATGTCGTCCAAAATGAGACAAAAAAGTCATAGGTTAGTATGTCGTCCAAAATGTGACAAAAAAGTCATAGGTTAGTATGTCGTCCAAAATGAGACAAAAAAGTCATAGGTTAGTATGTCGTCCAAAATGTCACAAAAAGGTCATAGGTTAGTATGTCGTCTAAAATGTGACAAAGAAGTCATAGGTTAGTATGTCGTCCAAAATGTGACAAAAAAGTCATAGTTTAGTATGTCGTCCAAAATGTCACAAAAAGGTCATACTTTAATATGTTGTCCAAAATTAGACAAAAAACTCATAGGTTAGTATGTCGTCCAAAATGTGACAAAAATGTCATAGGTTAGTATGTCGTCCAAAATTTGACAAAAAAGTCATAGGTTAGTATGTCGTCGAAAATGTGACAAAAATGTCATAGGTTAGTATGTGGTCCAAAATTTGACAAAAAAGTCACACTTAAGTATATGGTCCAAAATTTGACAATGAATTTTG
The DNA here is from genome assembly GCF_958295425.1 of Solea solea. Classification (NCBI taxonomy): domain Eukaryota; kingdom Metazoa; phylum Chordata; class Actinopteri; order Pleuronectiformes; family Soleidae; genus Solea; species Solea solea. Next base: position 21,472,232 of record NC_081140.1, on the reverse strand, counting down.
TCCATAAAACAAACCTCCATCATTTAATCCTGTGACAATCTTTCTTAATCTTCCATGTGTTTAATGTGGTCGTGGCGTCAAACCAATCGAAACTAACACTTAAACTAATTAAAACTAAACATTTACAAAAAAATAACTAATAATAACTAGCAAAACCATTCTAAAAACTAAGTAAAACTAACTTCAAAAATAAAAACCAAAACTAAGGTGTCAACCCTAATTGAAAATAAAATTTGAATATAAAAATGTGATCATCCAATCCAATTTAACTTTATTCATAAAGCACTTTAAACATTAACACTAACAGACATTGAAGGAAGTAAAATTATCATAAAACAAACCTCCATCATTTATCATTTAATCTTGTGAGGAACATTCTGAATCGTCCATGTTTTTAACGTGGTTGTGATGTTAAACACGTATATATATATATATGTATATATATATATACGTTCAGCAGCATCTTATACAGATAAAAATGTATCTCTTAGTCACAACGTGTGTTTCATATGGTCGTACGTGTGCCACAGATGAAGAGTTCCTGACTGAGGAATCATTTTACCAATATTTTTGTAATTTTTCGTCTCAGTGATCTAAACAAACGAGTGAAGCTGTAGCATTAGTACCATGTTACACAGTTTAAGTTTATATACATTGATTTACATCACATTACATGTCATTTAGCAGATGCTTTTACCCAAAGCGACTTACAATGGAATTGAGTACAATCAGTCAGGGGTGGAGTTGCTCTTGCGACCATTGTGACCATGATGTCTGTCACACACAGGGTACTGGTCTTGACCACTGAGCCACTCCACCCCTCAGATTTGTCAGAAAGTTGTGTTTCTATGGGACTGTGTTCAGTTATAGCTCAGTGTTTACAGTGGGGTGTGAGTCATAGTAAACTATTAAATATCACTGTGTGCAACAACAGTGTGATTCACTGGTGTATTTTTAAATACTTTTTAAGACCATGGAGCTTGATGACACAGAAGAATATTTTCAGGCTTTATTGATACACATGGAATACAAATTAGGGGATTAGGGCCACATGTAAAACATGTTTTTGAAAAAAAGGTAAAAAAAAACAAAACTAAATAAAACAGCTGAATTCTGAGATTCAAAGGGGGAAAAAAGTCAAAATTCAAAGGAAAAAAGTCAGATTTCTGAGATAAAAGTCAAAATTCAGATCAAAGTCAGATTTCATCACAATATCAAACTTTCTTTTGAACGACTATTTCTACATAAGTTTAGTGCACATCAGTTTTGTTTTTGTTGTGCATTAGTCTGTATTTTATAATAATATGTTTGTGTTGTGCATTAGTCTGTATTTTATAATAATATGTTTGTGTTGTGCATTAGTCTGTATTTTATAATAATATGTTTGTGTTGTGCATTAGTCTGTTGCCTCACAGCAAGAAGGTCACCGGTTTGTATCCCGGTTCGACCGAGAGTCTTTCTGTAGGAAGTACTTCTTCCTACAGTTCAAAAATATGCAGATTAGATTAATTGGACACTCTGAACACTGTAGATGTGAATGGTTGTTTGTCGCTGTATGTTCACGCTGTGATGGACTGTCCAAACGGTCCAGGGTGTACCCAGCCCTCCACAACCCTCAAAGTTTCAGAAAATGAATAAAACAAACCACAAACCCTTTGAAATCAGCAACATTTGGAATGTTTTCCTCACAAAATAACCAGAAACTGTCAATATTTTATGACCAAAAGCCTCTGCTGTGCAAAGGAACCATCTGCAGGTCTCTCTCTCTCTCTCTCTCTCAGCCTCACAGGGATAAAGCAGGTCGTTTTTAATCATAGTGCAGCAGCAGCAGCAGCAGCAGCAGCGTCTCAACACATTGTGCTCTGCCCGGCAGCTTGGACTCTGTCCACCAGTCTCTGCGACCCTCCAAACACGATGGCAACCCTGTCGGGAGACATTAGACTTTGCATGATGTATGGAAGTCAGCCAGAGAATGTCATCCTGACGCCTCAGGCTGCTTCACATCCCATCACAGCAGAACAAACACACACACTTTCTCTCTCTCTCTCTCTCACTACATTACTTTCTGTTGTTTGTGTAATGATCAGCAGGGAAAGGAGATGTAATAATCAGGTGTTATCTGCTGTGAGCGGCTGCTGTTTGTCACTGTGTCAAACGATGGATTCAGGTGAATGCTTCTCCGGTGAAAAGGTCAACACAAGGTGACAAACATGTCAGCTCAGGTAGAGACTCCATCAGTCATGTAGGGAGACTTGTTTGACCTTTACAGAGAGAGTGGAGAAGGAGGAGGATCAGCGGCCAAAGTCAATACTCTGTCAAAGCTCGTTCCACAGTAAAAAGGAAAAGACTGTGTAGTTAATGATATAAGGAGCTCTTACGCCAATGAAAACATTGACTGTTACGTCATTAGTTTCACACTTTGTGTCTAAAATGACATATTCAACAGTTTATACTTTAAAGATATCAATAAATCAAGATCATTTAATAGTACTACACAAAGAAAATGTGTTAATTCAATTCAATTCACCATTGTTGATGATTTAAAAAAGAATGTAATATTCACACTTGAAAATATAAAAATAACTATATAATAAAAAAAAAATCATTATCTGTTGATAAACCAGCTGTTTAATGTAAAAAATTAAAAGGTCATGTGATGGTGAATCATGAACGACCCCAGTATTCTGTCTGTCATGATCCATTAGCAGGGATTTATATTCTTCTAAACAAGTTATAAAGACATAAACCCAAGAAAATGTTGGACAGTTTGTCCATCCTCTCCATCTTAACACTCCTTTCCTTACTTCCTTACCTTTTTATCCAAATGAACTCTTCATCCCTTCTTTTCTCCTCTGTGTCTCTCGCCTCTCGAGGACGACAGCAGGAAGTGAGTACACGTCAGGACAAAGTGGGATCCACGACAGATTTAGTGGTTTGGTGAACTTGAAGTAACCTTGAATGCCGGCATTCCTCCGCTGGGCTTTTAAGTTATTACAGTGCTGGGTCATTTAATAACTGAATGATAATCTGATCAGGCTAAGTGCTTGAAAATAAAAAGGATGACATTAAGCTTTCTGTATTCCTCAGGGCCAGACAGACCAGATTTAAGGGTTTTGTTTTGCAACATGGAGAGAAGAAAAAAAACAATCCCTGCTCATCAGGTTGAGCAATAAAAATCTATTTATACCTTAAATACGTCATAGCATCATGATCATGTGCTTCATGGTGAATTCTCACTAATATGTCAGGTAGACGCTACCTGCAAACTCTGACGCTAAATCATTTGTTCCCTCAGCGATGTGTAGTTGGCAAGGTTATAATTATAAAGGATTTTTCATTAGTTTTAGTTTTAATTTCATTTTGACTTTTTTGTTTTTAAAATTAGTTTTTTAGCGGGTTTGTTGGTTTATTATTTTGTAAGTGCTTAGTTTTAGAGATAGTTTTAGTTTTTGTAATCTGGATTATTTGCCAGGTGCAACCCTAACCCAAAGAGGTGATAATAAATGTTGTGTCTCAAATACAATCTTTCAAAATTGCCAGCAGAGAAAACATAAATACACTTCATATAAAACCAAAAGGGATTATGTATGAAATTCATTTACAAAGACAAAAACTAGGCACATTTTCGCTACAATTTTAGCTTTAGTTATTTGTATAAACAGTTTCAGTTAGTTATCAGGAGTTTTTTTTAAATTGTTAAAAGTTTTATTTAATGAAAATGTTACTGCGATTTAAGTTTTCATTATTTCTTTTCGTTAACTATAATAACCTTGGTAGTGTTTTTTTCTGGATTTACTGACAATATTGACTTGTTTTTCTTAATATCTGATCATTGTTGTGTTTGCCCACTGTCGCACGTTGGCACTCGTGTGTACGTATGTAAATGTGTATGTCGCCGGTGGACTGTAGAAATTTAATTGCCCTTTAGAGATGAATTGAAATGAAGTTTTCTGAAATTGAATATTTTTATAACAGACCAAAATGGTACTGGACAACCTGAAATCCTCAAGGCTTGAAAATGAACGCTTGGTCTGGTACTGAAGGAAAAAATGTTATTCATGTTATTTGATATGATTCATGATATCAGAGGGAATGGTACTTTTTATATTATCATAATTTCATTTGAACAACATGTTTAAAATGATGACTATGTGATATTTTTGCAGATCTGCAAGAAACAGAGATGTTCTCTTCATTCTGTAGAATATGCTGTGTATAAACCAGGACACTGTTTAATTTAATTTAAAATAATGTGTATTCCCACACATTTTGTTTCCTGCATTGTGAAAATTACAGCAGGGCGTATTGAGATTTTGATAAAATTTCAGTTCATTGTTCAGGCCTTCATTCATTTAGTTGTCATTACTTTACTTTATTCAGACGTAGATTGATTCAATTCAATTCCATTTTATTTGTTTAGGGCCAAATCACAACAATTTACATAGTCAGACAGAAACCTTACAATATTATAGATCGTGTTTGTATCATGACACAATCGTGCTTATTTTCAGATAATACCTTAGAATAATAATATATAATAATAATAATCTTAGGATAGTATCGTAGGATGTATAGGTTAGGATAAAAACTGGAAACAGGGGAAACACAGAGCCTATAGTTTCACTAACGATAACAAAATATGTCATGCAGGAACCATGAGACTCAATAACCATCACAGTTGTATATAATAGAAAATGATATTAGTATAAACCATCAGTGAACCAAGCTCTAATACAGGGTCAAATTCAGTACTGCTTTATGATTTATTCTTCCCCTGTACTTTTCCATCATGTGCAGTGATTCCACCTCCTGATTGACTACAGCTCATTTCTTTAATCTCACAAACCTACACTGCACTGACCGTTTGTGTCCGTTTGGCCGTCTGCCTGTTTAGAACGTCCAGGCAGGGAGGAACACGGACAGCTGGCAGCGCAGAGCTCGAGGAAAATCAGATCCTGTCAAAGAGATATTCAGATGGAGCCACTTGTTGTGGAGGTCAGAGGTCAGAGGTCAAGCGAATGTACTTTGCTCTGTGAAAACAGAGGCCTGGAGGAGCGCCGCATGTTTTCTGGATGGAGAGTTGAAATACAAAAGACACAATTTATGCAACGCACTCCCACATCTGCTAATCCGCCTTTTACATAACCCGGCTTATGAAGTGACGGACTATTGACAAATATGACAGGGATAGATTTCCTTTATCACAGACGGAGGAACGAATGATTCAGATTGAAAAATAAAATGAAAACCATCAAATTACATTTAGACAAAAAAACAATCTATAAAATGCTTCTGTGTTGTCGGACGAGTAAATAAATGAAGGAAACACTGTTATGATGACCCATTTCTGTGAGTTACATAACACACAGTCTGTGTTTGTATTTTACTGTGCATTTATATACTGTTCATTTAAATGTAAAGACTGTAGATTACACATTTTATTACCTTACTATTACTTTCTCATTTGGAGAGATTTTTTTTTCTGTCATATTTTATTATATAATTAAATCCGGCTGTGAAGTTTACAGTTTTGTAAGAATAAGAACTTGTTTTAGAATTCTAAGAATAAGAACTGTCCTATAAGAAGAAGAGGTTTTTTGAAGAATAAGAATGTTTACTTATACAATACTTCAATGTATTGTTGACGTTATTGAACAATAACATTACGGAATAATATAAATCAAGCTGTCAAAGTTAGTGCATTAATCGTTGCGATTAATACAGCCGAGATTAACGCGCTAAAATAAGTTTGTTTACTTCTGCTGTGCGCTGACCTCTGACAGGAAAGCCAGAAAATATCCTCGCGAAACAGTCACTTTCCTGCAGTCAGTCAGATACTGTGGGAGAGACAGAGATAGTAGCTGAAGATGGAGAGAGGGGAGGTTTCATTTTAAGAAGCTGAGCGATGGAAGCATCAATAAAACAACAGTTACCTGGCTGTCACGACACAATTTATTGACTATGACTGCAAGTTGGAAGAGAGAGAGAGAGAGAGAGAGAGAGAGAGAGCTTGAATTCTGCTCCTCATCTTCAGGAAATCTGTCTTCAAAGACTTTTGTTGGAGACCTTTTTTTTTTTAAAGACATTCCCATATTGTTAAATTAAAACAGACAGATTTCAAGACGAATAAAAGAACACAATAGTTTTATATGATGTTCAGACTCTAATCTCTAATGAGACGAGTGTGTGTGTTGGTGTTCTGCTCCTTTCAGATTAAAAACACAGTCATTCAGTGAAAAGTAGTGCAAATTGAATCAAATTCAACAAGTGCTAACAGAACTGTAATGGACGGATAAAGGATTAGTGCATTTCCTTGTGAATATTTAATCATAACACAATGGAGGATGCCAATTTGCATGAATCAGCAGGCGGAACATTTAAAGTAGAAACTGTTTCTCTCCCTTAGTTTTTGCGAAGCAGGAGAGCCAGGAATTATGTTTTAGTGCAACATGATTGTTTAAGGGTTCTGGAAACGTCCAACCTATTTATTTTTTTTACTTTATTCGTGCCAAAAGTATATAAGCTTTAATATGTTTTTTGGACTCCACAAGGTCTAAAAAAGAGCTGTGATTTAAGGGCGCTCTCAGCCAAAGCTAATGGCCTGATCCAGCCTTGAGGAGGGGCAAGTGTTTTTACTCTGCCATAACAGTTTCCAGTAATCACTTCCACTTTGCCAAACTCCAGTTCTCAAGGACTCGGAGCAGAAGGGTTTGTCTGCCTGAACCCACAGGCAGATGGTCGCCCAGTATGACCACGGGCCGAGTGACAGCCCTCCTCCGTCAGCCAATCCTCCTCACAACCAGCAACATGAACTCTGACCCCGAGTCAAACGGAGGGCTCGCATACACAAGACACGAGGGGAAGACAGTATCAGCAACCAGAGAGGAAATTCCTCATAATGGACATAAATATTGCGTTTACTGTCCAAGGAGGGATTACGAATGTTTTTATTTTTTTTATTTTTAACCAAATGTATTTCATGCACTTCTCACCAGTCATTTGTTGATTCTGCAAAAATCCCAAAGTAGGTCAACGCTAATATTCTTTTAATGTCACAGCTTCAAAATCCATCACATATGGTCAATATGTGCACGCAACCACTGTTTGTGTGCTATTATACAGTGTTTACAGGATTACATCTTTGCCCTGGAACCTGAATACATGACAATTTGCATCAAATCTGAAAGTGTGTCTCGTTCCTTACTTATTGGAACTGAGTTACAGAGGATGGTGGTAAAAATCTCCCCCACCAAAAAGGGCCAAACCTTCAGCAAAAAAAACACAGTGGTTACAGTGGGCAATAAAATTCTTACTTTGCGAGTTCCCTTCACGCAACAAAATAAAATAAAGGAATTAACCTTGACTCTAAGCATTGAAAATAAATAAAATAAAGTGAGTACTGTGTACAAACAAGTGTGCAATTAAGTGTGCAACACTGTCACAGTGCTAAAGCATTCAGAATGTGCAAATTTGGTTTATATTCTATAAACATGCAAAAAGATATGTGCAAATCATGCATGATGTCACAGATGTGTACCAACCTGTCCTCCAACTGAAACCTAACCCAACGAGGCACAAGTGTTAGTGAGGTTAGTGACAGCTGGGCAGTAAGTTACAAACAATGACATAATGCCGTGTGGTATCGTGTGTAAAAGTCTAACGTGGGAGTCAAACCCGTGTTGATCACACCCAAGTACGAAGCTACTTGAGGACGACACATCCAAGGTATCAGATTGCTGTTCTTTATACTACCACTAGGGGCGCCTATTTTAAAAATGCATCTATGGGTTGTAATTCCTGCGTATGACCCATAATTATGTTTTGTTGGAGAACAGTCTCATATGTACAGAATTAGATCATATGTGTGTGCAGGTCACGTTAAGGAAGATGCTGACATTGAAGATGCTGTGTGCACCAAATTGGACACATTATATCACAAATACAGTTTTTGGTTTGTACAATACACTGTAAACAGGGTGTGTTATTCATGCTCAGCTTTACGTTCATGATGGAAACATTAGTTTTCTTGGAAAATCCCATAACCCTCCATTTGATGTGTGCCTACATGTGAACATGCAAAACAAAGGGGTAAGTTAAGTGACGTAAGAGGTAAGGTGTGAACTGGGATTGTGCCTTAAATCCCTGTGACTGTTGTACAGGGACGTACAGGCACCACAGCCGGGAGGTCAACCTCTCGATTTAATGGTCAAGCCATTTTTCAGTCCTCATGGCCACGACCTTGAAGTAGTTCACAGAAGAATGAGGTCATAAACACAGAGTGGCCAAACTGGTGCATGCAACAATGATAATGGATAGATGGACTATAACAAGGACAGTGATAGAAGCAGTTGAATGATTATAAATTAATGTTTCCATACGACCAAAAAGAAAAATAATAAAATATATAAATAAATAAGGAAGCTACAGCACAAAAACAATTAGAGATGAATACCTTTTTAAAAAAAAATTCTGCTAAAATAACAGCCTGCTGTTAAACACTTGATGCTGGAGTTGAGTGACTAGTCTGTAAATATGTAGTTATGATGTTAATTAGAAATTCGATTTTTCTTTTCTGGGAAATTAGAAAGTATTTGGAAGTGACACAGTGTGTCATCAACAGCAGTTAGAATTAAGTTTTTACTCTAAGGGTTAATAGTTCAATGTAAAACTCAATCCACAATGTTGCTTTATTTCAGCTCATCACAACCATTTTTATTGTTACAATGGAATATAATTTACTATGATTTTCATATGAATAATTATAGCATTATAACCAAAAGACTCCATATGTTACCCACACTGAAATTAAAATGTAGTGACAGAAAAAGACCTGGTGAGAGGTGACATGTTTTTAATCTAATTGTGTCAAATCACGAGGGGAAACGGGGCTTTTATGGCATCAGGTGTTCATTTTTGAAGAGGATTTAAGGATTTAAAGTATTATGACTTAATTATTTTTTTTTTTTTTTTCAATAACCCACAAAAAAACAAATCTTTGTCACACACACTGCTCTTATGCAGTGTCGTCCTTCCAGGCTTCAATAAACCAAGACTCTGAAAAGCTTTTGGAATATTGAGCGCTCCAAACAATGGGGGGAAATGGCATTGGGGTTTCCATGGCAACTGCTGCAAGCTGCTAAGAGGGCTGCTTTGAAAACATATGTCAGACTTGACTGGTCTGTTCACAGTGAGCCTAGCAACAGATTCTCAGTGCAGCCTATCACACTGTCTCACTCAGCCTTTGCCGCTCTAACATTTGACTCTCCGTCTGTCGGTGGCAAAGAGAGCTGGATTATTCCCATGTGCCATCGGACAGAAAGACAGACGATGACTTCAGGCTACCTGTCAGTGACAGGTAGACGTGTCCGTGTCACGGGAAATAACATGTTTTCCCCTCTCTCCGCCTTGATCTAATAAAGATTTTCTTTCACTGCAGCAAAGAGAGAAGAGAACAAGACAAGGAGCTGGAAATCCAACATTTGTTGGTAGTTAATCTCTGCCTCAGAAAAGCAAATATTCATCACTCACAGAGCTCAAGCACTGGATCCAAATTTCCATATAGAGGATTGAGCATTTTTCTTCCCTTAAGGCTTGAAAATCTGTCCCTCACTTTTCTCCTCCCACAGGTTTGGGGGGATTTTATATCAGCTGCACAAGCACAGATTCCCTCATTTCATGCACGGTGCTGTGAGTGAGCTTATTAATCCATGCATTAGTCAGCACCAATATTAAACACTGACGGATCACTTCTCAAGTCAAGTGGCCAAACATTCACCTTTTTTCAACATCTCAAATGTTAGGATTAGCTGTTTTTTCCACCCCCTGTCTTATCTTATTGAAGCTGAATATGACATTCAGCTGTGTCTGACATCAAGGGTGAAGCAGCTTAAAGTTATGAAACTGGGGTTTGGACACTGTGACTCTGACTCTGGACGCCTCCTCTCGTCTTTTTCAAATAGTCAATACTGGTTTCTTGAACCATTATTTTTAATATCATCCTATCTTAAACCACCACATGACAAGAAACCTGATGACGACGCAATTGTTCACTATTTTCTGACATTTTTAAATGAGTGATAATTGAGATAACACATAGTAAATAATCAAAAGACACATTTTGCTTTACGTAAAGGATGGTTACCGTAAATAAATGATTTGAATTGCTGCTGTGAAACATCTGTCCTGTTTGGCTGAGTTCCTGCAGAGGTGGTGGGTGGTTCATACAAGCTGCAGCTCACCAACCATATCAGTGCCATATAATGTGACCAGCGAGGTGGGAGGGAGAGAAAGAAGGAACGAAAGAAAAAAGTAAAGAAAGAAAGAAAGAAAGAAAGAGAGAGAGAGAGAAAGAAAGAAAAATGAAAGAAAGAAAGAATGAGGGTAGATATGATTTTGGAAAACTGGGAGGGAGGCTGATTGAGGGAAGGGAGAGATGCGTCATACTAAAAAATTAGTATGCAATCAAGTTTCTGGTGCGGTAGCCGTCGACGTTGTCTGTCGACAGCTGCCGCAGCCTTTCAACACTGCACTGCAGTGTAAAACACACACACACACACACACACACACTACTCCCTCCATTGTCTGGGACAAAACAGAAAAGAAAAGAATGACAATTTCCATGTCAGTCTGAGCAGCAGAGCTTCATACATCCAGTTATTGATCCATGCCGCACTTACACTTTCAACAAAGAGGCTCATTACAGTGGTGGAGCTGGAAATGAGACTCTCTCACTCACTCACTCACTCACACACACACACACACACACACACACACAGTGGGTACTCTTGTGGTATCAGTGAGGTCTCTTAGAATATTTATTTATTTGAAAGGAGAGAGAGAGAGAGACTGGCTTCATATAACAGACAGACGTCGGATGGATGGAGATTGAATTGATTTGGCTTTTTAAAAAATGAAAACAAAAAGGTGTCTAAAACCAGAGACGGAGACAAATATTCACACTTCTTTCTCTCGTTTCTCTTAATGGCCTCTGGCTGAGTAGACGCAGCCAGCGGGGGACTGTGAGACATCGGAGGGTTATTTATCCGTGTGTTTGTTAATTTGTTTTCACGAGTAAAAATCACAGTCGGCGCTGAACTGAAGTGAAAACAATGCATTTAAACTGTGAGTGGAAAGTGAGGAGGATATGGCAGTTTAACTCTGCAGCACAATTTTATATTTTGGAGCAATGTTTGTTCTTTCACAAGCATGGATAAAGTGTGTGTGTGTGTGTGTGTGTGTGTGTGTACATTTGGGTGGGGGAAGTGAGGGGGACTGTAGGACACTGATGAGCTGCACCCCTCCTTTTTCTCTCTTTCTACATTGCTGTAGTCCTTGGCAGGTCCACGTTGCCATGGCAACGCTCACATTGCCGCAGGCTGGCTGGAGCGAGGCGCGCTGGTTGAAAAGGAAGGCGAGAGAGAGAGAGAGAGCAATTGCAGAGGGAGGGGTGGGCAGGCGAGAATTGGTTCTCCAATTCATTTTCTCCCCACACCCCCAAACACACACACACACACACACACACTGACCCCCCATCCTCTCCACCCGCCCCCAAATCTTATCATTGGCAGTGGCTCAGCTGTAGAAAGGCCTTTGCTCTGCTCAATAGTCTGAACACGTTGGATCCAAACTTCAGACCGCATTTATTATTCATCCTCCTCCTCCGCCGCCTCAGCAGACTCACAGCAACATACACACACACACGGGTTGGCGCAGCTATTCTTCTCGGGACGCTGCATTCATTTCAATTCACCCGGACAACGTAAACATTAACATTAACCAGTTTATGCCTATAACTCTAACCTTGACCTATTTAAATCCCGCCTCTAAAATTAACCAGCACGTCTAAAATGAGATTCTGCCTCATTAGGACAGGGTTTATGTCAGAAAAGTCCCTGAAGAGGTAACAAATACAAACACACACACACAAAGCAGAGCAGCATATTGCATCATTCCATTTCCCTTGGATGGTATAATGCATTACAGTGGAGACACCGGCAGGTGTAAGATTACTGTCTCTCTCACAGGAACTGAACACACCGCGCTGTCTTTACTCACATTTGACCCCTGTGACCTCTCGGCTGAAGATAGCAGTCTGAGGTGATGTTTTGGTATAACACTGATCTTGATCTTATTTAGATTTTATAGTGTGGTTTTACCTTCACAGAAACAAGTAAATCACCTTTTTTAATTATTATTCATTAAAGTAGAATGCACATCACACTGGAAACCTCGTCCATGTTGTGCACACGTGTGAAGCTCCTTCGCTAAAAAGTCCCTCTGTTCGCCTCAAACATGAACCTGCCTCGTTGTCAGAGCCAAGTTCTGACCTCCTGACCTCTGAGATGTTGTGCTAAGCAGTGCTGCATTCAAGGGGACAAACATGCTCAGTTGGGATGGTTGCTAAGATACCAGGGTCTGGAGCTTAATCTCACCTGGAGCCTCACATACAGAGCTTCCACTGCAATTCGTCTTCTTTTCCCTTCACTTCTCTCTTAAATTGAAGTCACAGATTGTAACGAATGTGATTCATGCGTCCAATTCACTGATGAAATAAAAAATATCACTTTTGCATAATGAAAAAAATGTGTTAAACAGCCAGCAAGACACTGTAAAACAACTGCGACTGAATGAAGAATGACAATGACAAATAGTTTTAGACTATTGTTATCAACATCACCATGTTAGATCATTGTAGATGGTGTAAAATGTGGAGTTTTGGAATGGAACAAGTGAATATAACTGGTTAACATTTGGAGCGATGCAAAAATAAAGCTGCAGAGAGGAGAAGTGAGTGTTACGGTGTTTCAGCAGAGAAGCCCTGCAGCTACAAAACCACAAACCTAAAGAGACACTTAAGGTTCACCGCACATAAATGCAGCTAACCTGTTGTTGATGTTACTTATATATACTAAGGACACTAACCCCTAACTCTTTGGATAACAGCTCTAGAACATGCAACAGTTCACCATATGACTCCTTAAAATAAAGTTATTTGGCTTATTAGAAGATGAGGTTTTACTAAAATGATCATTCTGGGTCTTGACTACAATTAGACAGCTGTAGAACCAGGCAGTGATCACTGGGTGAGTGATTCTCCCTGTGTGTGGGACACATTAATGTGAGGAAGTGTCCAGTGAAAAAGCTGCAACTTAAGAATTATTGGGGATTATCAGGGATAATCACACAGAAACATCTGGAGCAAATGCACGGTAGTTTCTGAAATGAGTCAAAAGACAAGTTTTGAAACTATCATTCACACATTTCACACACACACACTCCATGCTTCATTCATTACTGCTGGAGAGCACAGTATTTATTATTAAATATACAAACTGAATGTGCTTTACATGCTTCTTCTTTTTACATGTTTTGTTTTAACGGTCGCTCAAATCAAAGTTCTGCATGTAATGATTGATTGATTGACAGATAAGTCTGGCTCTCATCCTACAGAGTACGCCATCATTTGAAGCACAAACCAACAGTGTTACTCAGTCTGTATATTTCTACTTCAGCAACATCAACCGCCTCCTTCTATCTGTCTCTCACTTCACACAGCACTTGCAGTCCTGCTCCACACTCCGGTCCCCTCATGCATTGACTCGTAAACTACAGCTGGTGAAGAGTGGCAGCCGCCAGAATCATCACCACAGCCGTACAACACGTCACTGCACTGCACGGCTCACTGTCTAACACCACACAGACTAGAAGATCCTCCTCCTGACCATCAGAGGTCAGCTCTCCATAACCTGACCCCCCCCCCAGATTCCTCATTGACCTCCTCCATATGTTACGCACCGTCCCAACCTCTCAGAGCTTCTCACTACCCCTCCAGCTCCGTTTATGCTCCATGGAGCCATGAGAATTCAGCCGTGAAGTTCTGGAACTCTCTCCTATACAAAGCCTTCACAACAGTGACTCTCTGAGCAACTCCACAAGTCACCTTCTAAGATCTGCTCATTCACTTTGACAATTTTAATTCATACCAACTGTTGTTTTGTCTTACATAATGTTTAGATTTCAACTGCTTCGTTTTATTGTTTTTATTATTTTGTCTCTGGACGGTGTCCTTGAGTGTCTTGAAATGCACCCATAAATAAAATGCATTACTATTTATTATTATTAGTCCACCTATTAGAGCCAGATGTGGTAGCTGGCACTTGCATGTCCAGTCTCACTTCCATCGTTTTTGCATAAATCTTACACAACTAAGCTGAAGGCTTTGTTTTTAAGATCGTACACAGAATTCTCACAGTGTGAAACTATAAAAGCAAAGAAAGTTCAATGTTAAATGATGTAAAACCTACAGATACATGAAAATACAAGCAAATAAGATTCATTTTCTCTTTTTTCTACTAACTTCACACTCAGGCAGCTGCTCGGTGCTCACTCACACAAATACAGTCTCTGTTGTATAGGCATACAGTCTGCAGACTGTGGCCCTGAGGCAGACGCTCATACACATTCAACATACCTGTGAAAATACACAGAAATCTGGCATGAGATGTGACTCACGGGGGGAAACACTCCATCCAACATCTGTGGCTTTTATGGCTGCCTGCTAGAGCAAAAAAAGAAGAAGAAAACTACACTTCAGAGTCCAAGTCGGTGAGTGCAAGATTAAGATTGACATTTTTGACTCCAACATGGTTTGCATTATTCTTGGTCTGCTTGACCCCTAAAGAGGGGAGTAAAAAATAAAGCCAATGCAGAAGTGAAGATGGATCAATAAGGCCTAAGAGCATGTGCAGAGGGGTTATTACAGATGGTGAGAGTGTGATAGTGCCAGAGGTTCCAGAGCTCATTAAGAAACAGGACCATACTCTGGTGCAGAGCAGAGAGAGGAGGAGGAGGGAGGAGAGAGGAGAGAGGAGGATACAGAGTGCTGGAGTCACATTTATTTTTTACTTTAGTTCCAATGAGATCTAATGATTCGCTGTCACTGAAAGATTGAAACATTTTAAATCTTCTCTTTGTGCATTAAGGCAAACAGATGATGACTTGATGAGTGAAATGAAATGGTAGCATGAAAATAATGAGCTCAGAGGTTGTTCAGAGGCTGCAGCTGCACACAGAAATAACAGGCTGGACTATGGCGCCATCTACCTGTCAGAGCTGCTCCTTTTCCACACTCTTTTTGTGGTAAAAATTTAGATTTTTAAAGACCAGTATAATATTTTGTGCTTAAATAGGACTTTTCTCTATAAATGACTGTTAACATATAGCCAGGAAATTACTCCTGCTAGGTTTTGAGTCATGAAAACGATAAATATCATCACAGCGTTTTGAAATGGTCATTTGAGGAGAAACTTTCATTACATCAGAGGTGAGAAATGACTGTTTGTATAAAGGCCACGTCTTTGCCAAAACACAAATCTGACCCTATCCAACGATCCAAAGTTTAAGGATTACTGACATGTAGACTGGATTATTGTGATGATGTTGTCATTTTTTATTTGTGTAGTGAGTTTCCACTTCAAAATGCAACGCTCACTCCGACTGCTTTGTCTGTTGGGGCTGCTGTAGGAACATGGCTGTGCAAGATGGTGGCATTTGTGAAGCAATGCCTTTGTCTAGAATACCTAAAAGATATACATATGTGTATGTGTGTGTATATTCTGAGGCTCTGAAATTGTTATTACCAAGCAATGATACACTTGTGCAAATATACTTATTGGTAGTACATTTAATATTTGCCAATAAACCCCTAAATGTCACATAGTTGACCTAAACAAATAGTTTTTTTCCCCAAAACATGTTGCAGTAAAAAGACAGAGTCAGTTCTTTCACAAACTCCAATGTTTCAATAAAGAGCAGTTAATCAAATTCTTTTTGCTTTTCCTGATGACCTTTCTTCAGAGAAACATTTTCAGATTATTAGAGAATTACACGCATGTAAATTTGGGACTTCCTTGCTGTTACACAATATGAAAGCCTCAGCACGAGAAACAAAACAAGATCCAGTTCCATTCCTTTTGGATGGAGTCACTGTGTTAACAAGGCTGGAGAGGAAAATGCTGTTCTGTGGCTGATCTCTTGCAGGAGGCGAGTGCAGGACACAAACACAATGTTTCGTTTCCTATGATTTCATTTATTCACTTGTGAAGCTCATGTGTTTTCCTGCACATGCTTAATTTCACCAACACAGTACATGTGACCTATCGTGACACTCAACAATTATTCTTTCTTCATAACGGCTCTGTTTTTTGTTGTTGTTTTCAATCTGCAGCCAAACCATTGACATTAGTTGCCCAGTAATGTGAATATATACACACTAACACAGGCCCATGACTTGACAGGCACTGGCACAAAACGCAGAAATTCCTCCATGTACACTCCAATTACTCTCTAAAGTTGCCTGCAGCTGCACACATTCTTTGTGCGTAACATGGTCAATTTCTAAGCTCAGTGTGACAGGAACATTGGCCCTGAAGACGCAGAGATCAATACACATTATAATTTGTGCCACCGTTTAATTGATTCAGGATGTGTTCGTTCTTACTTTTAAATGCAATATTCTACAAAAGTAAAATCTTGTATTGCGATGTACATCAAATATTTATATATATAAAAAAATTAATTTGTGGTAAAAGTCAAAATCTAGTTTTTGAAAACTAGCCAAAGAGGTGACAACGGATTATTCATCACAAGTTTTACTTTTCTTCTTCTTCTTCTTCTTCACCTTAAGCAAACCTTCCACTTCATCACCATATGCAGTGTCTATTGGTTCACATTTCACCATGACCTCTTCCACCTTTACTCTCACACTGGGCTGCACTCCCTCCTCCACCTCTTCTCTCGCCCTGTCCTTCTTTTTCTTCTTCTTCTTCCTCCTCCTCTCCTCTGAATCCTCACTCTCCTGGAGGGGGAGCTCTGTCAATGATTCATTCAGAATTTCAACATTTGGTTCTGCTTTCACTTCTGGCACCTCAACTTGTTCTGTCTCTATCCACTTTTCTTTCTTTCTCTTCTTCTTTTTCTTCCTCTCTTCTTCTTCGTGCCCCGTTTCTTCTATGAATCGTTTAACTACCAAAGGACGGAGGTTAGTAGATGAGGGTCCACACGCTGCTCCCTCCACCTCATCTACTGCCACGCATGTCAGTGTTGGGGTTTTACTGCCAAAGGGTTGGAATCGTTGTTTCAGTCCCGGTGGTATGGAGGGCACTGGAGCAGCGGGTATGACCTGCGGGGCCAAGTAAGCACTGCTGTCTCCATAGGTCTCACACACATTCAGCAGGCCTGAGAAAGCAGGAGCAAAAACAGTGCTATTTGACGACTGCTTGTCACTGGTGAGCAGGTGGAGGTCTGAGGTACCAGTCGGGGATGCCAGGATGCTGTAGATCTGCTGGCCACTTCCAGTCCTAGCTCCCTCTGCAGCAGATGGAGTCTTCAGGGTGTGGAGACCTGACAGAGGCACCTTGATGCTACTGAAACTGGACAGAAGAAGTAAAGACAAGGTTAAGTACCATCCAAACCAAACTACAGCATTTTCTAAGTTTCCAGTGCCACCTGCTGGCCCCAAGAGACAAACTGCCCCACAGCCATGTGCTTCTTATTAAGTGTGTAATGTCTTGTTTGCTTTTCACAGAAAAAAGTGAATTCTTTGTTAATGTGAATTGTCTTAATATTGTTGTGTTTTAATGTTATCATTTCTGATATTTTACAACCGTTGAGAATGTGTTGTTTTCATGTTGGGGCATGTCATTGTTGCTTATCTTGTGTGTTAATGATATTATATGTTGTTATTATTGCTTACAATGTTTTACATTTGTTGTTTGTATAAATTGTTCTTTGAAAGAGAAGCTATTTCATTTTCAGGCCAGTGAGAACAGTGCTTGGTTATAATCAGTGTGTTATATACAATAGACTGTTGTTCCTGCAAAAAGAAGGTCCATCTATCAAATATATCAAACATGGACTATGCATTAGTGCCTCAAAAGCCTCACTGGTTATTTAGTACTTCAAAAACCTAAATAACCAAGTTTAAACCGAAAAAGTCTACTGCTGCTGTGAAATAAAATGCCTACTACATGCACAAACAAAAAAATGTGTTGATGTATTATAATATAATATTAATATTTATATATAGAATAGAATAGAATAGAATAGAATAGAAATACTTTATTCATCCCCAAGGGGAAATTGTTTTAACATAGCAGCAATGCAACAAATATTATAAACATAAAACGTAAAATGTGCAACAGTGGGAAAAAATAGTGCAATAATGAAGGAGTGGCATAATGGAGTGCAATGTCATACTGTATGTCACGGAGAGAATATCATATATTATATATTAATTATAATATTATAATATTTATTAATGAGACAGAGACATGGACACACACTGACAAGACAAGGACACTAAAGACAGGTTAAAGGCTGCACCCACCATTCTGGATTAAAGCTGACAGGAGCTTTAATGAGCCATAACTCATTCTTCTTGTTCTTCAGACTCTTGGTCAATGTGCTGCTGCAGGGTTTATGGCAGAAAGACACAAAGTCAGCAGGACACTGGTACTTGGTGCTCTTCTTCTCTGTTGATACAAACGATACAACTTATAGAGTGACACTAGATAACATACGAAACACAGTACATTACAAACACAGTAGCATTTACATTTTCAGCCTAAACTACATTGATTAAACATTTTTGTCAAACAACTCCACATAATATATTCATAAAGAGTACAAATAAAAGGTGTTAACCACAACGAATTGTGTTCAGCCAGTCTCACTATACTTTATAGTGTATTGAAACTGAATTAGCATATTCAACTATTAGCTTATCTGCAAACCAACAAACACTCTAAAAATGAGTGTGAACTCACCAGATTCTTGTGGCTCCGCGGAAACAATGTCCGTTTCATCTTCGCTTGATGAAGATGAAATATCGCTGGGCATTTTTTATTTTATTCTATTTTTAATAAACCGCTGCTCACTGAGATGAAGCATTCGCTTTTCTGGCCGTAAGACTATGGAGGACGCACATGTGTTGACACAGAAAGAACTGTGACCTTTGATGACGTAATTTCCGTGGAAGTTTTGGTTGTAGTTCCGCGGCCTGGCTCCACTTGTTTGTTTGCGATGTCCATCTAAGTAAGGAAACTCTAACACCCACAATGCCTTGCGTCAGGTTACGTAACGTAACAGCGTCCGTAGGACAGACCGTTGACAGCAGTGAAGAGCAGGCCGAAGTGGGTAAACAAAACAAACATATGACATAAAGAGCGAAAACAACCGCGGGGTTTGAGCGGATTTTCCACATGTATGATGTGTAACGTTATTCTGCAGCGTTTCGGATTCCGTTAAAGCAACGAGCCGTCAGCAAAGAGAGGGCGTGCACCTGTCAAGCTAAGTAGGTTAACTTAGCTACCTTGTGCTAGCGTGTTAGCAAGCTTGCTGGCTCCTTGAAGCTGCTTAGGACAGCTGCCTGCCCGGCCATGTCGTCCCCTTCCTCCTCCTCCTCTTCCTCCAGGCGCCAGTGGTGCTACCTTTGCGACCTACCAAAGATGCCCTGGACTGTGGTGTGGGACTTCAGCGAGGTAGTGTGCCGCGGCTGTGTGAACTACGAGGGAGCCAATCAGATTGAATTCTTAATAGCGAGCGCCCGACAGCTAAAACGAACTCACGGGATGCAGGACGGGAACGTCAGGTCACCTGGTCCCTCACCTAGTAAACACAGTGCCACCGGCAGAGGAGAGGCGGCGGCAGACGGAGGCAGGCCTCACACCGACCGCTTTGACAGAGGAGGAAGAGGAGAAAGCGCCGGATCGGCTGTTCGTGTGCCGCCTAACGGGTTGCATCGTGAGGGACAGCCGGCTCAAGAGGTGAACCGCCAGAGCCCCAGCGGCAGCCGGAGACCCATGATAGGAGCTGCCATCCCTCCCAGTCTGGTAACGCAGAGTATCGCAGGAATCCCACCCGGGCTACTTGCGGGCATGCCACCGGGTCTGACAGCCAGGACAGCCCCCATGAGTAGTCCTATGATCTTCCCTCCGGTGCTGGCCGAAATGAGCCGAAGGCAGCTGGGAATAGGAATGGGTATTGCCCCCTTTATCACTCCAGAACTGGAACGAGAGCTCAGCTCTTCCCAGAACCAGCCCAAGATACAGACGCAGGTCCACAGCAGTGTGACTAGTGGCAACGCTGGCAAAAATACAGGCCTCCCCTCTTCATCCTCTTCCATGGCAGGGAGCGTGAGCCAGACGAGCCCAAAGCCTGCCTCATCTCCAGCCAGGCTGCCACGACCCCCTGCTGCAAGGTCCGGAGGGGAGCCCCTGGGGTCCAGCACCTCGGCAGAAGCAGCCACCACAGCTGCAGCGTTGCCCCACAGTGGTGCCTCTGAGCTCGGATCAGCAACCACCAACAGCGCCCATTCAACGGGGAACATGCTGTCCTGCAGTTTATGTCACGAGAGGCTGGAAGACACACACTTTGTTCAGTGTCCATCCGTGCCGGGACATAGGTTTGTGTGTTTCGTTGTATTGTGAAGTGAGTCAAGTTGCCATGATGAAAGTGCTTTGTTTTTTATACTTATAAGCAGTCTAAGCCTGTATATTAGATTGGTAACATTTACATATTCAATGAGTGACTGAAATACTTGGATATTATTGTAACAAAACTTTCATTGTCGTTATCTATAATATGTATGTTGTATGTTAATAACATGTATGTTCTACCTCTACACATATAGGTTCTGCTTCCCTTGCACCAGAGTGTACATCCAGAGCCGACGGGGGGACGGAGAGGTCTACTGCCCCAGTGGAGAGCGTTGCCCGTTGGATAACTCTCCCAACAGTCCCCCTTGGGCCTTCATGCAAGGAGAAGTTTCCACCATACTGGGCAGTGGTGGAGCAGGAGCTGCAGCAGCTGGTGCGTCTGGAGCCGGGTCAGGGCCTGGACCTGCAGCCTCCACTACATCTGGGGCAGGGGGTGGAGTTGCCAGTGGAGCCGGATCAGGGAGTGGAGATGTTGCTGTCAAGAAAGAGAGAGAGACGTGATGGTAGTTTCAATGGAAACAAGCTCCCAACACAGCAGCAGGCAGGTATGCCGACATCTGACTTTACTCCATTTAAGTACTGCATTTTACAGAGTTTTGTCCTTGACAACAACTACAGTTCTAAATGTAGATGCTCAACTGGCAAAATGTTCAGGATATTGGAATATTAAATGAAGTTAAAAAAGTGGATGAAATTAAGCAAGCGGAGAAACAAAATGACATTTAATTTGTAAAGAGTATAAGTGTTTTAACTGCACCTAGTCTAGACAGAGCAGCTTTGATAATGGTGGAATGGTAATCTGTTATTTGTTTGCTTTTTGTCACCATAGTTGTATCACATACACAAAGGTAATGTCTGCACTGGACTGCTGAGAAATCCTGAGGAGTGACAACACTCAACACTGCAACCCATAGCTTGGAAAACCTTTGTTATACAGGTCTTAACTCCGCCCACTTATACCAACCAGTTCTATCAACATTATCAGACCCTGTCAGGCGCCTGACTTATGCTGCAAAGACTGCCTTCACAAACTGTAATTATATATTTTTTTCTTTTCTTCTTTTCTAAATCCGTGTTGACTTTGCCAACTTTTAATGTAAATTTTGTCAAATGTGAATTAAATTTGTATGATCACTTTAAATATCGGAGCTCACCCTCGCCAACTCTGGAACACAAACCTGTGTCAAATTGTCATTTCAGAAAACAGAGATCTTAGTGAATTGTCACCACAATTTTTTTTTTTATCAAGACGGTGAATGTGTAACTGAATAGGTCAGTGAAAATAGCCATCACAACGTACTGCTGGAATCAGATATTCAGGACCAATCAACAGTTGAAGAGTGGCTACTATTGTTGTTCATTAGCACTTGCAGCCGAAGCAACAAATTGACTTCACCAGCTTTTAGCAAGAATGTCTCACTTAAAAAAATCTTCAAAATGCACTTTAAGAAAAGATTTTCAACAACACAAACCATTATAATATCCTTATTTCTCCATATAGCCACTAGTTAATTTAAGCTAGGCTATTTAATATGGTTCTGACACTTTTAATCTTATTTCACGTCCAGAAAGTAAATAAAGTCTAAAATAAATAAAGAAGCTCTGGTAATACCATAATAAACACGAATTGACCTGCACACAGCCTGCCCGTGCTCTCACAGCAAATGACTGTAGGCTTCACAATGAACCGCTAAAGCAGAGATAGTAGCCAGAAGTTAGAGAGTGATTCACTATTTCTGGAAAATATTTGTACGGAATTGAGCGTCAGTGAGACAGGATTCAAAGAATTAACTGGTATTTGCTCGCTGTGACTGTTCCAGACTACTACCTGTTCCATTCACATATCGACTTAGTTGTACATCAGACAGATTTTTCGTTTACTTTGACCTAAAGTTCGGAATGGCAGTGCATGTTTTTCATAACTGGCTGGTTTTATTTGCTAAATGAAGCTATTGACGCTTTTCCACGATACAATTGTAGCATGGCTCAGCTTGGCTTTTTTTTTGCATTTCCATTAGGGATCGTACCTGGTACTTTTTTAGTACCTGCCCTGCTCTGGCGAGTTGTTAATCTCCAACATTTAGAAAGGAAATTTCTAAAATCTCAATATTTAACAGAGGAGTCTGGTGTGTTTAGCGACAGCACTGCTGAAAGCTGGTGATCATGAGCCGAATCACAACCCGTTCAGTCGTATTTTAATTCAGTGACTGTGTCAGAGTCCGGTCATGCAGGACAGGAAATACTGAACTCTTGAATCTTTTTAATTCACTGATTGTAATGATTCACTGCATCGAAAACAACTGCTTTGCTCGTCACTAGTTTATGTGTTTGGCACATAGTGCTATGACGACCCCGCCCACATTAAGGAGGTGCTATAGTAACGGAAAACAATACAAATTTAGCTGTGCCAAGCCGTGCTACAACTGTATATTGGAAAAGAACCGTATCGTTACTGCTGATGTGATAACACGTTCACAAACTCACAGAACAGAGCCATGTTTCAGTTACCATTGTAAGCTGTGTACACTAAATGCTGTGCCGGCAGGTGAAAGCACAAAAACAGCCACAGAAACTCTGTGTCCGACTCTGTTTTTAAATGTTGTTTTCATAGAAGATCCAGTCTACGCTTCACCACGAATGTATATGAAGATCATCTATAGATAGACCTAGGACTATATTTGATAATAAAATGTTCAATGTTATATATACTGTATTCACCCATAATGGTATGTATGTGCAATCCTTAGTCAAAGTATATATGCAACAGTTTGGAACATGTCATTAAAATGACAGCATATCATTTTCTTAAACCTTTAGTTTTTATAAAGCGAGAAAACTCCCACCCTAAAAAAACACGTCATTTCAGTAAAATTGTTAAATTAAACAGCATTATGATTATTGCTGCGACAGTTCAATGATCATCAGTCATTGACTAAAGGAATCGCCAATATTTTAATATTGTATTAATTGATTTGAGTGACTTGATTTCAGCTGTTTAAATGTGAATATGTTAATAAACTGAATATCTTTGTATTCTGGTCAAAACAAACAATTTGAAAACATAATTTTGAGATTTTGGGAAACAACAATTGACATTTTACATGTTTTTTTTTATTACATTTCATTGACGAAACAACTACTTGATTTACAAAGAAAATAATCACTTGTCCTAATTGCACTGAAATGACTCTTACACACAATTACCATACTTTTAATCCTGTTTGTCACATTGTAATGGTTAAATATCCAGCCACATATTAAAATTGTTTGTTGGTTGTGGTTTCTCTCTTTATGTGCAGGTTGTACATGTCAGTACAAAAGTGCACACACAAGCCAAAGGTCATTTTATGCCCAAACTAATGTTTCTGGATGTAAATGTTTTATGGAAAAAGAAAAAAAAATAATAATATAGAAATATATATATTTCTTGGCCAGGTCTTAAGCGGTTTTCTTCATCAAGCCGTTGCAGTTTACAGGCTTGTGAGTGGTCGACTGTACTGATGGGATTTTACATGTAAATGTCTAAGTAAAGTATTCAGCAGAGCCTCGTACAGCACAGGCCTTCTACTCTGCTATCCTGCAGATCAGGTCTGTTGTAGAGACACATGGCGATTTGAAGAAGTGGAATTTGAGTTTTAATATGCACTGATACATCATGCAAACCCTTGTTAAGTGCCTTTTTGAAAATGTTTACCGTCTGTGTGTCTGTCTGGGAACCTCAGGGGAAGTAGGAGTGCAATTTTTTTTAAATAATTATTATTGTTGTCCAGTCAATGATCAGCCCTTCAATCGCCATCAGACGACTGTTGTTGCATTTATCTGAAGCCTTTGTAAAAGTTGGTAGGCCAGTTATTGTTTGGATATAGTCTCTCTCTTTCTTTCTATCGCTGTGTCTGTTTCTCGGTGTTATTTTTTTTAGACCCATTTTGTTTTTATTGTATCTTCATGTACAAAATAGAAACAGGAATAAATGGGTTAAAAACTTAGACCAGTTTCTCTCGTTTATTAGTTTTATATGGCATTAATGGACAATGTATCAATTGTATCAATCAAGGTTATATTATATTACATATAGTTGTATTTATGGCTTTAATGCCACCTTTAGATCATACCATCACTTATGGGGAATAACGTGTTGTTTTTTTATGTTGAATTGTGTCTTTCATATTTAAATTCATGACATTATGTCATGCCAGCGTCTTCCTGCACGTGAGGAGGAGAAAACATGTTTTATTATAATGGTTTAACATTGATCTAATTCACTCATCCTTAATATAATTAGTTGACTCTTCATTTACAAATACAGTTGTGGAAGTCATTTAGAATATTTCACACACGTACGTCATGTTAGGTGAAATCAAAATGTGTTTGTCACTTTGAATCAGTCAGACGTGATTTGACTTTTCACTTGTTTTACGTTTGTAATTAAACTTGTTTTGCTTACTCAACAGTCTTTATGTTTAAAACACTAATCTTGTCCATGTCAGAGTTGATGTCACGCGTGTGTGTGTGTGTAAGGACATGCTGGTCCACACAACTTTGTTAGGCTTTTTGAGGATAAAGACCTGGTTTTAGGGTGAGCGTTAGGCATTTAGTTGGTTAAGGTTATAGTAAGGGGCGAGGGGATGTACTGTGTCTGAGTGTCCACACAAAGACTGCACAACCAGTGTGGGTGTGTAGGTATATTTCACACAATTGTCCCCCCTCCAAAAAAAAAGTTAGGCTACTGAAGGAAATGAACGATGAAAGACGATGAATTAACATTGTTGGAGTAAAATCAATCATATTTGACATAAATATTACTGAAACATTATTTTGCAGTTCGAGAAGATAAAATAATATGAACATTTGAAAATAGTAATATATAGATGTGTATATAATGATGTGCACATCCACACCATTATTTTACTCTAAATATGAATTGTTTGACAAAAAGTGATTTGACAAAAAGTATTCACTGACATAATTAAATGAGTCTTATTTTGGTAAATGTATACATGGTGTATACAATACAGACTGTAAAGAATCAATTGGAAGGAGCCTAGTGAGGGGTATGGCTGCGACCACACGATGGCGCTCTTACACCTTTGCAGGCTGAGGCTGAAGACATCAGAAGCTGCAGGACACAGTGGATCCTTGTATCATGTTCAGGAAGAGACAGAGGGAATGACTGTATTGTCTGTAGAGCATTTTTAAAATTGCATGTGAATGATTTGAGCTGAGTGTCGGCCTCTTCTCACCAGTGAAACATTTAAATGTAAACAGATTCAAATATGAAACGAATCATCTTCAAATCATGCAATGCGTAAAATACAGACTGTTCAAAGTAAGTTTTCTGAAAAAACAAACAGATATTAACTGATGATGATTGGGGGGTGTCCTGGTATAGAGGCCGATCTGTCGCTTCCTCCATTAGCAGCAGCAGCTCGTTCCAGCTTTTGTTTAACCAATTATAGAGGTGTTAATGGACGATGGCAGCGCCATTGGCATGAAAAACGGCCCGCAGTGAGAGGATATGGCTGAACCTAAGTTTGGGAGGAGGGAGGGGGTCTTTAAAGGAGCATTACACCAATCAAATGTCCGCACTGAGGCGAAACGTTGATGCTTGACGCATACATAAAAACAACACTTCCATCATCTCTCAGAAAAGTGCGTAAAAACTTGGATATTTTTGTTTTAAAATGATTCAAAGAGTCTGGGTGTGAGGGACAGGTGCAACAGGTTTCTTTATCAAAACAACGTGGATGTGATGGTGTGCACTAACAGCATCACACGCAACAGGATTATTGGTCTAACAATCGTGTTTATTATTCATCTGCACGAGAGCATGGAGTGAAAGTTAATAAACATCTGTTCAGCTGCTGTGATTAAACTCCATGTTCATTCATTCTTTCTCCTGAGTTTAAAGCCATGAATCCAGAGACTGGAGGTCAAAGTTGACCATCCTATTCATCTCCAAACACAAGAAGAAGAAAAAAGACTCATCTTTTTCCGGGGGGGGGGGTTTAATTGCATCATTACAGACACTGAGGTGTGAGCTCATTCCGCGTTTTAATCGACTTGACAGCCTTTGGCAAACAGGCGATGATGGCGGAGACTCTGCAGGTGAGAGCCTGTGGAGTCTGTGAGAAGATGTGGAGATGTTTCCTTCTCTCTGCCGAGCTGCAGCTCAGATATCACGATGTTTCAATGATGAGTCAGAGCAAAAAAAAAAAGTCATCACATTTGCTGAATGAGATGCATTTTTCTGAGGGGGGAAACACGTTTTTAAATGTGTATATGATTTAGGAATAAAAACGTCCACGGATGAGCTTTTCTTGCATGCACTCTACATCATTTCTGCAGCATCTGCACGCGGACGCTCCTTCCTGCTATTTCTTATTTCCTTTTTTTCTCACCGTCTAATCCCATCGACCTCCCGCCTGCGCATCAATTACATCTCCATTGAACAGTCATTAGGATGAAGCATTGACATTCACGGGCCTCCGTCTGCACCGAGGCCTGATGTGTATTCCACAGAATGCAGCAGTCAGTCCGGCGCAGATGCGGCGTTACAGCGGGATTACACATGGTTTTAATGCTGTCTGTGACGGCTCTCATGAGTTAAACAGAGGTTTAAAAAGGAAAATTACGCACGGCATTTACGCACGGGTCGCGTTCACGAGCATTCAAATGGAGCCAAACGGTATGTATGCAAGTGTGAGTGTTAGTAAAGACACTGTACGCCCTGAAAGATAATTCCTTAAGGCAGCATTTGCGCACTAAAGGACAAACTGTCAAGATGTATATAGATATTTTTTTGTTTTTTGTTTATTTGAACGTTTCTTTATGTGGTCAAAGTTTAGTTTGTGGGAAGGTCGTCGCTGTGGTTGGTGGGAACTGAAGGTGTCAGTTGTTTACTGATTATTATCTCTGATAATCTCATGTTTTTCATTCATGACCGTGATATTTGACTATCACGAGTCCGAATCTGGAATAAATTTGGCGGTTATTACAATGACAGGCCCCGAGAGAAGGTGTTACAAGGTTCACGGCTCCTCAGAAGTGATAGCCGAGTGAATTAAACACTTTCACGCCCCCTCATCTCTCTCTCTCTCACACACACACACACACACACACACGGACTCCCATTCTTTAGACAGCTGAAACAAAACTTTATCCCCAACTTTAACATCAAAAATGAGCTTCTGCCACATTAGAACCAGGTTTTGGTCCCAATCACTACTACTGGTCTTGATAAGGTCAGCATTTATGTCAGAAAAGGTCCTAAAAAGATGAAAATATAAAGTATAGACACAAACACCATATCATAAAACTGATTCCATGACGCAATTAAACTCCTTAAATTACAGTAGACAAAGTCAAATTAAACCACATGTAATAAACTTTCGATTTTTATCAAGATAAAGTACAGGAAAAAAATATGAAACTGTAATAAAAAGCTGTATTTAAGTATACATGTAAGTATTTAAGTGTCGTACATGTGTAGTGTTTATAAACACACTATCTTCTATCTGCAGATGAGAAACCTCCCTGATAAAGAACCTTTGACCACATATACTTACACTTAACTTATATTAACGTCTGTGGCTGCAGGAGCGTGGGACAGTCGGTGGTGCGGGGAGCCCCTCTCCAGGTGCAGCCGCAGGGCCAATATACAGCACGCCAGGGGGCCATATCGGCCTTTTTGCGGGGCCCTTCCTGAATCCCAATACGGTATATTCAAATGTGAGGAGCGGGGCGGGACCTATAGGCTCGTATAAGAGCAGCACGGCCAAGTTCCTCTACTGTATTTGAGCTCAGCACCTCCTCCTGCGTCCTGAGGCCCCGGCACTCATCTCATCTGCTGAGCCACAACCAGAGTGTAGGGTTTAGAAAACAATGGACGAGTGACAGACATATTAAAAAATATTGACTTAACTTGTGTCCACGAGCAGAGCGACTCGCCTCCATTTAGCATTTTCCTTTTTTTATTTGACTCCAAAAACATTTTTTTGGATCGAGGTGGAGACAAATCTGTGTTTGGATTTGTCCCTGAAAACGTCCAGCTCTGCGAAGGATTTTATATTTTTTTAATTAATTTCTCCTTTTTTCACCTTTCAAAAAAAAAGAAAGAAAAAAGAGGAAAGAAAACCCGGTCCTGCACAAGTTTATCCTCAACAGGTTTGTGTTGGGGATGTTGAGCTCTGTGAAGATGGAAACCCATGATCTGCCAGAGTGGAATACTTTTTACAGCGACGCCAGCGAGGTAAAGACACCATTCACACCCTGTAAAACTCACTCTTATTCGTTTTACTTATTTACTTATTCGTGAAGTAAGTTTGCATGTTTTAGATCTAAAAGACGTTTCCTCGTGAAACAAGTACGACAAATCCATATGGAAACAATGCAGGAAATCTGTAAGAATTAAAAAACACTTTAAGAGATTAAAAAATAACACCACGAGCACGCATAAATATTACGGTAAAACAAGAACAAAAAAAGTTTAACCTAAAAATAGAATAGAATAATATAAATAACATTTAATAATATTTTGGCAGCTGCTCGTTTTTCTTTACACCCAGTAATAATGTGAAGCCACTCAAACGGTTTTTATTTAAATTTCTGATGTAAGCAGAATTATTTCTACACTTTCAGGTTCTTTCTTTTTCTTTTTTTTTAACATTTGTATTACTTTATTGTATTTATTTACTTTTTAAATATTTCCTTAATCTTTCCGACACTAAAAACTCAGCCAGAGTTGATTTTATCAGCAGCTTCAGTTCTCACCTCACCTCGACCTGATGAAATTAACCAACATGAAAGACTTTGATAATATTTAACCAGTGATCGGCGCGCGGGCACACAGTCACCTTCTGTTCCTCCCGTGGATTCAAAACTCTCTCCACTCAATAACACTTTCATAAACGCTTATTCTGTAATATTCATAATTTCTCATACACAATGAACAAAGCAGTTGAAATAACAATAATAATAATAATAATAATAATAATAATAATGATAATGAAAAAAAAATCAAATCCACATTCGTTTAAATCGTTAACAAATTGGTTTACATGTATATTTTTGCGGAAGCAGCGGAGGAGGCCGTCTGAGCCGAGAGGCACCGTGACGCGCTTTTTACGCATTTTCAGGTTAACATGTCCGTGTGAAATCCATGTCCTCTCTGCGCACTGAGAGCCTCATTGTGCATTGATAAAGAGTGAGCCGCTTTTTAAATGGAGTTTCTATTCATAACAATTTTAAAGAGGGAAAAAAATATATAAATTAAATCACACTATTACAACAGAGCTGTTTATGTTATTTGGTTTTAAAGGGTTGAAAATGATTGACTGGTTATTTTTTTTATTTAAAAGTATTGGCTCTCTTTGTTACATGTGATGTTTTCTTGTGAATAACCAGATGTTGTGTTCTGTTCCTCTTTGTCTCCAGATGTACTCATCTCCCGCCACCATGAACTCTGGTCTAGGTTCCATGAGCTCCATGGGAACCAGCTACATCAACCTGAACCCAGCCACTGCCTCCCCAGCAGGTATGAACATGGCGTACCCCAGCTCCTCCCTCAGCGGTTCATCGCTGGTCTCCATGGCGTCCGGGCCCAGCCACATGTCCCTCTCCCCAGTGACTTCTTCCCTCAACTCGAGCTCTCTCGCTCAGCTGGGCCCTGCTGCATCCAGCTCCCTGGGCTCCCTGTCCCACTACCAGAACATGGGCCAGTCCATGAGTCAACTGGGATACCCCTCAACCGGAACCCTGAGCCGTGCCGGGCCCAAGGAGCTTCCCCCGAAGCCATATCGGCGTTCCCTGACCCACGCCAAGCCACCATACTCGTACATCTCCCTCATCACCATGGCGATCCAGCAGAGCGGCTCCAAGATGCTCACCCTGAATGAGATCTACCAGTGGATCATGGACCTGTTCCCCTACTACCGTGAGAACCAGCAGCGCTGGCAGAACTCCATTCGCCACTCGCTCTCCTTCAACGACTGCTTTGTGAAGGTAGCTCGCTCGCCAGACAAGCCAGGCAAAGGTTCTTACTGGACTCTGCACCCGGCATCGGGCAACATGTTTGAGAATGGCTGCTACCTGAGGCGACAGAAGCGCTTCAAGATCGAGGAGAAGTTGAAGAAAGCAGGCAAGAGCCAGGAGGGGGGTTCAGGGAAAGGAGGCCACGGTGGAGATCACCTGGTGGGGGATCACAGCCCCACAGGAGGATCAGAGGGCGCTGACTCCGCCCATTCAGACAACTCCCACCCGGGCTCTTCAGATGACCAGCCGCTTTCCAGAAACTCCCTGGTTCCACTAGACCGCCCTCCACTGTCATCCTCACACCTCCATAGCCCACCCATCTCTCTGCCACCATCATCCTCCACCTCATCCTCCATCCCTCCCTCCTCCCTGTCCCTCTCTGTTGCCTCCTCTGCTTCCTCCTCCAACCCACTCCTCCACTCCCAGTCCTTAGCAGGTAGCAGCCACCTCCTGGCCAGCACCATGCATCAACACATGGACCTACAGAGCGATGCCCTCAAGTCCCTGGATCCCCACTACAATTTCAACCACCCCTTCTCCATCACCAACCTCATGTCCAACGAGCAGAAGATGGACCTCAAGTCCTACCAGGACCAGGTGATGGCCTACAACAGCTACACTGGCGGCTCTCCTGTGACAGCCAAGCAGATCTACGACAGCGCCGGGCCGTCGGCCATGGACTCTGGTGCTTATTACCAAACTCTGTACAGTCGCTCTGTGCTCAACGCTTCTTAAAGTGGACACTGACGTACATCTACACACGTCTGTCGTAGTGAGCCAAGATGGAGACTTTCTCCTTTCCGCTTGTCTTTTCTAAAATGGACACCCATGCTCTCTTTATCTTTCTCTACCGTTCTGTCCTCGTCTGTGGCTCACGTCCAGTGGCCTTGAAAGAGTCTCACATCTAAAATGGCTGCCGTGTTTGAAGGACTAAAGAATCCCCCCTTTTTCTTTTATTTAACCAGCTCTAATGAACATGGAAAGTGGGGCTGGTTACATGGAGGACAGAAAAAGAGGAGAAGTGGTCACTGATAATGAAGACATTTGACTCATCCGTGTGTTTGAGTCAACATAGACGTGAGATCCCGCCGTCGCAGGCGCACACTGCGCGGCTAAATTGGCTTTTGTACAAAATGTAAATAGAGCTAATGTGTGGGGGAAAAGGATATTTGCATTTATTTATGAAGGGAATACATTTTAATATATCTTGTTTATGTGCTCTATCAACAGTTACAAACCAAATGTGACTTCTTTTTTTAAAAACCAAAAAAACTAAAAAAAACAAAGGCGAGTTTCAGGTTACTGCTTTAGGCAGGTGTTACTGCAGCGGGAGACAGTTGAGTACATTTCCTTTTTGTTACAACATTTCATGTTAGGTCTGTTGTGTCAGGCGTCCATCAATGTAAATGTAGCTTATTAAGAAAAAAAACTAACAAAAGAAGAAAAAAAAATGAACGACGTGTAATTTTGTGTGATATGAAGAAGGTTAAAAGGCCATTTGTCATTGATGGACACAGAAGATTTAAAATAACTTCAGCCAGAAGGAAAGAGACAAAGTAACTGTGGTAAAAACAAACAAACAAACAAAAAAAACTTAAATACATTTTTTTGCATTTCTGTTATTCATGGCCCAGAGTCATTTCCTGTTGTTACCTATATGAGTGCATTGGAGCTAAGTGGTTTCCCACAGACAGAGGAGGTGCATGGGAGAATTCAGTCAGTTACTAAAACAGTGGAGGGGAGGAGAGATGCACTATGGGAGGATTTACATACAGTACTTTGCACTATGGAGCTCCCACTGGTCAGGTGGGCTGATAGTGTGTGTGTGTGTGTGTGTGTGTGTGTGTGTGAGTGTATTACAACAATACTTAAATGTGAGAATGAATGACCCCCTTACACTGTCAGTGCATCTGCTCAGTGGGATCAGTGGAACAATGTCACAGGTTGTGAAATGACCCTCGCTGTTCAGTCACTTCCTTTTTTTCTTCACAATGATCTGACAGAGAGAGAGAGAGAGAGAGAGAGAGATCAATGTGTTGACGATCGATTGAAGGATTAAAACAGCAGAGGACGCGGAAGTTTCAGGTCACATGACTGTCCTCTGTGGAGCATATTTTAGTTTCAAAGAGAAGTGTCTTTTATTTAAGCTATGTTCCTTTTCAAACTTTGAAAGTGTGCTGATATAATATATTGTTTTCTTGTGTCGTTGTTTTTGTTGTTGGTTTAAATGTGATTGAAATGATTCATGTTTTCATTTTTTCTTATTAAAAAGGCAAAATATGTGGGGAAATATGGTGCAATTGTTTTTTTTCTTTTCTCCTCCATCAAGGTAATTGCAGGTGTTTGACAGGTGTGTCACGTACACACACACACACACACACACACACACCTCCGTCTGCTGTAGATTACATGTCGGGTAAATTTAAACTGGTTAATATTTAAACACTTAGTTTGATATCTTTATTAGCAAGTCGCAGTAAAAGTAAAATACTACTATTAATGGCAGCAGTTTAATAATTTACTTAGACATTTACCCAGTGTTTGACAAATTTACGAGAGCCCCCTTGAATCCTTTAACCACTCCACCCCCGCGTGAGTGTGGGCATGAGAGAATTGAAGGCAGAAAAAGGCCTCATCTTGTACTAAACATTAAAACTGATCATCTTTCTTTTTATGAGCAGTTTTTTTCTCACAAACTCTCACATCATTTTTCCATTTAATCCAAGAATTTGTTGTCTTTCAAGTCATATTTTCCCCATATTTACTCTTAACCTGTTCAATTACAAACCCTTTTAAAACCCAGGGAAACAAACACTGCATTTTCTAGTTTCAGGGGCAACATAAAACCTCAAGTTTCTGATTCCTGTGAGCCTGTGTTGTGACATACAGTACATATTAAGCAACACTGGTGAAAAACAACCTCATCACCAGGCAAAGCTGTGTGAGTGCCCTGTCAGAGGGTTAAATGTAGCTGTTGACATTTTTCTATTACACTTACATCACATTGACAAAGGTTGAGCCTAAAAATGGTCCTTTACAGCTTTAAAACTGGGGCAAAGTTAAGTTTGTAGATCACTCAGTGTTACTGGCAGGATCTCGACCTTCTGTTACAGTCAATCAATCAATCGTGCCCTCAATTTTTTTTCCACCTGGCTGGCAAAGCACTGAGGCAGGAATAGCAGTATCTTGTTGAAACAGCTCCTGACCAAATGACTGTAGTGTGTGACATGTGGGACTGGTAGACTAAACATGGCTGGATCACACTGAGAGCCTCAAAGCAGACCTTTGCACAGGCAACATCACACACACACACACACATACATACACAATCGCACACAGCAAGACACAGATCATTCCAAAAACGCCTGACCTGCCTCTGACCCGGCACTGAAACAACGCTCACCCAATCCAAACAAAAAAATATATATATATTTAAACAGAAGCAGGACATTTCTTTTACTGCCTGTACTGCTCAACTTCATTTCTTCCTCTGATTAACCAAATTCTTTCACTTATTTATAATAAAGTGTACACATGAGATTCAGCTCTTACTTCACACGTCAGAGACATTTGCTCAAAAATCAAGATGTCATGATTAAAATAATTGGGAGTTGTCAACTGATGGCCCGTTTAACTTAACATAAAATAAATGCAATGTATGGATCTCTTGCTCTGTCTCCACGTCTTCCGTCTACCTGTCTGTCTCTGCTCTGTCTCACGCTACCTGGTTGCTCAACCCCGTGCTGTGTTGTAGGAGTTGTCACGTATTCCTTCACTGCCTCCATCTCCTCTGTCACGTTAAGCCCAGTGACACATAAGCCAGAGGCCTCAAAAAATAGAGACTGCAGCAACATGCAAACACACAGAATGTCAGCCTGAACTCCAGTTTCAATTGATGAGACGTGATGCTAAAGAGCACATCATGCGTGTAATGCTGCTGCTGCTGCTGCTGCGGATTATTTTATTTGCTTTTTATGACACAAGATCCCCATATGGGCTTCTAACACACACACACACACATACACACATGTTAAAATGGTATAAAGTCTGAGAGGCAGTTTGTCACCTTGCATACACAAAAGTCCCTTCAGTGCAGTTTGATAAGATTGGCGCTCACTCGTCTGATATGGCAGCTACATACACACACACACACACACACACACACACACACACCAGGTATGACTAACCTGGCTGATTCTAAAATGTCACTGTGCGTTAATCAGGTGACCACGTTGATAGTGGTCACATTCAGTCCGGGCGTCTCATGAGGGAAAAACAGATTAGAGTCAATCCAGCGATAACGTGGCGCAGCCTGAGGTTTACAGGGAGCAACAATGCAGCGGTTACAGAGTGGAACCATTTCAGCCACAAACTCCAGCATGACCCCTACATTTGTGACCTTTCAGTTGTAATCTGTAACCCTCGACTGACCCAGTTTCCAAACGCAAGACTCATAGAGGAGAGATACCAGCGGCTGATAACAGTCTGGTGTCACAATAAAATAATCTCCTCCTTAAAAATGATGACCACTCAGCTTCTGGGATTAGCTTTTCTCTTTCCTACACGGATTTACAAAAGAAACGTTTTCATGCAGAGCAAATGTAATCAATCAAAATTGATCAAAATGATTTAACAGTCGTTTACATCAAACCACAGCATTAATAACTCAGCGTCACTTATTTTACTGCATTTGTGAAAGTAAATCAAAGGTGCTTTAAAGGAAAACTGGGCTTGACTTGTCAGACTTTTGTTTATAATAAGCAACATCGACAAATCCAAATCCAAAAATGTTATTTATGATCTCTGAATTTCTTGTGAATCCCTTAAAATGCACAAATTCAGATCATTCAAATGAAACGTTACTGGTAAATAAAATGATTAGGGCCATAATTACACTTCCTGCATATTTGTTCACATACTTGCTTTGCACTGTGCGTGTAGTGCGCGTGTTACTGGAGTATTCCTCTAGGGCAGGGGTCTGCATTTATTTCAAAATGGGTTCATTTTAACTTCATTCATTTGCCACAAACAAACTGTTTTCTTTCTGTAATTCTTGATTCACGTGTGTCTGAGAAAAGGAAAAAAACAAACATGGTAATGGTTGATGCGTCATGGACATAGATATATATAAAAAAAGGGACTGGTTTGAAAAGAAAAGCCCAGAGGGCGACTCCACTGGCTGCAAAAAGAGTTCTGTTTGAATGAAAGGTCAAACGGAAAATGAGCCAACTTTTCACGTTTAACGGAAGCTTCAGGTCAACTTCGATAGATTATGATGTTCATTTTGTAAATTTCGTTCCCATTTAGAGGAAAAGCACAGCACATACGAGCGAGTGTGATTGACAGTTGCTATGGTCCAATAAGAACCGGGTGGCAGGTTGTTTTTTTGTTTTAATAATAATTAAACACAGACAAAGGTGTGACAAGTAATTTGAAGTGAAAACAGTTTGGGTGCAAAAGATAAGATCAAATCGCTCTTTGCATAATTAGCTGCCGGCTTTGAAGGCGTGAAAGACACTTTAAACAAAAGTGAAATGCGATGACCTACAGGTCAGTGTGAAGGTGCTGCCGCCGCCACAGTCACAGGCAAAAAAAAAAAAAAGAATATTTGTCTCCCGAGGTGCAACAGTCGCTCTGCTCGCCCTGTTTAACACCTGATGACAACTGCCCTCAGGCTGCACTGCTGGTGACAGCACTGTGACACCTGCACTTCAACAAGAAGAAGCTGTATGTCCATCCTTCATCTTTAAAACGTCAGAAACCATTTAAAATCAAACAAATGTTACAGAAAGAAAAAAGAAAGAAAGAAAGAAAGAAAAAGAAAGAATGAAAGGAAGAAAGAAAGACAGAAAAAAGAAAGAAAGAAAAGGGTGGTGCATGTTTTCAAGATGTGCAATGCAAATGAGGCGGTGCATCCTGGATCCTGTTAGGTGGATGCTCTGTGTACACTTGTTATTGCCTGAGGAGAGGGTGGGAAAGGAGGGGAGGCAGAAAGACAGAGAGACAGGCAGAGGAGGACGGGAGCGCGTTCTGTTCAGCCCTCAGGTGATACTCTCCCTTTTTTTAAAAAAAAGAAAAGAAAAAAGAGGGCTCAGAGATCGACAGCTCAGTCAGTCGTGAGTGAGTTACTGTAGTCACAGGTGGAAGCATTACAGATAATCTTCTCATACTATCAACACTAAATGTGTTTTTCTGTAAAAAGACATTTAAGACAAAAGTGGAAACCAATTTCTGCTGCAGCAGAAAATATTCAACTCAAAATGGCAAACGTAAAAAAAGAAGAGACTACGTTGATTACGCTGAACAATGACATGGTTTTATTTAAAGAGAAAAGTCAGCTTCAGTGTGATTTATATTCACGCCGTCGTTGATAAACATGGAGGCTGAGAGACAGTTTGGGGTTTAATCAAATGCTGAGAAATGGCCTTCAGACAGACAGTGAGACAGGAATAACTTCTGATTTCACCAAACAGTTTTATTTATTTACCCAAAATTACCCAAAGGAAACTTTTTTTAATTCCGTCAGATTTAACTGTGAATATGGAAGACTCCATTAAAACAAGCACAAACAGAAAAACTACTGTCATGTATGATACTATTTCATAGCAAATATATTTAATAATTTGTTTAAAGGTTACCAATGGAAACAAACTACTTTGGTATTTTTATGTATTGAAACTTAATTTATTTAACCAAGAATGTTCCATGGAGATGGATAATCATAGCCAAGACAGGAAGAAATAAAACACACAGTTCAAATCAACATTTTACCATTGCGGCTTCATAAAATGAGCGCTGTTAAAAGAAAACAAAGTAAAAATGTGACTCAGTGAGTGGCATAAAACTGTGACTCATAAACACAAGGTTAAGTGACGGTGTCGCAGAAAGACGGAGAGTCAGATGGACAAAAAGCTGTAAAAGACGAGTCAGACATTCAGACGAGTGCGACTGCAGCTAATAAAAAAAGAAAAAAAAAGTCAGAGACACAGTGAGTGAGTGAGTGTGTGTCACACAGACAGACAGAGACTGAGCGCCACCGGACAGCGTAGGAACAGATAAGCAGTTGGACTTTGCTCCGTCAGCGATGGGTGTTGCAAAGAACCTGAGATAAAGCTGCTGCTGTGCCAGAGGAACAGAGGAGGCTGATTACATTTAACCTGATGGTGTGTTTGTGCGTGTGCACGTGTGTGTGTGGGAAGGGGGGCAGTATTGATCAAACCAGGACCATTGACACATGGAAGCAACAGATGCAAACCTGATTTTTTCTTTCTTTCTTTCTTTTCTTTTTTATGCAAAGGTGACAACTGTAGTACAGAAGAGAGTATTAGGACCACATGTAAAGAAAAAAAACAACAACAACATGAATTCTGGGATTAAAGTCAGAATACAAGATTAAAGTGAGAATTCTGGGATTAAAGTCAGAATACAAGATTAAAGTGAGAATTCTGAGATTTAAGTCACAATACAAGATTAAAGTTAGAAATCAAGTTAAAAAGTCAGAATACAAGATTAAAGTCAGAATTCAAGATTAAAGTCAGAATTCAAGATTAATGAAGGTCTGACTTTAATCTCAGAATTCTGACTATGCTATGCTGCTAGACCTAGACTGCTGAGGGAAATTCACACTCGGGGTGTGAATATGACTTCATTATATTGTCATTAACCTTGTTCTTTGTCTCCCTGTCCTCTGTCCTCTGTCTTTGTCTCTCTCTGTACTCATCTTGCAGGCTGCAGGATCCAGATCCAGACTGTTATTATTGTCATAAGCAGTAGTATTATTGTCAATATTATAATTAGTTATTTTTTGTTATCATCAATCTGCTGCTGCCTGTGTAGCACTATAAACATGTCATAAGTGATTCAGAACTGTCTTGTCTAAACCTATAACATAACACATCTGTTATATATCTGCTCCTTGGTCCTCTTTCTCTGTCACACTTCTCCTCTGTCCCCCCATTTTTCCTTTCACCCCAACCTGCCGGGGCAGATTGGCCGCACATTTTTGAGTCTGGTTCTGTGAGTGACAATGAGTGCTTGCTCATTGTGTGAACTGTTGGGTTTCTCTTCTGAGATAACGTATGTTGTCTTTTGGCGCTATACAAATAAAACTGAACTGAATTGAATGTCTCGTGCAAAATATTATGATATTTCACTTTATCGATTTCCCCCACCCCCCCCACCCCTATGTCATACACATCATTTCAACATATGACACACAAAAATACTATGTTCCCGTGAAAATACACAGAGTTATCTGAGTTAAATCCTGAGACGGAGACTCAGATGACACATCTCCCATTACAGTTAATGTTCCCTGGAGCAAACAGGTTCCACTTCAGCTGCGTGTGAATGTACTGTATTCAATGACATGAATGTTAATGATAACAAAAAAGAAGAGAGACAGATCAAAGTCAGAAGAGCATGTACCTCTGCCGAAGCCCAACGCTGCCATTAAAGTCAATCAAGCTATGTCAACAAAACAATACCGACCATAAAATTATTATCTCTCCTGCAGGAGAACGACTGATAAAAAGACAACAGCATATTGTGGATTTGCCCACAGACACTGATAAAAAAAACAAAAATGCAGTCGTTATCATACATGAATAAAGATTAAAACATTAACAGACATTTGTCCCAACATTAAGACCCTCGTTTTGTGTCAGTCAAACACATAAATTCATAGAAAAACATCCGCAGCACAACGTGAAAGGTGTTACAAACAGACATCGCATTTGTTCTTAAAACTCTGCCTGCATTTCATGAACGACCTGCATTGTTTGATGAGAAATTATCATATATGGTGGGAAAAAAAACGCCCCATCTAGTAATGATAAATAAACTTACAACAACATCCTGGATCCGCCCCTTTTTCCAGATCCGTGCCACAACTTAATTGGTTCCTTCTTGGCTCACGTCCCATCTCTCCACAAAGATTCATTAAAATCTATTAAGTGGTTTCGGTCAAACACACCTACAGACTCAGGGGGTAATAAATTCACCTTATATTCTTCCAGACTGTTTATGTGATGCCCCTAGGCGTGAAATACCTTTTCTATTACTTATTTTTGTTTGCACCGACCACCTTACTCTTCAGGAATCATCACTCACATCTTATCTTATCGTCATTTCCCAGTGTAACATTGTCTCTGTTATGAGGACACACACACACACACACACACACACAGCACCTGCTGTCAACTTCTCCCTGTAATATGACACACTGTGGATTTCAAAATAAAAAAAAAATGTATATATATTTTTTTAAATATTAAGGTGAAATCTGATTACAGCGAGCCTCCAGCGCAAGTGACAGTGATAAGAATCTGTCAGGAATTAAACTGGCTTGTCCAGGATGTTTGGATATGCAGCAGAGGAGATGTGAAGTACAATATCCTCAGGACTGTACCACCCACTCCTTCTCCTGTGTCTTTGCAGCAGTGCAGGGGGGGGAAACCCCATCACATCCTTTTTTTTTTTACTTAAATAAACCATGACGAACAGAATCACCAAAGCAATATCACACTGACAAATCCACTCTGACATGCAAAACCAACTCTAATCACTGAGTTGATTCACCCCAGACAGGGGAGACAAACGTGTGACGGAGAAACTGGCTGACTGCCCCATCACGTCAATACTGTTCCAAAGCCCTTCATCTCAAGGCCTGGATTCACGGGTGAAGAAGATAGACCGTGTTTGATTGACTTTGTCAAGTAAAGGTTTGAGAAATGTCAAAGATTGTCAAAGTAAACACATGAGGTTTGGTGGCAGGAGGAGTTGACCCACAGTGTTTGATTAAAAGAAAACATCCTGCTAACGCTGAGCAGGAAAGACGACAAGCACGCCAAGAAAAGACTGACTTAATTTTTTTTATATATTTTATCAATAATAATTGTCAGTAATGGCTTGTCCAGACGAAAACACCGACTCAGGTGAGATGGACTCCATCATCTGCTAGTTTGCTAATGCATCTGAAATGCAGGAAAAAAAACAGTTCTACCCTCTTCCCACTGGTCAAAAGACCTGTTAAATCCAGGGTTATATTATTTATTCCTTCATTTCCCAGAGGGATTAATAAAGTTCAATCACACCTAATTTAACGGGCGTTTACTCCCAGACTGAATGATCAGGGGTCTGCAACCTGTGGCTCTTCAGCCCCCCTGCAGTGGCTCCCTGTAGCTTATTCAAAT
This sequence comes from Solea solea, assembly GCF_958295425.1. NCBI lineage: Eukaryota > Metazoa > Chordata > Actinopteri > Pleuronectiformes > Soleidae > Solea > Solea solea. Next base: position 21,431,515 of record NC_081140.1, on the reverse strand, counting down.
GTGTGTCTTTCAAAGTGAAAACCTCTTGTTCAGAGATTGTGGCGATACATATATTAAACAAAGTGTTTTAAGATTTCGTCAACTAAAAATATGCATCACATCCTATGTCTACATCAAATTAGATTATTTAATCAACAGCCCTGTGTTAAAAAATATAAAAAAGACATCCCCAACACTTAAATGAATGAAGTCCTGTGAAGAACACATTTGGATCCACATACTTATGCCAGCAGGTTTTCTCAAGCATGAGCTACTGTACATAAACTCCAATCATTGTTTTATTTATTTCAAAGTGGGTCATTTATTGTACTTTTAATCAACAGCCAACGGCAATGAAACTCAACCATTTTCTCTTTTGTTAGTTCTTACATTTGGTTTTGCAGCTACAGATGAATTCTATTTGGGTGGAGAAGACTCAAAAATGGCTCTTCTGATACTAAAGGTTGCAAACCCCTGGACTATTCATTTACAATGTCCCTATTGTCCAAAACTCAATAGAAAGAAAAAAAAATCTTTCAAGAATAGAGTCATAATATTATGAGTATGAAGTCGTAATTATTATATTATACAGTCCGTTTCAAAGAAAGAATCACACAGACTTTTAATAATGACAAAAAATGTAATTAAATAATGATATTACATAATATTACAAGTTTTTTCACATACTATTATGACTATTTTAAAATAATAAATGACTTTATTCTGTTCAGTTTGGCCCTAATACTCTGTCGTACTAATTAAATGAACTGTTGACATACCGTAAATCTTACAAATGATTAGGGCAAAGATTACTGTGAGTAATGAGAGACATCCTCCTCTCATCTGGATGAAAGTATTGTCATATTAAAAAAAACAAAAAAAAAAACAACGGATGAAATAAATAGTTGATTCCACTCAGGAGCTGAAACTCGATGTTACGTTGCCACCCTAAATGTTTTATTCAGCCAAAACAAAAGCGTCTCAGGTCGGCGTTTGGGTCTCGAGGCAGAGTTGGACGCCCCGATTCTTCATAGTTGCTTTAAATTTGAACAAACCGAGAAGTGGACTGAGGCGGTTTTGGGACAGTGTGAGGAGACATAAAATGTCCACAAGTGTGATGAGACCTTCAGGAATGTTCACTGACATCTGGAGCACATGTGTTGGGTCAAAGACTCAGTGAAAGTGTAAGTGTGTGTGAGAGAGACACAGAGAGAGAGCTACTGGCTAGACTTTAAGACAACACTACTTGAATTGAAATGACAACCACCACTGTCCACTGCCTTGTAAATCACAGACATTAAACACACACACACACACACACATAAAGGCATGTCAGGGGCCGTGTTTGTCTCCATCTCACAGATGGAAGAGGACGACCTGCTCAGCCTTTGACAAATGAATCTGATGGAGTGATGTTACTCTGTTGAACCAGGCTCTGAGCCAACATCCAGAACTTCAACTTACTTTGGATGTGGTGGTGCAACAGGGTGAGAACCCGTTCAGAATCTAAGTTTGAAAACTATTTTAGGCTCTGATATGCTGCGGTAGGTTACATATAATACATTTTCCGTAATAACCTTTAACCATGACGTAAATCTAATGAGAGTGACACTTCTGCACCTCCTGTTTCCATCCATCCATCTTGTACCGCTTTATCCTTCACACGAGGGTCGTGGAGGGCACTGTGCCAATCTCAGATGACATAGGGCGAAAGGCAGGGTACACCCTGGACAGATCGCCAGTCCATCACAGGGACACATATAGAGACAAACTACCAATTTACCTAATCCCCATATTGCATGTTTTTCTGTACTGTGGGAATAAACTGGAGAACCCAGAGAAACCTGCGCACACATGCAAACTCCATGCAGAAAGGCCCTTCTTCCGACTGGGTCGCAAACCCAGGTCCTCTTGTTGCAAAAGCAAGAGTGCTAACCACTACACCAACCCCTGTGGCCCAGCCTTGGGGAAATAAGTCCCATTACGAGAGACTCTGCCCAATCATAATGACTGTTCTCCTCAACTAAAGGTTGCTATTAAAGCATTGATGACAACTGCCTATGCTGCAATGAAATCTAGAAAAAAAAGTATGTCGAAAAGAGAATCAATCAATAAACATGTAAATGAATTGGTCGTTTATGAAGTACATGCAACTCCAGGAGCATTTGTCTCATGTTTAAGACGTAGAGACGTCGTCCCAAAATGTTCGTAATAAACAAACTTGTGACAACAATCTACAATAAAACAGTTTTTTCCCAGTGATTCTGCGAAACTGTGCAACAGCACATCACTGTACTGTATTATCTGCTGATTAAGTGCAAGATAATGTAAAAAAGTCTGCATGTACAGCCCTAATAAGACTTTTTATAAACCATAACTCCTAAAAATACTTACACATACTGAAGACAGCAGCACATTTAGGTACAATTTACTGAGTGCAGTTGAAGATTATTTAGGGTTTTTGTTTGAAAAATCACAGATCTAGAGATGTATAGATGTGTTATCGATTATATCGGGTGTAGGGAACGAGTACTTCCTTTAACATTTGTTGTCATGGTTACAATAATGTGTGTTTATTACACAGTGAGGCTCTTTTTTTCCCTCAAGGCTAAATTCAATCCAAAGCAGGCACAGACGCAGACAATTAATTCCGTCAACTCATGTAAATCAAATGTTAATTGAACTTGACTTAGACTCCATCCGTGTGAGGATGCAGTATGGTGAGAAGACATGCAGCCATGACTTGGCAAATATCCTCACACCGACACTGATTATTTGCTGCAAATATTTGCTGCGAATCAGAGAATTAATCTCTATTTACAGCACAGGCAATCTCTGATTGTTTAATATTCTGCCAGTTGAGAACCATATTTGCTCTGAGAGACATTTTTCAACTGTACATGGGAGCGTTTGGTGGAAGAAGACGATGATGGCGCTCGTCTTTTTCCTCACCAAAAAAGATGCAGAACACGCACACACACACTTGTTATCTATACAGCATATATATATATATATATATATATATATATATATATATATATACATATATGTATGTATATATGCAGTAAGTATGGCGGCGTACACACACGTTGTACTAAGTCAGACAGAGGGACATATGTAAAGATACAGTACGTTGAGTCACTAACAGTCCCTAAAGGTAGCCTATGAGTCTTTCACTCTCTCTCTCTCTCTCTCTCGTACACACACACACACACACACACACACACACGCACACATGCACACACACAATGCCCTGCAGTTATCTTATCAGTCATCACAGGTGTGCATATTAAAGGAACCACGCCCGTTACCGGTTACTTGCTCACAGTGGATGTGGATGCTGCTGCTGGATGTGTGTGCGTGTGTGCACATCTGTGTGTTAACAGCGTGTGTGTGTGTGTGTGTGTGTGTGTTTATGTATAATGTGGCTGCATGTCTCAGTGTGAGTATGTTAATGTACACCTATATACATTACATACACTGTATGCATGTACAACGTAAAGTGTGTGTATAATGTGGAGTAACTGGAACAGGACCTAGCAAAATGAACTAGAAACAAACTAACTTTTTTTGTTCACATCATCTTCAGGTATTATAATGATGATTTTAGAACTGTTAAATATCAGTGTAATGTTCATGCATTACTGAAAATGCACATGCAAATATAAGCAGTTTTAATCAGATTTCTCTGCGGTTTCTTTTCTGCCCGTAAACAAGTTTAAATTCACAATTCATTTGGTTTCATTTGGATTTTTTTACTTTTTACTCAGAAGCAAAACTTAACCTTTAATTATCTGACAGTAATAAAATGTATCACCGTCACTATCAATGTCAACATCCGTTGATTAGAAACGTTTGTCTCAGTTTGTGTGACAGCGCTCTGAGCCACACCTGTGAGACTCAACACAGTTAAGGACCTGTGTCACAGAGTCACGCGTTATCTTAGCGGTTGAAGAGTTGCAGCCACATTGAACGGTCGTACGACATTAGTTTGTAAAGTGTCTGGACACATTTGAGCAAATTTTAATCAAATTTCCAGAAAATCAATAAGAGAAAATTACTTCTTCTTCTTTTTTTTTTCTTTTTTTTTACATCATTCCACATTTTTGCATTGTTTGAAAATGTGCTGTAGTCTTTTCAAACTTCTAGTATTTTAAATTCAGGTTACTAACGTTAGAATAAAACAAGTAGTCGTAAATGTCTTTGTTGCCATTTTAACCAACCTACAAGAAGTGTGCTCTTTTACAATGGATTTTTTTTGTCCTGAAAAGTGGTACAAATGTTCTTCACTGAATCTGCAGTGTCAGACGGAATGAAAACTGTCTTCTGGAGCCTTGACTTGAAGCTTGTCGCGCCACTGTGACAACTGCTGCTCACTGCAGCCTGGCACTTAGAGTTCATTAGCTGTGCGTGTGTGTGTACAGCTGGACACACAAACACACACATGTAAGTAGGAACAATATAACAGCTGGGGCTGTGGCCTGTAGTGCTGGGGAGGCAGAAGTAGCTGAGTGGTTAAAGAGGCAGAGAGACGTGAAGCGCTCCCTCCTGCTGCTGCTGCTGCTGCTGCTGCTGCTGCTGCTGCTGCTGGAAGACGCTTCAGCCTCAACCTGTCCTGTGTTAACAACACAGATCAAAGCTGAGGCTGAAACGTCTTCCAGCAGCTAGTTATATGACTATTTATGCTACAGTTGAATACTACTAACATTTTGAGATGGAGTCTCTCTGTCAAGAGCTCTTCCCACCTGATGAGCACAGTAGGTGCAACTGCTTGTAGAGCAGCCAATAGGAGTGTCCTCTTTCTCTGTACTGATCTGTGATTGGTCAAAAGTCAAAGACTAGAAACCGAGTGTCTCTCCCAGGTCTGCGAGAAAAGAATGATTATTTTCTTGCATTTGGAGGTTCTTGCAGCTTGTTCTTGACCCATCATCTGGGCAGAACTTTGTCCGAGAACTATTGTGTGATTGGCCAGAAATTTGAAGTGGGTGTGGTTAATGCGTAAATGTTGTCATTCTCTATGAAGACTTCCCAGGAGTTCTGCACTTGAGTTATTTGTGGCCAGAACTAACTTTGTCCCCAAGAAAAAGAACTGTACAGTCCTTAAGGCAGAGTTTCTCAATCCTGATCCTGGGGACCCACTGCCCTGCATGTTTTAGATGTTTCCCCTGCTCCAACACACCTGATTCAAATAAATGGGTTGTTATCAGGAACAGAGAAATTTGGTCTTTTTCTTGAGAACAATTAGTTTCATACTTCACGAGAGACAGACAAAGTTCTGCCCAGAAGACAATCACTCAATTGACATAATACTGAAAGGATATTATGGAACTACACATGATGCCGACCCCATCCTTAATATTAGTGATAATGATCACAGCATAGAAAACCTTCGTAATAACATTAACAAAATAAAACACCGGTGTTACTGATTACGTGAATATGTGAAGATCTAACATCAACACAGGCGTGCACAGCCTTTGCACCTGTCAACAGGTGGGAACAGGTTCACAGGTAATTTGTGCCTGTGTGAGGGCGTGTGCAGGCCATCCTTGATTGATGGCTTAAATGTTTTCACCTGAATGGAGAATAGAGCGACTCTTTTCTGACGCAGGGACAGGAACTTGAAGCTAATTGTGTTTATGTTTCATAACAACTCCATTAAAAACAAATACAAATTTTATAAACAGACACCAAACTTCACCTAAAGTATCCATAGGGTTTTATCTAAGTATTTAATTAAAAAAGAGTGTCCTTCCTACATCAGGGGTGTGAGACGTACATATGAAATACTATATTCTCCAGTTCCAGATACCTGTGACTGAATGTGTCGTCCCTTTGTAGATCCACTGTGATCTGTATGTTATAATGTTGTTGAAATTGCACTTGTTTTTCTCAAGAAATTTCCGGTTGTTCGTAATATGTCTTGTAAAAAGATACTTCATTAAATGTAAAACAAAGGGAACATTTTGGAGTCCTTGTTGTTTATAGGTTATTATGCTATTATTTGACTGGCCTGGCACTCTATGTGGCCCCTGAACTAAAATGAGCGAGACACTCCTGTCCTACATGATCAATGTACAGTAGATGCCATTGCTCATCTGGATGTTCTGGACATTCTCCCGCTGTGTTGGTTCTATGTGAACAGCAAACTGAATATTGCAGGGTTTGTGTCTCAAAGCAAACATAATAGATCTTCCCACACCCAACCTCATTTAATAAAAAAAACAACAAGGCCATTATACGCATAGCGTTAGGGACTCAATGAACCTTCAGGGCTCAGGTACAGGAGGACCCGCCTCAACAACAGAACCACACTGAGTGTGATCGCAAATGTTTCATGATCAGATCTGTCTTACGTGTGAGGGTGGATGAGAGCTGGTCAAGTTTACGTGAAGTATTGTTAAGCTGTTGTGTTGTTGCATCTGTTAAACAAGTTGAGAAAGAATTTCACCCTCAGGGTCAATAAAAGTCTAAAAGGCTAAAGATATTTTTATTATGTTTTAATTAAATTCATAAGCACGTGTGGATTATTTCTCCTATTACTGGCGTTTACATTCAGGCAATTGTCAGTACTCTATCACTGTTCCCACGCCCCTCAGTCATAGAGGTCCCTTTCACTTTCATTGACATGTTACTGTGGCTCATTTGTTTTTTCTCCGCCTCCAATCAAAGGCCCCCTGCCTGGGACCAATTAACACACAGGCAGATTAGTGACCCTTCACCCGCCTTTAGTTAGCACCTACACACCAGAGACACCGCTTTAAGACGAGCGCTGCATTTTTGTCTTAAAACAGCATTTTCAAACAATAACAATCTGCATTCAGACAAGCATTTCCACTCCTTATCATCAGTCATAAACACAAGTGAAAACATACTGTATATCACACGACCAAGTCATTATACTGAGATTATCGCAAGGCAGATTCTCTTCTCTGCAAATGACAAGTATAAAGTAAGAGTGTGGATTTCTGTCATGAGACTGTTTAACTGAAACTTAACCGTTAATGGAGTCGTAAGGACACAACTAAGTGTAATGAAGCAGCTTTTTTCATGATTAAAACAAGATTTCTGATTGTTTCAGCTTCTTAAATGTGAATATTTTCTTCATTTCTTTGCTCCATATAACAAAGAAATCATTAAAAACTGAATCATTTTGGTTTGTGGACAAAACAAGATATTCGAGAACATCACCATTTCCAGGTTTGACAAACATTTTCCGACATTTTATGGACCAAACGATTTCTCGATTAATTGAGAAAATAATGTACAGATTAGTCGATTACGAAAATAATCGTTAGTTGCAGCTCTAACGTGCAACTGTGTCATTGTTTTGCTCGTCTGGACTAAAACACAGACCTGGAGGTTTAAAACTATAACTTTTGGAGCTCTAAATGACCAGTGGTCACGTGGACGTCAGTTGTGCCTGTTGTAGAATTATATATTTTTAAATGAATGGTGTGAATAAACAGGGGCGTACGCTTTTTGACAGACTGGTCAGGGTGGGAATGTCAGTCAGGACAAAAGCAAAAGTTAAAGTCACAGAATGTGGAGACATTGTCGTCTGTCCTTCATGTCAGCAGTCGATGCAGTCACAGAGTCAGAGGGACGGGGCGGCAATGGTGGGACAAACGCCTTAACTGTTGTCACGTCTCTGATTTTGGAACGCCTTCACATTATTCAAATATGTAACATTAGGGCAGGGATACACCATCTTTGTCTGGATGAGTGTAAACAATCAAACAAACAAGCGACATAATGACAGGTCTTCTTCTGAATCGTTGCTCTGCTGGCTCATGCAAATCATGGTTGGTTCTCCTTCAGGCCAGAGGGTGGTGTTAATTAACATGGAACCATTTGGTCACTGCTAACAACAACAACAGGAACAACCTCTGCATTTATACATGTAACATCCAATAACTTACTAACTACCATTTAGTTACTATCTTACTAACGGCTATCCACGCATTAACACATAAACATTTGAATGTCGTTAGAAGGCTTTAATCCAGTGCCTTGGTCAGAAATGTCCAATTCTGCAGGAGAATGTCCAGAACATCCAGGCAAGAAGACGCCCTGAGTGTTGACACTTGCTCACTGCTGCCTGATGTGAGTGTGGAGCAATTCTCCAATATTGGCTCTTGGACATAATCCAGAGATTTCATTTCCAAAAAAACAACTGGAGCAATTCTTATATCCAGCACAATCAGACAAATATCTGGACTTCAGCACAGGTCTGAAAGCAGTGTGTTCATATCACTGCACATATTGGCTCACCACAGTGAACAACGCGGTGAAAACATCATCATGCTTGGATCACAACAGCAGTGCCAGCTCTAAGCAAAGTACTGTACATATCCATGACTTAGTGTCTGAAAAAAGAGTGTTGGACCTTTTCCCATAAGTTGTCACTCTTTCAAAATAAATTGTCAAGAACAGTTGCATCATCAAGTAATGCAACGTATTTCTGTTGGCAGCTCTCACGCTCACGGCTCAGCACTGGACACTGACAGTGTTAAGCCAGGTTTATACTCGGTGCAGCACTGACATACGAGTAGCCACAGACGCGTTTGTCGTCCACACGCAGCGCAGGAAATCTATGTCTCACAGTGTTTGATACAGCTTACATGCAACTGTGGGGCTTTGTTCATTACCATTGTCTCTCTACTGTGGGCACTTTGCAGAACCTTACACCTATTAAGAAGGGTGCGTCATTATAATGACGCAACAACTTTTAGGGCCCTCACACCTAATGCATGATGAAGTCATTTCTCTCACACACAGACGCAGACTCGCTCCAGCGAGTATGAACCAAGCTGTATATGGAGTGAACTGGTGATAGTGTCAGCAGACAGCAGGAGGGACAATCTGCAGTGCGCTTGCTTTTAATGAGTGAGCTTCCACTAAAGCTGCTTTCAAACACACACTGACATCAGAGGTGACAATGCTAAAGTCATTTTTGGGAAATACCTCCTGCCAACTATAACGTCTAAATCGCCCGATAATACCCGAGTATGTTCATGTGAGAAAACAGCAAGAGAAGAACTCTCTTTATGTGTACATGACAAAAAAGGCCTGAGCTGTTTATATGCCCAGTTTTTATGGGATTATTCCTTTAATTTTGTTTGTGTTGGCTGTCATGTTCACCATCCAGTATGAACAGTTCAGACACTTCAACAGGTCAAACCGGTCAGACACTAACATAGAAACGCTCTGAGCTGCTGCTGTTGCAGTCTATTTCGCCAACTGCAGAGACAGGAGGGGACAGATGGACAGTGGACACTGTCTCATATGGTTTGGCACATGCTGGCGCCGCTAATGGGCCAAACGGTGTTATGGATGCATCCATCCTGTCTGTTCACTTGTCCGACTGTTTTTCTGCCTTTCCAAACCCCAAAATGGACGTGGTCTGAGCGGGGGGGGGGGGGGGGGGGGATGTGAGGTGGAGAGTGAGGAGGAGGAGGTGGAAGGACTAAAAAAGAAGGGGAAGGACTGAAGGCCACTGGTGGTGGTGAGGGGGGAGGCGGCGGCTGCTGCCAGAGGATGAATGAGAGCTACTATGTCTGCTGGCTGTGGACTCTGTGTGTGTGTGTGAGCCTGACAGCGTCTCACGCTCAGGTAGACAAGCTCCACTTATTTTCACAGCACAGCCTGAAAACACCAGAGCATAGTTTGGGCCTCTGCAGATGCCGTAGAAATGAAACAGGCCCATGGTGATTTATTTTTAAATTCTTGTGCTGATGATCATTTACAAACCGTATTTTGGACTTTGTCGTTTTCTACATATTCTATAAATGACTATGAAAGTTCAACGGCTGCATTGTGAGATTTTAAGCTAAAACAGTCAGGAACGTTTACATGACAGAAGAAAAAAACTGATATTAAATAAGGTTAACATGCCAGTATATCTGAAACTGCAGTAAATTGAGTTTTAAAATCGAAGTTGGACTAATTCACGCAGATATGCGATCGACTGAAGTTACAATACATGGCGAAATCCTGGCCGGGACATGTTTTTGGACTAACAATGACATCAATTTCATTTCTCTATCAGTTAAATAACTGTATATCATGTCAGTAGTCCGATTGAGCAGCATAGTCGATTTAACACCCATAGCTCAACTTACACGTACATGGAAAAGCATTGACTTTACATCTGTGTCGCATGCTTCAGACGCTGTAATTGAAGACCACATTTTGTGTCACACTTTAGATCCTGGAGTCAGATAAGAACATTTCCTTAAAGGCCTTGAAAACCCTGAGCTTGTTCATATTAAACACAGGGTCCAACATCAGCAAACACTTTTTTTTTAACCCCATCACTCGTTTGAAGTGACAGGAACATAATACCACACGCACGTTGTTGCATCAGTCAGGGTTAAGCAACGTTGGTTTAAGTTAAAATGTTTTACCCGAAAAAGAGGCCTTGGGGGATGTTTCCGTCTACTTTAAACATTCATGACAACAGGAGGAAAAGGACAAATTTAAAGCTAGGGGGAAAGCTTCAGGGGCTTGGACACGTGAATAGATTAACCTAACATCCGTTTTTACAATACGTTTTACGATAATTGTCAGTACTGGAATGTGTCCGTCAGCAGGAGGGAATAAGGAACTTTCTAAAACTGCACTGAACATTGAAAAGTCTGAAATTAAAAAAATATATATGTCAGAAATGATCTCTGTCAAACACCTGAGAGTGCACCTCACTTTGACCTTTGACCACACACACGCACACACACACTGATGGCATGCGTGTGTCAGTCTAAACAGGAACCAGTTGGTTGCTTAAGCCCCGCCCCCCACACTAGAGGATAATTGGCCCAATTTCATTACCGATCTGGCCCTTCCGACAATCGTGCCTTCCAATTTGAAGCTGCACAGAACAGATAATCTGGCCAAATCATCAACAGACACAATTTTAACGTCATCACGCGCATCTTCCCAATTTCAGAACAGAGACATATTTTAAATCAGAATAACTTTTGGCATGGTACCACATTTTAAAATGTTATATTAAACATCACAACAACCAATGAAAACTTTAAACTTTAAACCAATGAAGAACTAACTTCATTAACTTCACTAACTGCATTCTTTATGATGAGTGATGAATGTTTCATCAGAACAGATGAGTAAATGTTTTAAATAAAACAATGCCCTGAAGTGAAACAGTCAGAACATTTACATGCAGGCACTGTTTACCTGGACTACTCTCGTCCCATTAAACAAACACTCGCAGGGAATCGATTGAGAGGCCATCCACATGAAAACGAGCTCAGGGGAATCGGCTGAAGTTTTCTTCTAATTATATTTGCTTTTCATCCACACAGAATAACTGCCGTTTTGGGAGCCCTGAAATACTATTTTTTTTAGGAAATTAATAATCTCAAAGCGCCACTCTTGCGTTTCCATGTCTACAAGCGTTCGTAATATATACTTTGAATAAAGCTTAACTAAAAAAAAGGTTGTACTTAACGTCTCCTTTCTGTATATCTGTAGTAGTGCCACATACAGGTCTGGTATATGTACTACAGTGTTTTTATGTGGATGGAGACATTTCTTGAAACAAGCTGTGTTGAAGGAGCAAAAAAGTAAAAGATAGTAGAGGAAAAGTTCTGTGTCTTCTATGCTCGTTAGCAGAGTGGAGGTGGACTATAGCAGTTCCCCACTGGAGCTTTAACTTCAAAGTATTTAACTCTGTAAGTTAGAGTAAAAATTCTGAATCTTCATCAGTCCAACAATGCACCATTCTGGATTTAGCCCTGTTCTTCTCGCTGTTCTGTTGTTACTGGCTTCTTCTACTATTTTATGTGCAGAGCGCTCAGGCCAGCTTGGGTCCAACTGAACGCATATGTACTCTGAAATGTAACTTTTAACACACAACCGGTTCACATTTTGCTAAAAGTCTACCATTTTGGATTTGGACGGGGAGACGTGTCAATGTGTACATCTTAAATTAAAACAAATGCCCTGAGGAGAAACAGTGTTGTGTAACATGCTTTAAAGTCGGGGATGATTGAGTAGTAGGAGTGCGGTGGACTCGTGCTGACAGCAGAGCAGCATCAGTTAGGCCTTTGACAGTGCATTTATGGAGCCGTTTTACTGCTGCATCTTCCCTCAGCCCCTCCAGACTTGGTGACTGACATGCCCCGAATTACTAACTGCAGGTCAAAATATTTGCATCAAAGTCTTTCATTCAAAACCAAATCGACTGCCTCCCTTCACTGCAACCTTAGAGGGAGCCTGAAATACTTTCTCCTCTCCCTCTTTTTTTCTCATCTCTCCATTTCTGTCTCCTTCTGTAGCCCCCCCCCCCCACACACACACACACACACACCTTCCCCCTCCAATCTCACTCCCTCCTGTCAAAATAAACACACTGAGAGGTGCCCTTCTTTTCATTCAGATGCACTGAGCCGACGGCCTCATTTAGGACCCCCCTGTCCTCCAGTGTGTGTGTTTGTATGTGTGTGTGTCCTCGAAGTGTGTATGTCTATCCCAAGTATTTATAACTCACATTGAAAAGCAGTTTTTTTTTCTTAAACACCTTCCCTCCTCCTCCTCATCCCCCCCTCCGACTCTTGCCCCGGCGTGGTATCTGACATAACCGGCAATGGGTTTCTCTCCGCAGCCCTGCGTTCCTGGCAGATAGAGGGGCCGCCGACCGCCGCTGGGGGAACTTTCCTGGCTCGAGGAAGCTATGGGACAATCACACCTTTCATGGGCCGGAGAGAACGCCGCCTGTCCAGCGGCTCCTCAGCCACGGCACGGGGAATTTCTCTCCCTCCCTGGACCCTCTTGCTCTTTTTCTCCCTCTCTTTTTCTGTTTCACAGTCTCTGACTTGTGTTTTTGTGCCACTTGTTCATTTCAACCATCAGCCACAAACGGCCATTTTTGTTTTTGTATTTTTTGCCTATAACTGAGTGCAGAGGGCAACAACATGCATGGAAATGTTGTGCGGACGTAAAATACAGGAAATACAAGTCTCCTTATCACCGCTGTCGCAGACCCAAGCAACACATGAAGCTTCAGCTGTCTGTGCGCTAACTGTACCGCAAGCAATGCCACTTATATACTGTGATATTGATCATGTAAATAAATCCCTATTTATTAAGTATGGCTAAGGTAAGGTGACTAAAGCTCAGCTACAGCAGCCAAAGCAGTGCTGCAGGGTTTACAGCCCAAAATATGGCTGCACATGTTTAAGTTAAAGGCCATAAACTTGTTGAAAATATGCTTTAAAACATATAGAATGCAAAACTTTCCAGCCTAAAACTATGTCATATATGAGAAAATGCCCCTGACACTAACCTAACCCTTGAGTCCTGAGCAAAAAACCCTCTGCTTACAAATGTGAATAACATGATGAAAGTGAATATACTCCTCATAAATATGTTTGTAGAGTGTAAATGTGCAGTAAAATGAAAACTGTTTTTCTAGTCTTTGTAGAAGAAGCCTTTTCAAATGTACGTTAAGCAGGAGCCTTGCTTTATAAACCAAGACAATCAGCATCCTTTCTGGTATGTGAAGGCCACCATAGTTTCCTGATGTGCTTGGGAAAGGGAAGGATGAGCAGAAGAGAGTCCTGCATTTGTTGCAATCTGAAGTCTCACCATTAGATGATGTTACTAACTCTTGAGTCTGCTCTACACTCAGCCAGACGATCTTGATCTGATCCTTCCAAGTTTGGGATGATTTGAACAATTATCCTTTAGTGTGAGGGATTAACAGACACGAGATTAGCGTCATCAGATACATCAGAGTCTTCCTGATTTCAAGTATTATGTAGTAGTAACATGTTTGATATTTTACAACTGACCAGTGATTTGGGCGTGAGCAGAACCTCGCAATAACCAATAAGAGCAGGTTGACCTGGAAATGGATGCATACTTCTGAAAGGACGGTAACTTGTACAAACCAAGTTGATTCCGTCTTCTCAGTCATGATTTCATCCACAGTTTTTTTTGCGTTTCGCACACAAAACAGCTATTAACTGACGACACCGACAGTTCGCCTCCATGTCTGTTTACGCTCTGAAGTCCCGTTAAGTCCCGCGAGTTTCTGTGTGATCCTAAATCCCTGAAATAGTTTGTGGTCCTGTGTCTTGACTGGATTGTCTAATCTGTGCTTTCTCAGGAATAAAACATTGAGAATTCGGTTACAAGGTTTGCTGCGTCTGAGGTCTCCCACGTTTTTGAAATCGAGTCAGATTTAAAAATCCTCTAGTGTGACCATAGACATAAGAACACGTTTAGAAGAATCAGCAAATGCTTTTTGTTTTTCTTAAATCATATCGTCTTTTAATCCACCGGCGATGGGAGTTGTTTTGGGGTGTTTGCTGTGTATGAAGCCATTTCTTTGTTTAAAAGACAGAGAAAAAGATTGTGTAGGTAAAGTTGTGTTTCCGTGTCCAGTTCCTTCACTCTATTAAAGCAGGGGCATTCAGACAATATGTTATCACTGAAAGTTTGAACACCAACTGTTTCCACATATTTCTCCATCTTGAGAAAAGAAAATACCATTAAATAATTATCTGATACTTATACACGTCAAGTTCCTACTGACTACAGCACCTTCTCACACTCATTTTCCACCCTGTTTTTCTTCCTTGATCTCTCTGCAACTTTCCTCCCCCATCTCCCCCACCCCGTCTCTCCCTCTAGATCACTCTCTCCCTCTGAAGCCACCTTGGGGTTTACAAAGCCACCCTTTTTGCAGGTTTAAATTTAGAAGCAGCCTCTTTGGGGCCATTGCTCGTCCTGTAGGTTGTCCTGGAGAAAAAGAGAGAGATGGAGCGAAGGGGGAGGTGGGGTCTAAACTCGTCCCTGCAAATTGGCAGGTTTTGTGAAAACCAATTTGGAGAGTTTCGGTTTGGAAGTGTTAGGGGGGGCGGTTGTGATGTTGTGCTGTGCGCTTCCCGTAAACGTGTTCAGTAGCTTTATTCAAAGAGCTGCGGTGAAAAGGCCAAATAAAGATCAAATCAACACCGAGGAAGCTCACATGCAGGGAAGGCTGGGTCTCTGTGCAGTGGTGGGGGCAACCTGAGCCACTCAATAAACAGCATTCAATTAACAGACAACAGGAATAATTCATTCAAAACAAATAAGAAAAGGACAGTGAGTGAAACATCTGTGTGTAACGTTAACATCAGTACAAAATGTCATGCTTGTACCTTTAGTAATATTAGAGGTATTTAAGTTTGGGTGATAGAGAACTGACCATTGAAAAAAAACAAAAAACAAACACTGCAAGCTCCCAGGGGAGTGAGTAAATAATACAAGTTGAAACAAGAAGTGCATCTGTAAAAACTGTCAACTGTCAGGTCACTATAAAATAACTTTAATTTAACTCTTTCTCACACTAGTTTCTTTAAGGTAAGGGTCAGTGAGTCTGGAAAAGCTAGAAATAATGGCTGACACTTTGACAAAATGCAAGCAATCTGTAGTGGAACTGTCCATTTCTGTTGCAGGTTTTCTGCAATTTTTTTGGCAGTTGACTTTGCTTTAGCAAAGTTTTTAGTGTTTTGAAGACTGTGAGAGCACGGTCAGGCTGCACACAGGAAGGCACGTCAGTCAATGACAGACATGTACAACAAGGTAATTGCCGTTTTGTGAGAGTTACTGACACTGGCTTTATTCATTCTATCAGCAGAATGTCATCAGAAAAAGAATCAAAATACAGATGCATGACTTAAACCTTTAAAAATGAAACACTAGTCCTCAGTCGACTTAACGCTAGACTCTCATGGCTCTGTGGTGTGGGTCTTTTTCACTGCAGGAAAACAAAAATAACAGGATTCCACTGACATCCCACAGTCACAGTGCAAATCAAAATGTGCAAGGAGGCTACTCAATCTCCTGCAGCATAAATCATGTGTGCAGGTGGTGAAGAGGAGATGTTGATCATTTGCTATATATTTTGTTTTTGAAAGTTTTGTTAATTTATTGAAACTTGAAAATACGGTCATTTACGTTGTCTTTTAGTTTAGTTTTAATTATTTAAGTGTTTTTCTTCCACAGCTGTCGAAATGTGCAGACTGTTTCAGGTGGAGCTTCTCATGAAGAAGTGTCTCTCACACACACACACACACACACACATCCTGACATGGATCAGCAAAGGGGCGAGACCTACAGTCTTGCATCCTGGTGTCACGTCAGCCTTTTTAATTCCTTCCAGGAACCTGTGAGGATTTTCACCGTACTAACAATGTGTACTCATGCATGACTCACACACACACACACACACATACACACACACACACACACACACACACACACACACACACACACACTCTCTCTCTCTCTCTCTCTCTGCAGCACATCCTTCTTCCTCCCCATACTGTTACACCCACATCTCTTCAGCTCGGTCTGTTGCTTTCCAGTTTCCGTCCTGTCGTGACACTGAGGCGCAGTGACTCCGCTCTCTGTCTACACTCCATCATCTCAGGGCAATCAAGTGCAGTCAATGTTTCTTTCATGAGGGCTACATTTCGCCTCATCATAATTTCTCCTCGACCCTAGTTTAGCCAGAAGCCCCTGCATCTATAGGCTCATTCAGGACAGGCTACACAGTCACTGAGCGTATCACTGACGCCACATTAAGACCAGGCATCTGCAGAAAACGTCAGCTTTTCAGGGACAAAGAACAGAACGCTGTTCCACTCCAGGATTTTAAATATATATACAGAATATTATTTTAATTTAGAAAATTCTGCCCCACAGCACAAACTCTATCTTACCAAACCTGCATAGTATAGAACATATACATTTACTCTATTCCAAAATAGTTCCATTCTAACAGACTGAGACAAAAGGTGCATCATTTAAACCATAATATTCTGTTGTCAATTACACATGTAAGTTTTTCCAGCTCCTTTATTCCCATTGTGTCGTGCATTGTGGGAACACTGAGAGCATTTGAGCAAGACCGCATTTTTCTGGCTCAACCTGAAATGGCCCATTCGGAGTGGAATGCAGTTAATGTAAACTGCACAAAATGTGAGTTACTCTGTCCCCGACATATCTGCTACCATGGTTACCTGATGTGCTGAATAAGCATTCGTGAACGTTACAAATGACTACAATTGGAAATAAAAAAAGGAAGACCATTTAAATTTTGTGTTTTTCCACCCGTAGCTGAAAATACTAATAGTTCATCCATTTTCTACTGCTTTATCCTCAACAGGAAGGTCACGATGAGTACCGTGCCAATCTCAGCTGACATGGGGCGATAGGCGGGGTACAACCTGGACAGTTTGCCAGTCGATCACAGAGACACATTTTGAGACAAACGATCATTCACTCTCACTCTCACAGTCAATTTAAAATGTATTCTATATTGTATGTTTTTGGACTGTGGGAGGAAACCGGAGAACCCAGAGAAAGCCCACACACACACAGGGAGAACATGCGAACTCCATGCAGAAAAGCCCTTGTTCTAACTGGCCTAAGACTAATTATAGTCATTAATATTTCATTTTCAGATGTTTCACACAAATAGTTTAACAGGTCAAAAGGAGTCAGCTGACACCATCATTTCCTGTGATACATTTAACAGAGAAACTATTAGGAAAAGATTGTGGTTGTAGGTTATTAAAAGAGTAAACACAATCCAAATCATGATGTTGTTGATTTAATTAACATTTAACAGAAACAGTAGTCTGCTTACAACATGCACCATGGTTTAGTGGTCACAAAAATGTGGCCGTTTTTTTCCAACTGCAATCGATACGAACATTCTTGACAATATCTAAATTAAAAATTGAATTTTTTATATTTTCCGACACTTGACGTCTACGAAGTCACACATTTACAGGGAGATTAATTGAAGAGAAACTGGTTCAAACCATCTGACAAAGGTTGAGCTAAACACGTCGTCTCACAGAGTTGAAGAGCAGAGCAGCCGGTGATATTCTGGTTCAGAGCAAACAGACTGATGGTGGAACAGAACAAGTCCGACTGGTTTTTACTCAGCTCTATCCAAGAGGATTTTCTTTCCATAACCATTCACAACTGTGTAGATGAAGGCAGGTGGAACACTGACACTAATTAAAAACTCCTGGAATATTAAATGTGGTTTTATTAAATATGATAAACATCATACTGAAACATTTAGAAAAAGTGGATTTTTAATGTGTATATTAAAATATATTGTAATGTTGAAGACGCTCATTGACAAATAATTTATATAATTAAGTGTATCACAGTTTTCAAATATGCTCAGGACTTACAGCATTTTAAAACTTCAAATGAAAAGAATACAGTATTGTGAACCGCTCATCAGCCGTTATCCTAAGCTCATTTCCAGAATCAGCCATTGATACCTTATCATCATTATCCCTCACATCCACACAAAAGCAAAAATAATAAAATCTACAGCAGTTTATGAATTACCCTTCGAGATAAATCATTTGACCATTATCACCCGGCAGGCACCTGCCTTCCTATTTCTCCATCTGGGCTTTGTTTGAAGTTGAATAAGGCCAACAGAAGCCAAACAAAACGCTTCGGGGCTTGTTTGCGCTTTTAAAAGAATTACATGACTTATGAGAAGTGTCAGATTAAATGTGACTCCCAGGTACAGCAACAGGTTGTTAAATTGAAGTCTTGTCACATGGTCTTTAGAAGTAGAAGATGTATCTTTTAAAAAACAAAACAAAAAAAAATGGAGAATATGCTTTGGAAATGACAGGAGATGAGACTTTTGGTGAACATCTATTAAAGCTGGTGAGGCTATAGCAACACTGGGCTACATTTTATGGCAAGAAAATCAGCTAAATATTTTTTTAGATAACATACACATATATTTAATGAGGTGAGCCTTTTGTTATTGTTGACCAAGATCAGTTTTTTCTGATACATGTACAGCAGGTACAAAAACATACAGAACCACAGCACGATCCATCTCACTGTCCACCTCGCCGTTTCTTTTTCTGTGACGTAGAGGTCAACAGGAAACTGATTCAATATGCACTAGCCTATAGAGAGATACCGCGCCACTTACAAGAGGCGGAGTCAGATGTGCACGGCCAATAAATCACCCATGAGTCGTCCAATTTAGTCGGACTATGGCCTTAGCTCAATTAAACTGTGCATGTAAACATAATGAAATAAGTCTCATAGACAGATTGACGTCTAAAGTGGGTTTCTATCTTCTGTCCTTCCCTTACCCATGGGCTTCCTGTAGTGCTGTGCAGTTGGATGCCTGACCTTATCTAAGACAATTAAATAATTATGCTCATTAGTCTTCAGGCAGCTACTCAAACAGTCCTTTAAAAACAATGATAAGTTCAGAAGGTTATTTTTGAAGAAAGTACAGTGGGATTGTTGTGGACGACTGTTCAAGCCTGACGTGGATATGACCACATATCGGATATGGCTTCCCCGCCCTTAATTCAAATAAACACTGACGTCATGACTGAAAGAACCAAATGATGCGTTTAATGAGTCTTGACTGTACAAATGTCAGAGAGAGAGAGAGAGAGAGAAACATTTTTTACTCACTGTAGGATTTTATTGTAAGTCGCTTTGGCTAAAAGCGTCTGCTAAATGACATGTAATATAATTTTAGTCATTAGAAAAAAATATCAATATTGTGTACATGGATGCAAATAAAGTGTATGAGTCCTGAAACTAGCCAACATATACATACAAATATATACCCTATATGTGTATATGTGTAAATTAATATATGTATATATACAGACACACACACACACACACTCACATACATATATATAAATACATAATACAAAGACCATTTATAGGTGTGACAGAAAAACATGTTTTAAGATGAGAATATAAAAAAATCATTAAGCAAATGGAGGATGTTATAGATCTTAAAAAGTCATTTCTAGGCACAAAGAAGTACAATAATCAACACAGTCATTGTAAACAACCATGTGAACCTTTTATAATGTTAACAATATGAGGTTTAAATGAAAGTTTAGGGTCCAGCCGGTCTAGAGATTTAAAAATAAATATCACAGTTTACAGGCTGAGAAAAGTTGTGATGAGTACCAAAAACCACACAACAGGACTTCTCCTTATTCAGTTTGTTGTTGTGGAACCAATTTTGAACCAGACTAAAATCAGACGGAGAGGAATTTTGAATGTGTGAAATGTTACAGATGGAAAAGTTGCAGTGTCATCAGCATATGAATGAATGGAACACACCTCAGGGAGATCATTAACAAAAATTTTAAAAGTGTCCCAAGAGTGGAGCCTTGTGGTACTCCCTTTTTGATAATTAATAAGTTGGACTGATGGCCCTGAAAAGAAATACTTTGACGTTGGTTATGCAAATAGGAATTCAACCAAAATAATAAAGTTTATCTAGAAGGAGGTAGAGGTCAACCATGTCAAAAGCTTTAGATAAATCAATGAAAATAGAGCCTGTAAATTGGCCTTTATCAAAAGAAGAGAACACATGGTCTGTGAATTTTAAATATTTAATAATTATTCACCCCCAACCTTAACCAGTTAATGACCCTAACCTAAATGTTAGCACGCACACACACACACACAGGCTCATTCTGGCCCTTCTTAGAGTCTATTATTCCCACAGGCCGCTGAGAAATGGATGGAATTAGTGATATGGCCGGTGATTTTTCACTGCTAAAGGTGCAGTTCGCCAAATCAAATAAATAACACCACCACTCATTCACTTTTCCCTTCACCACCAGTTTCCTTTCCTTGCTACTGATCCACACTGAGAAAACACACACTCATATACACACACACACACGCGCACACACTACAAACAGCATCAACACACCATCAACACAAAGGCACAAGGGCAAATACACCCATATACACATGGACACCCAGGCTAAGTGATGCACACATGCACTAAATACACACAAACAGTGAAAACACACTCTCCTTCCACGTACATTTGGACATAAATAGCTAAATAAATACAGACGAGTGTCAGTTTTTGAAGGACCTGGTTGAGAGTGAAGTAGGTCAGACAGCTCCTCAGACGCAGCCTGAGAAACAAACACCTCCACTGACCCAACAACTTTGAAGGACAAAAAAAATGACAAGGATGGTTTTGAATATTTTACTGTCTGGACTTCAGGATTTCCCTGGATCCCATACATAAATGCTGAGAGGGCGAATGTCTCTTACATTTTGAAGACTCCTCGTCACCGGTCAATTGCGTAGAGTGAACACACGACGACTGCAAGACTCCTGATCACAAGTAAAGTGGTGTAGTGTGAACAGGGCTTTCCAAAGGCTGCCAACAATACATTTTCACTTAAAGTACAAGTACAGATACTTTTGATACTTGAATCCAAACATAACTGCAGAGATTCCTGGGTGTTTCCTTACAGGTACTGAGTGGAGAGAGAAAAAATATGAGATTTTTCAAGAAACAATGACGATGATGTTGTAAAAATGGGTGTGATTCAGTGAGGAGACATTGGCAATGACTCTTGTCTGAGTGGAAAGAAAAGGCTGTTTCACCACAGAGGAGACTGTGTTTTTTTTTCCTTGTTGTCTCTATTAATACTTAAAATAAATATTGAATTTAACTGAAAAAACTGGAATAGGAGTAAATATTAAGTATGAGAATGTGCAGGATCTTCTATTTATTGTATGCATTGCGTCAAAGATGGGAAAAGTCAGGTTTGTACATGAAACCATGTCACGTCATGGTCCACCTGCAGAATGATGCAACAATTCACTTCAGTCTATAACCAACTATGGCTATAACTTAAGTTGTTACTGTAAGAGGCTTGAGGTAAATTTAGCCACTGGGAGGAAAGATATCCAGATTACATAATACAACAAACAAGTGTCTGAACATAGAGTTTTTCAAGTGTTACTATTAACAAGCCACTGTACTGACAAACAAGAGCAGAGCATTAACTCATCATCTTCAGGTGTACAGGGACATTAACAAATTAGTAATTGTCATTTTACATTTAAAAGAAATAATCAAATGAATGAAATGATCACTTATTTTCCTGGATGAATGTTTCAAAATGTGCATGCAGAGTTGTAAAAGCCTAAAAAATCGGATTTTGTGATAATTCAAAATTTCAAAAAGTTCATTCTTTTAAAAAATGGTGTAGGGCAGGGCACGCTGGAGGGATTATATCTCTCGGCTGGCATGGGAACGCCTTAGGATGCCCCCTTAGGAGGTGGTGGAAGGGGCTGAGGAGAAGGTGGTCTGGGCTTCCCTGCTAAGGCAACTGCCCCCGCAACCCCCGACCCAGATAAGTGGAAGACATAGATATAATATAATTCAAACCAGTCTTTATTAAACCATATGCCTAATTTTCACATACAATTCTTCTCGTTTAAAAAAATTAATTACATCCTTCTTCCTGAGCCAAGTAACAGAATATTTTCCATTGGAAAAATTTAATCTTGGGACAGGGGGCATATTTAGAAGAGTTAAAGTAGCCATTGTTTTTCTGTCTTGAGGGATTATTTGACGATGACTAGATGGAGTTTTTGTTTTGTGTTTAGAGAGTATGTCTGTGCACCACGAAAAACCTTTGAATAAAACAATTTGTAGACATGAATTTTACACAGATTTTCCGTTCAGATATGACGAACGCAGTGGGAGATTGAACAGATCTAATGTGTTTACACCAGTAGGAAAATGTTGGAAACATCCAGACGAGCCTGGATCAAGCAAGCAGGAGGCAGGACACTCATCCACACGCTTACTGTGAATTATCTGGAGAAGTTTTGTACAATGTGCACCGATATTTGCACTCAGTTCAGCTAAATGTCTAGACTTTTAGCACATCAAATGCCTTCTTCTATTGTACTGTTAGAATTCTCAGTGTTCTTCAGACTTCAGGCTTCAGATAGAACTGTCCCATATCTTATGTCACACCAGTTGCCACCATTTAGACATGAAACTTCTCAAATTTTACTCTTTCACAGTGACAAGCTGCAGCCCTGAGGCTGGAAGCGGTGAAGTGAGAGTAATGAGAGGGGCCTTTTGGAAGTCAACTCACTGTTACTTTGCCAGAGAGGTTTTACATGGAGACAGAGGGAACTGGAGTGTATCAATGGAGAATGTGTCCTGCTGCAGGTACAGGTGAGGGTCCAGCTAAAGCCAAACAGAACAGGTCCAGTTCAGTTCATTTCCACAGTAAAAACAGAGAGAGGGCAAAAGACCCAGAGGGTACAGTTAGTGCAGCTACATCCTCAGTCTGTTTCCTTCAAAACATCCGCTCCATGAATTAGACATCTTATTTACAGAGTGCCCCCGCCCCCTCCTCCAACCCCGAGTCCATCCCACCCGCTCTCTACCCCTCACCCCACCCGTCTCACCCCTCTCCTCTACGTCTCCTCCCGTCTCTTCTCAAACGCCCACAAAGAGGAAGGTTCTGTAAAGGTTAGGACGGCGGTTCTCTATGAAACCACGATGACTCAAAGAGCTCTCTGATTTCTTAACAGGGGAAAAGAAAACTACACATCAGAATAAATAAGCAACTGTGGTTCTTTCAGATATTTTTAGTCCACTAACTTCAGTGGCTCTTAAAATGGGTTACATGCACCATTTAAACACTTACACCATCACTACTATGATATTACCTTTGAACTAAATCATTTAACTTATTTTCACGATTTTTATTTTCCAGGAAAGATAATAAACACAATCCCAACATTAACTTCAGAGCCAAAAATACTGTGGAGATACTGTGGAGTTTGTTTAAACCATGTGCAGGTGATGCAGTGCAGATTCCTGCTTTTTCACACTATTATATTTGCTCAAATCTACAGTGATATGCCATTAAAGCCAACAGTATACAAACACAACATGGCTGCAAACCCTAAAGCTTTTAACACAATTTAAATTTGAGTTGAATGAACTTTGATATAACAGAAACTAAGGATAATCATTGGGTCTGATTATGACTATGATTATGATGATTATCTGATAATTATTTATGGGTATGTGTGGCTGCATGTATGTCCATGTACAATGTCCATATATGTGTATAGTAGGAATGGGACGATACCACTTTTTGTGTCCGATACTGATACCGATATCAAAAACTGCAGTATGAACTGATACCAATATCAGTCTGATACGTATGAAGCTGTTAACAACAAATTTGTGCCGAGTCATTTCAAAGACTGTCCAATCCAGTGATTTTGACCCATATCAGACCGATACTGACTGATACCGATTCCCAACCCTAGTATAGATTATAGCATGAATTAGGGCTGAATGATTTTGAATAAATATCCAATTGTGATTATTTTGACTGAAATTGTGATGTGATCTGCAATATCAGAGGGAATGGTTATTTTTACATAATTATTCTCATTTTCATTTGAAAAACATATTTCAAAGGATTGCTGTGTGATATTTGTGCAGATCTGTGAAAAACAAAGATGCTTTCTGCAGTCTACAGATTATGATGTGTGTATGCCAGGACAATAATTTGACACACATTTTGGCTTTAAGAAATATGGTGCTTGTATTGCAATTTTGAAATGATGTATGAATGTGTCAATTTGTGTGTGTGTATAAAAGTTATTTTTTTTTTTCATATAAATGTTTTTATGAAAATGGAAATGTATTCAGTATATTACATCAGTAAATATTAACACAACTTTGCACCTTTAAGATGCTACTTTCAGTGTCTGTGTAATGCATGAATTGTGATTAATAGTATTTCTTTTTATTGTATCAAGTCATAATGTAACATAATAACACTTAAATATCAAGAAATGCGTGTTACTTTCAAACCATGCTGATTAAGCTTATCAGTTCCATGAGGCTCTCTCTCTCTCTCTCTCTCTCTGTAGTATCTTGTGTCGCTTGACAACATTCCTGTGCTGCACACAGGAAGGGATTTGTTTTACGTCAAGAGAGTCAGAGGCAACAGCAACATTGATCTGGTAAACCGTCATTGAGCTGGCAAATCATCATTTGCAGACTTAAAACAGTTTTCATCACTGGGCAATTAGAGCCCTAAACACATGAACATAGACCATAAACCAGCGCAACAGACAATGTGTGATTAATACTCAGTATGTGTCTTTATTGTGTGGTTTTCTATGTACATCTGACTTTTCATATTAATTGACTTTTACAATGCAATGTCTTTCTACAGTGGCTACACAAGGACAATAAAAGTTATTTTATTCTATTCTATTCTAAAGACAGACGACTAACAAACATAAGTACACACAAACAGAGAGCCTGTATTAGTGTTGTATTATGTCGTGTTGTATAAGAGCAAAACAAACCAACCTGGAGCCTCCAGCTCATTGATGAAGGAGTGAAAATGTGACATGAGTGTGGATTTTCTGCTGTATTCATTAAGTGTGTCTGCAAAGCATTGGGACATAGTGTCAGACTCTTTCTTATTTGACCTAGATTTTACAACTATGGATAAAATGCACTCGACATCATTGCTTCCCTGACACATTCTGTTGGCAAACACAAGAGTATTTTAATAAAAATGTGAGATGTAAAGTATTTAAATTTGTCTTTCCCCTGTTCTTATGATCGGCACACAGGCCGTCTGTCGTTCCGCCTTCTTGATAATTTCTCTCTCATCAAACACTAACAAGTCTTTGTCGCCAAATCACATCCTAAAATATCACTTCCTCACCTCTCACACACGCTACCACCGCTCAAGCTGCAATTAAAGCAAATTTTATTTTAGTCTCATCTGGCATGTTAGCAGCACAAAGGTACCACTGTTAGCTAAAGGCTAGAGGCACACAGAGGTATTTATAGTGAAGAAAGTAGAGAGCAGAGGTGGAGGGAGGGACGTTAATGCTTCACTAACTCTCCTCTCTCTGTCAGCCATCATTTTATTTTGGATAAATGGTTTGTGATTGGACCAACGTAGTGTGTCCCATGAGTCAGGACAGGTGGAAATTTGTCTGACCACGACTAACATGAGAAAAGAGGACACACTGCTCACTGACAATGGATTTTAAATGAAGAAAGAGACATTTAAAAAAGGTCCAAAATTCAACAAATGTTACCCATGTAAACGTAGAGTGACGTCACACTCCTTCTCTGTGTGTTTTGGGAGCCAGTCTGCCTGTTGCCTGAGTACTGTTGGAACTGCTGGATACTGGATATAAACTGCAATGCTCAAATTTGGTGGTTTAGTGCGAGTTCTGCTTTAACACAGCAATAGTAATAATAAAGCTCATTCTGATTCTGAAGTAATGAGCTGGAAAATTAAAGGTCGGAATCGGTTCAAGTGTTGAGCTGAAGATGATTCAGTTTTTTCTTCCAAACTAAGAACTCTGGGAGTACTAAGGAACTTGATGCACACATAAAGTACATTTCTGCCATTTGGTTGGTGCACCGTTTTATATGTTCAACCTTTACAATCCAAGTATCAAACATTTGAAAATCTATTACTATTCATAGACTGCATTTTTTGTTGTTGTTTGCCGTTTTTGTGATTATTACATTACATTACATTACATGGCATTTAGCTGACGCTTTTATCCAAAGCAATGTGCATTTCAACATTTGGGTACAAACAAGAGCTAGAAGTAAGTGAGTCATAGAAAGAGAAGAGACTTTTATAAGGATGTTATGATCCTGTTTTACTTTCAACATCTGGGAGGGTTTACTCTACTCAACCTGACATAAATATCATCATCAGATGTGTTTTCAGCCTGTCAATCAGATTTTAGTTGGACTAAGACAATAATTTGGTTTTTATAATGTCATGAAAACAAGTTAGTCCATCTAAAATCAAGTAGAAGAAGACGACGTATAAACTGCCACAAATAAAAGCCATGATCAATCTAAATTGTATCACGATTAACATGTACAGCAGGTATGAAATATACAGAAGCACAGCACGATCCATCTCACCGCCCATCTCGCCTTTCACTCTTTGTTTTTCTGTGAGGTAAGGGTCAACAGGAAACTGATTAATTACGCACAAGCTTATAGAGAGATACAGCAGCCAATATTTGTTAATTTCCCAGAGGGAACCTCCCAAAGGGATTAATAAAGTCGTCTGTCTGTCAATAAATATGTTTTCCAATCCGCATGTATACTCTGACTTTGCAAGTTGTTCTGTCTTAGTTTGATTAAACTGGGCATGTAAACATACTGTCAGATGTGATCGTAACAACAGGCTCTTTTACAAAACACTCAAGCGAGGAGACGAGCCAGTGGTATAGTGTAGGTATTACACAGGTATAAACCATATAGATTTCTGTATAACCTCTTAAAAATGCCAACCTACGCATCACCACTGTTTTTTGACAGCATTTGCACTTAAGCAATTTGTTTTTACAAATAACAGATGGAGACGTCAGTCATTTTCATTAGGAAACTTATTAAATGATAAAACATATGCAGTCTGCTGCAGTTTTCAGCATACTTGACCATAGCATCGCACACCAAGGCATCACAGTCATAAGAACAGAACAAAGATGAGGTGAAAGAGAGGGAAGAGCCACTTAAGAGGAAAATGCTGCTGCAACTACAAGATGTCAGCCTGATGCTGACATTACTCCCACTATGAAAGTCTCAGACTTCGTGATGACAGTACACTCAACTGGCTGGACAGTTGAGCACACAGGAGGCAGAACACTCTCACACTCGCTAGCTGTTCCAGTAATTTGTCTGGGGGCTGGCATGAAATGTTCCGGAAAATGCTGGAACAACATTTGTGAACATTTGCATTATCACTTACAGCCTCCACTCCAAGTGCCTGAAAGCAGCGAGAGGGTGCACACGTGGCTCTGTGTGAATGTCTGTCTACCCTTCAATTTGTTGTGCCACCACAGTCCAAATGTACAACATAAGAAACAATGTAACGTCAAGTCCTGTGGCTGGAAAACACGTCCTTTCTTCTCTAAATAAACATAGGTATAAAGAACGTCAAACCTTCACTAACTCCATACTCATCAAATGTGAACTCTTTTGGATATAAACTATACACGGGCCATCCATCGTCCACCACTTTATTCTCCACATTAGCTGTCCCAGCTGACAGAGGGCAAACGGCAGAGTACACCCTGGACAGGTCGCCAGTCCATCGCAGGGCAAACAACCATTCACTCTCACACCTATGGTCAATAATTGGTCACCTAGTGTCCAATTAACCTCTGCATGTTTCTGGACACGTGGGAGGAAACCAGAGAACCCGGAGAAAACCAGCACACACAAGGAGAACAACTCCACACAGAAAGGTCCGAACGTGATGACATCCAGCAACCATCTTGTTGTGAGGCAACAGTGAATATCCTCATTATCATGAAGATGGTGACTTTGTATTTCTCAATAGTGTGACAAAGAGCCTGTTGTGCTTGTGACTTTTTATTGACCTTGTTTCTGTGTTTTATTGATTTTATATTCCATTTTATATTCTTCTTTTTTATATTGTTTCATAGCCTGTCTGTTTTATGTATTTGTGTGATGTACAGCACTTTGGTCGACTTGGTTGTCGACCAAAGTGTGGTATAGAAATACATTTGGATTGGATATTTACAGTGTCTGTCGGTCTGGTTTGAGACTGAAGCAAACCAGTACAAATTTGGCCTGGACCAAGTGGCAACCTGCATCATGAGATCAGTATTTTAGTCCAGGCTGGTTAATTGAAACCAGAGGTTATTTTAAAGAGCAGGGGATAGAGTTCGTCCACCTACACCTACAACAACCATGCACCTACTGGGTGTTACAAGCTGTCAAAGACACAAGTCCACGCCCCAGTACAACATGTCTTGCTTCATGGTCGTAGACTGGGTCCGGAGCTACAGCTTTGTCACAGGAGACTCAGAATAAAATTGCAATTGTTTTCTACCGTTTTAGTCAAGATATATTAAACAACACTGGCATAAGATTAATTTGTGAAATTTGGAAATGGCCTCTTCAAGTTGACAACCAGGTGTTGGAACAGAAATGGAACAATGCACAAATGAGAGCTTGGCACAACAACGGCTGGTAATCTTTAAAAGAGAGACAAGTTTGGGAAAGTGGTCTACTACAAAAATGACATCATGCTGTATTAATGAAGACCTGAAATTAGTGACTGAGACCATTAACTATTAAGGAAAATGTTTAATGACATCATTTATAAAGAGAGAAGTTACTTTTACTTTTAGACTGACATACAAACCAGGGGAGTCACCCCCTGAAGGACATTCAAGAGAATACAGGTTCCAGACACCTTTTCATTGCCTTCAATCTCTGGACTCGGAGACTACATCTATTTTTATGTACAGTTTATGACCTAGTTGAACAAACAATAAGTACAACCGAACACAGAGCTACATAGAGTGAGTGGAGCTGCTGATTTAAGCTGTAGTTCTCCATAGGTTAATCATTGTCACGTAGTTCAAGTCATTGTTGTTGCTTTATATAACAAGGCTGGTTATAGCTGATTTTATGAATTACATGTAGTTTAAATCTGAGATAAGATCTGCTTTGTTTAAGATTTAATTTAAGAAATGTACAACACAGTGAACTAAATCATGTTTATGTGTTTTAGTTTGTTTCATTAAAGAAAAACATATTTCACCAGAGCAAGAGGCAGAAGGAGAAGAAAACAAACGATAAAGAAAACTCATACCAGATGGATGTTTTTGCCATTTCCTCTTTGTTGACTAACACGTGATCTCTAAGCTCAGGTGACACCTGAAGGTGAAGAGCAACAACATCACAGGAATGAGCAGATGGCAGAACTAGACTCCAACAGCTTTTAGAGATGACAAAAACAACAGAGAGGTTCACAGTCTGATTTTAAACGAGAAAATGACCAGTGAAACTTTTTTTACTTTTATTTTTTTAACTTTCCTGCAGCATTTATTTGGTCAAATAGTCAAAATGAAATGTGATACATCAGAACTGGACAAATTGGTCTGTGAAAACCTGAGTTTGAATATGTAAAAATTTTCTAGGTTTCTAGTTTTATTCTTTCTCTACCCCCTCTCGCTCTGTCCATTGTTCCAGTTTCAGGTGCTGTGCTGGCTGGTTAATGGTTAACACCCGGCTCGGCCCTGGCAGAGAGCGGGGGGGAGCCACGAAGAAATGGTGACATTTCACTGCCATTATTCATCCGTGCTTTGTTCCCGCAACGCTGAGGAGTGTTTGCACTGGGATGGAGTGCAGGGTGGAGAGGGACGCCGAGATGGAGGGATGAATGGGGCAGGGTGTGGATGGAAGAAGAGAAGGAGGGAGGGAGGGGGAGAGAGGGGGATTGAGAGGTGAAGATGTCATGGGGTTAAAGTGTGAGACACCTATGTGGAGAGGATAAGAGAGACAAAGGCCTCTGTGTTTCTGTCTCTCACTATCTCGGACTTTTAATCCTGATTAATTTATTTTGTTTCATGTTTTGTTTGTCTTCTGTGTCTTTCAATTTTTTACATTTTCTTTCTCAAAAGACACAAAAATGCACACATATCGGGCCCACACACACACATACACTGACATACAATCATGCACATGCTGTCTGCAGCTGTTTACATGGTGTGTTTGCACAAAACGAAGGCCGGGAGGGAAAGAAGGAGCGCGAGGGAGGGGCAGAGATGTTCTGTTTAAACTAAAACCTCATCAGCTGCTAAACTCTTCCAGGATACCAGGATTGATGCAATCGAAGCCCGAATGCATCTCTGATGAGCCAATAACTGCTGATATGTGCTACACTTCTGTATTTGCCCTGCAGTAAAGGTCTGAGCCCTTGTGGCTTTATTTTTATAACCCTTTACTTGATTGAATTAACATATTCAATGAAGTTCACATTGAATATGATTACACACAGAGTCAGGGAAAAGACAGAAAATGCAAATCACGTGACGGAACATCCCCTACAGTCCCCTCCTGTTGAAATATTTGAGTGGAACGTTCACATTACATGTTGTTTGTAAATAGCGGTGTCTCTCACAACATGATTCGATACACTGTACATGGCCCACAATAACATCACAATACAGCCATTGTATAACAATTGATACATGGACAGAAAATCGTATAACAATATCAGTCAAACTGGAGAAAATAAAATGACCCTAGAAAAGGTGCAGAGCAGGATTTGAAGGAGTTACGTGTTCATGTCTGGCATTATCTTCACTCTCTCCTTACATCACCATAAGGAGTCATATTAGTGGTGCTGAGAGTCATCCAATATGTGCATTATTTACACTGATGTAACCTGATTTCAGCCCTGTTTAATCCCAACAAATGTATCTTTGTTTTACTTTGTTAAAAGCAATTTGTGTTTTTTTGAATTGTCGTAAAAACTAAAGCATCATGTAGGACGGTGTCATGTATCTGTCATACATGTTGTAGTAACAGCTGAGCCGCATTAACAGACTGGTGCTCAAAGTTAGCTGCACTTAAACACACGATGTTACACTCATCTGCATGTGACTCACTCTGCGTTATTGTGCAGATCAGTGTGTGTGTGTGTGTGTGTGTTTGTGTGTGTTTCTGTGTGCAATGGGGTAACTTCTCAGTTATATCACTCTCTCTCTGTCTGTCTGTCTCTCTCTCTCTCACACACACACGTGCACACACACACACACACACGGTATGGGGCAGAACAATGGCAGGCTTTGACTGGGCTCGGCTGACAGGAGGAGATGGGCTGGATCTATTGTGTCCTCTATTTACTCACAGACTCACCTGGCACTGAGCTAATAGCACCAGCTCTATCTGTCAGTGCAGGGGACGGGGGTCTCAGCCCACACACACACACACACACACAGAATACAGCGAGAGACAAAAAGGTTACACAGACTTACACAAATAATACTCAACAAAAGTTTTTTCTTGGTTGTTTTTTTAAATGTAATTGTCTATGCGTGTGTGCGGATGTATTTTATTGCCTCTTTAGATTCTTTGCTGGCATAAAAAGGGGACCTTGTCAGGACCAGAAGTCCTCATGGGGCCCACAACCTGATCCTAAAGAGGCAGAAAATGTAGGTCAAAGATTTGAATTGTGGTTAAGGTTAAGGTGAAGGGTTAGCCGTGAAGCAGTTATGGTTAAGGTAAGGGCTTTGTTTAGGCTGTCCAAATGAATGGATGTCAGTGCAATGTCCTAAGAAGAATAGCTGTGCAAACCTGTGTGTGTTGCTGTTGTGTGCGTGTCCAGTCACACCTGGGTGTCCTGGGAGGTTCTTGGTAGAGGGGAGGGTTTATGGAGTAAAAAAAAGGAGGAGGTGGTGGCGGGGTTCTTTTCGGTTTTTACTACTGTGTAAATACACACACACACACCAACCACTGTTGATGGGTTTGATGGGATCACTTGGAAGCCTCCAAGTGACCCTGCCCCAACCCCACCCTTGTTTGATCGACAAGGCTAAAGGAAGATAGAAACAGAGTGTGTGTGTGTGTGTGTGTGTGTGTGTGTGTGTGTGTGTGTGTGTGTGTGTGTGTGTGTGAGTGTGAGTGAGGGGGACAGACTGGTTTTGAAAAGAAACCAGGAGGCATCTACACTACACACATCCATGACCTGGTACACACATAAATACATTAAGGCAAAACGTGTAATAATGCATAAGATACAACAGGGTATGTGACACAGGGTAATGAACGTAGGAGTTTTCATCTATATGGACTATATGGAATATTTTGGGATGGAGACTTTCTGTCCATAACTCTTCTTACCACATGAGCACAGATACTGTATGCACACACGTGACGCACGGCGATCCCTCTGAAACACTGCAGTGATTGACATGTTCTGCTACTTCTATCGTTCCAACTGTCTTGTGTCTCCGTTTATCCAGCCTCAGTGACCTCATTTGCATGGGAGAACAAAGCTAAGTATGACGGTTCACACTTGGCATTAAAAGGCATCCTGGATGCGTCTCCTGTGACCGCATACGATCTGATGTGCCGTCACCTCCCTTTATTCAAATACACACCGACGTTATGGCTGTTCACAAGAACAAAATTGTGTTTCCCTGACAGTAAGGATGAGTCTGCTGCCAGCCATTAAAAAAAGAGACTCTCTGAACTGCCCTGTGATTGGTCAAAGCAGAAACATTGTTCTCTCTCACTGATCACTTCATTTACAGCATCTAATGCTGAGAAAGTATTTATGGAACTATTGATCATTAACACACACAAAAAAGCAGAACTAAAGCAGTTTTCCAGAACTAAAATACAAACATTTGTCCTTTGAGATTGTTTTGCATTGACTCAAGTGTAACCATCCACCTGGCTCACTGTTAAAAAAGAACACCTCACTGGATAATGGAAGCAGAGCCAGAGGCCTCGTCTGTTTCACAACATTCCCTTTAACTTCAGAGGTTCAGACTCATGTCAGAGTTTGACTGGTTCACTCTCAGGTCTCAAGGCCTGGGCAGTCAGGAGCAGGGCCAACCTCGACTGATAAGCCATTTTTTTGTTGTTTTTCTGCACGGAGCTTGGCTCCCTGCCAGCTGATAACAACACAGGGCATACCTGCTGCATTAATGATTGGTCAGCCCTGCCTCCTGCCCTCGCCCAGCTCCTTTATTTTAACATCATTCTTTATCGTTAATGCATTGAGCAGAAACTAAATCTTATCAACTGAAGATAGTGATCTGTTTAGGCCACTAACTGCTGCTCTCACCCGAGAACATGACGTTATATTTGTCATATACTCTCAAAATGAAGAGAATCTTTGTTGTGGTGAATCTGTTTTGAGACAACGCAAACATACAGTAGTAGCGAGCCGAGTCGAGCAAAGCCTTATTAACATCAAACAGTTGCAATGACAGGCAGTAACGCAGGGCGGGTATTTATCCACAGTGGCATCTGTTCACAGCGTGTTGCACACCACTGCACACCTAATGACCCGCCGCCATTCCCCAATGTCTCTGCAGCGAATAAGAATGGCTGATTGTATTTTAGTGCTACGACGTGGCCACAACACAATTCAATTGCAGCATATTAAGATAATATTGTATACCCAGTATACATTGTATACAGTGTAGGAGTCCATTTGTAAAAGATTATAAATACAGACCAAACTAGGTCAGATGTTCCACCCAGGAGAAGAAACTGTTTGTCAATGACACAGAGAGAGGGAGAGAGGGAATTGTTTGTAGCAGTCAGTCGACTGACTTTTTGTAAGTGACTGTTGTTTTTGTTTGTTTGTTAATATTGCGTCATACTTCTGGAACACAAAAGAGCGAGTGTTCAACTAGAAGCCTTGGTCTCCGACTTTGATTAACAGTTACTGTATGTGTTATTGGCTCATTATGTGCATTATGCACATAGTTGGCAATTGATTTACTTAATATCATAATTGCAGTCCTACATATTTTTGGTTGTGTCCACCACGGTTAACTACTTCTCTATTACAGAATGAATTCACTCCTCATGCTCTCAGCCCCTTCTGTATGATGGACTGTGGAGAAAATAAGAATTACATTTTTCTTTAGGGTTCAACATCAATCATCGGGACACACACACATTTTAAAAAAGGGACTAAAAAGTACTTTCTGTATTTTACGTCTGCGAGTCCAGGTGAGCATAATATTAGCAATAACTTGGCTAATGCCACATCTGAGACTGAACGCTGTTGGTGGGGCAGTGACCTCGGGGTTGTCTGGGCTGGATAAAAGGAAGTTCTGGTTAATAAGTAACAGTGGTTTGGCGCTACAGGTGGGGTGGGTGTGCGTGGGGCAGAGGGGGTGGGGAGGCCAGGAGGCACACTGATAAGAGGGGAAGGTAGGGTAGGTTTTATGGGGTGCAGGTAGCTTAAGACCGAGACAGACTGGAGCTTTGTTGTCTAAATCTGAATATATTAACCCTAATGTTCATTTTCAAAAGCTGTGCTGGAGAACTGAGGTGATGGAAATGAGCACAGAGAAGGACAAGAAGAAGAAAACGCTAGAGGAAGAAGTGTCAGCACAAAAAAAAGAAAAGTAATATTGTACCATTCTGTCTCTAGATTAAAGGACCACAGTGCACTGAGGGCTCTTTTCTATTATCCTGAATGAATTAGAACTAGACATAGAAAGTGTTTGCAGCATAAACATCTAAAACCATCTAAAAGTCCAAATATATTCAAAAATACAATTTACACTCAAAACCTCAATATTGACACATCTTCTCACCATTTGTTGATGATTTCAATCCATTCATTTGGCGCCAAATCAGATTTATTTCACAGTGAATGTTAAATAAATTGTACTCAACAGTTTCCATTAGGCTAAATGAGAACTGTTTTCACAAGTCAACTGTCGGACGAGCTCTCAACCAGGTCTGCCCCTTATCTTCCAAATATGGTTCCTGCAGGTTTCAGAAACCCAACATTGCACTGGCCAAAACCAGAGTAAGCATTAGTGAATATGTCATAAATGTCTGATAAGGTCGATTAAATTACAGACACTCACGTCTATATCTACATTCCAAATGTACATTAGACAATTACAGAACACTGGCAGATGTAGCAACAGTTGCACAGATGTGGTTTATTGATCTAAAAGTGGGAAATTCCACCCCCAAATACCGTAAATTACATAACACATTGACCAATCAGAGGCCTGATCTCCCCCTGCAGCTGAAATCCCTATTATAATGATTACCCAGGTTCACTGCACAAGTGAGAGCATCATACACAAACAAAAAAGCATAAATTATCTACATCTTTACAGAAAATGTACCGTTGTATAATCATTTCTATTGATTATTTGTCTTGCATCAATCAGGTGAGCAGGAATGCGAGGGTGATTCACATTGATCTCGGCACAGTCAGGGAGAGACGTTTAGAGAGCACTGATAAGACCCCCTGATACAGACCTAAAAGAGGTTGCCATGACAATCAGCGTCACCTTTAACCTCAGCACTTTAGCTTCACTTCCTCATTCTAGGCAGCGAGACAGGAGCGAGACAGGAGGGAGACTGCTGTGAGATTAGCATCAGGAGCAGAGTCGAGAATCAGATTATCTGTGGGTGAAGTTATCGTTTATGTGAAATACTGATGCACCCACCGGCCGGCGGTGGCGGCGAGACCATTATTATAAAAATGTAAAGTCACGCTCTGCTGACACTGTGAAGTATTTACACTAGACCTAATGGGACATACAATTAAAAAAAGACAATCTTTGTTCCATTTAAATCCATTTTCATCCCTCATGTACACACCATGTTGATGCTGCATAAACCACGAGTCTCTGTGACACGGGATTACTAACTCTAAAAGATTTTAATTGAAAATATCCCATTTCATTTCCAACCATAACTGCAGGTTGTTACTCGAAACCCTCAGTGGCCAAATCTTGTTTGTCCAAACCACAGACTCTTAACCTCCTTAAAGGAGCTTGGCCCCGCGCCGCTCTGTTTTTCTTGAGACTTAACCGAACAAAAGTGCACTTTAAAACCACAACAATACGGAGGAAATCCTCCTGCATTCATGGTCAGGGTGTAAAGTTTAGGGTCGAAAAGCTTTAAGGGTTAAACTAATGAGGATATAAAGCTACACCTCATGATCCAACGACTCCCTCTTCTTTTTTTCTTCTTCTTCTCCTCCTCCCCTCCACCACCTCCTCCTCCTCCTCCTCCTCCTCCTCCTCTTCCCTCACACAGACCTGGTTCGACCGGACTGGGTAATCAGTTACCTGCTGTAGCTGACCTGTACACCACACATGTGCACGCACGCGCACGCACGCACACACACACACACACGCGCACACGCACACGCACACACACTCACACACACGCACACTAAGGCTTAAAAAACAGACCACAAAGTCCACTTGAAAACTCCAAAGTCTACATTTTGGGATTGTAGTATTATTATTATCATCATTTAAAGTAGTGGTAGTAGTATTCTATTAGGCAGTATTTGTTCGTCTCTCTGTGAGCATAACTCAAACAGTTTTGAATGTACTACGGGAAACTAAATGTATCCTATCTTTACGTGCACTTACAACATTTGTTTTTAATGGACCTAATGTGGTGAGCAGAGCCTAAACGCAAGTGAGACTCTGACAAATGACCAACATTAAAGATGACAAGAAAATATTCAGCCTCTGAGTTTCATGTTGATTTCAGTCACATTTTGTGTCATGGTGGCCTCTGATAGGTCAGTGCGCGCTAACTGTAACACAGCACAGAAGAAAGGAACAAAATATACAAAGCTCCCAAAGAGAGTTAGTAATTAAACTTCAAATTCATAGAGCTGATACTCAACTTTACAGCACTGTATTCTACTTTTTCTTCAAAAGTGTAGATACAGGCAACTACAATTGCTTGCTACAAAGGCGTTTCATCTGCCATCCAAGAGGCTTCTTTACTACTAAAGTTTAGTTTTTGACCCCCCTTCTGATGAGTATGTGGGAGATCTGTCAGCCTTCACCTGTGGCTGAACAGCCTGTTCCTCACATTCACTATAGATCTGCCATCTCACCACTGTCCCCAACATGCCTCCCCCACACTCACCCCCTGTCCCTGGTCACTGAGTCCAGCTCAGGCAAACGTGGGTGGTGGGTGTACAGAATGAACTGGCCCTGAGTCAAAATCGATTCCTTCTCTTATTTACTCTAAATTATCCACTAAATCTCGGACCAGGAGCACGGTCTACTTTCAAACTCACCACACAGGTGCAAACAACAACAACAACAATAATAATAATAATAATAATAATAATAAGAAAGAATATCTTATAAAGGTTTTTGTTAGTTTTGTTTTGTTAGCTGTAGTGTGTAACTCTTAAATATAAACAAATGTCTGTTACATTCAAACCATGGTCATTTGAGTTCACACAATCATGAATACTGAAAAAGTATGTTTTTCAGTGTAGCTATAGTTTAGAGCTGGTGTCACCACATGGGGAAAAACATTGATTCTTAGATGGATTGTGATTTGGACATGGACGACTCTGAATCGATTCACAAATGTCTAAAATCATATTATTTAAATGTTAAGTAACGTGAAATAGACGAGATACAACAACGCTATTCCACTGACATGTCGATCCCCGACACTTGACAACAAAACCAAAACAGAAGTCAATCTTATGTCACTATAACGACGCACTTTATCACCGATGACTGGAGGCTAATGTCACATGTGCTCCAAACAAGAGCAATGAATGAGAGCCACGCGGGTGATAATGATGCTGAGCTGTTAAACATATTTGTCTTAAATATGTGAATTGTGATTCAAGATGTTATTTTATACAATGTAGTTGTAACTCTCCAGTTTATAACAAGTTTAATAAAAGATAATGGAAATGAATTAAACTCTTGTTTCTCATCACAAATACACTGTTGCTAGAAAAAAAAAATAGGGGTGGGTAAGTGGTGAGTGATCACACAGTGAGACAAAGACTCTCAAAACACTGAGTGAAAGTGCATCAAGATGCATCCCCGATCGTTTTATAATCCAATCATAATCGTATCGTGAGGCACCTAAAGATTCCCACCCGTACTGCAAACAGGAAGGATATAGTTTTATGTCAAGACAAATAGAGGCAACAGCAACATTGCACTACTCCAACAGCTGCAAACAGGTTGGAGTAAGACTGAAAGCACGAAAAGTACTGCTTAAAAAACTGCTTGGCAGCTTGACAAGATGACACGCTCTGCTAGACGGCAGGTTGCCGCTCCTTCAGTCAGGTCTGATAGTTTTGCTCGACAGATAAAGGACACGGCAATGTTACAGCTCTTGTGTCACAAAGACCAGAGGCAGAAAAACAACATGAACAACAAAAAAAAACATAATTGAAAGTTACATACTGCAGCTTTAAAGGTTACACTTCAGCATCAGTGTGAGGTGGATAAAAGTTTTATCTACAGAGGGGGTCACATTTATCGCTCATTATTTCCGAGCAGCACAGGTATGTAGAGTTTTAGCCTGTTCATAAAATGTTATCACGCATCAGGAGTTGAGCAACTCCGACTTTGAGGAATGTTTTGTTGTGGCACACACACATGCACCACACTGGGAGAGCGAGGTGTGGTCCAGGTAATTTAGACATGCACCCGTGTGTACATCTGTTTGTGAGGACTGAATATTTGAAACATGAGAGGATACAGTTTAAAAGGTGCAGACCTTTTGAACCCTGTTTTTTCTGTTATTAAAAGGCTGTTAAATGGTTACGGCTCGGTTTTTATTGGTTTTGTAATGAGAATGAGATGTAAAATTATGCATGAACGGGTTCTATATGGAGAGATACAACCTGTCTGTTAACAAGTCAGTCAGCCTGTCAGCAGTCAGTTGGGTGGCGACTGGTTTATAGCAGCTCGAGCAGTTGTTCCACTTCCTTCTCCACATCCTTTAACTGCACAGGAGACGCTCTTTCCTAAGATCCTGGAGGGTGTGTGAGTGTGTGAGAGAGGGAGAGGGAGAGAGAGAGCCTGAGGAGAATAGAGAGAGACCAGATCAATAGCGAGTGACTGACGAGTGTGGAGCAGAAAGCTGTGAGTCACTATTGTACATCAGGTACTAACATCAGGCCTCTTTATGCTGTGTTGAAAAAATAAAGGAGAGCTCTAGATGTCTTTTAAATGACGTTACAGTAACACTTGGATGTCACAATGTCACACACACACACACACTTCTCTGTCCTGTCAAATAATAAAAGAACCAAAAAAAATGCAGATTAAAAATAAATCGTTTTCTTTTCTTTTAAGTTCCACTAAATTCCGAATATTTCGATTATCATGATATGCTGAGAAACATCACTTATAGAGACATTTAGGGCTTTTGTTGGACAGTGAGTGACAGATTGATCGTCAATTCATATTTTGCTGATCAATTTGCTTCAACAATATTAAAACACATGTACAGTACATTTTGCAAGTAACACTTGGTAATTATTTACATTAAACATCAAAGGATAAGAGTCTGTGAGAAGAGCAAACCTTGCAGCACACAGATGTTTTTAAATATGTTAACAAACCTGAAATTAAAAAATAAAATGAAAATAAAATCAAGGTTTAAAAAAGGAGGGGCAGATTCACCATGACAAAGCTAATAAAAATTGTAATATAATCCATGAATGACTACTCATGTCACAGTGTTTTTTATGGCCCACGCAGCAATAAATAACTGACACAGCCTTCATTTAATTAAATGTAAAAAGAAAAAGACAGACATGTGTTGTTTGCATTATCTAACACATTTCCAGACAGGTGTAAACAAGCCTCACAAGGAAGGAACCATATGATTTGATTTAGTTTGATATGCTTTCAGTTATCCAGAAAATTTATTGTTCTGTTTTCTTTTTCTTTTTTAAATAGAAAATAAAAATCCACAGTAGGAAAGAGAGGAATTCTAACAGAAAAAAAATATTAAGAAAACTACGTTTGCAGTTAAAGAATGGAAAGGGGCAAAATTGTGTGGCTAAAAAGCATCTTTAAGCAGAACCGTGCAAAGAAACAGGAAGTGTGTTTAGAAAAGCAGAGGCAGCGTTCAGTTCAGGTGCAGCTCAGTGACTCATGGCTTAAATCCTGATGTTGTATAACAGGGACACAAACACACCTTCTCTGGGGAAACTGAGCTTCCAGGAGTAAAATAATATAACCCTTCACAGTCCGTTAATCTTACATCAGCCCAATCACGATTCAGGAAGTTGATGAAAAAGAAAGAGTTATGGCCGTGTTGGCTGTCGATACACCGGTGGAATATGATGTGCTAGAAGTGAGATCATGACTCATTGTACAAAGTGACCGCTCACATCACAAACGTGTGTGTGTGTGTGTGTGTGTAGTTTTCCAGTTTCTACGTCAGAACAAAAGCCGCTCCAGTCACATTCACCTTTTCCACCTCTGGATTAAATAAATATCACAACATCATCGGACTGACAACTGCCTACCGAGAGGTGAATTTCCTATGTTTCCAGGTAACAGAAAAAAGCGTCAGTGACTGGTAGAGGACAGGAGGGACATCGACTGCGGAAGTGAATGGGCTGAGCCTTTTATAACCTCGCCATAACTCTGCCTCCACTGCTGTAAAAAAATAAAACTGCCTGGGTGATTCTTGGTCCGTCTCCATGGTTACACACACGCACAGACACACATGGCACACTTAATAAACCCACATATAAATATGCTTAGCAGTAAGATTAGCTGTTTTGTAGCAAACGTGGGTCAAAAAACTAAACTAAGCTGCACTGTGTGTGTGTGTGTGTGCATCTTAAATTCTTTCAGTCGGGCTCTTATCAAACGAAAGGTTTCACCTCAAACAAAAGAACCTCATTGATTTTGAAAGCTGGACATTCGGCATTGTTGTTAAAAATAACAATAAAGAACAAATCATGAAATGCAGGCCATGTCTCTCTTGTCTCCCCTCTGCCATCTCTGTATGGAACCATCCCCTTGTGTCAGATGAGCTCAGAAATCCATGTGTGCTTAGACTGTGGCGCCCCCTGTTGATGTGACTTCTATCCACCTGTGGATTCAGTTTAAGTGAAGTTGTTGAACCGATGCGAGATGTCTGGAAGAAACCTACATAAATTCTACATATTGTAAATGTTGTCACAGGTATACACAAATAAAAGCAGATACATCTGTTTTCACACATATTAAACACGCATTCTTATACAGCAGCACAGAAATGGACTGAAAAGGAGTAGGCTGAAGCTCAAGCTTATTTTGTTACCCGTGCTCAAAGTGCACAGGTCCATTACGTCGTATAAAATGTAATGTCTGTAGGTTAATGCATTACTTGGTTCATTACAAGTAGAGTAGGTGATAAATATTTTTCGCTAAATGAAAGTTGGTTTTATGTGAGTTCGTTTTATAGGCGTTACCCCAAACTTGTTGCATTTCTACCGCACTGTAGGATGAAAGTGCGGGTGAATGGGTGTGAATGACAAAACTGCTGCGTAAAGCAGCTTTGAGTGGACATCAAGACTAGAAAAGCGCAAGATAAAGACAAACAATGCACCATTTATGCGATTAACAGACAGACAGACTAAGAGATCCATAAATAAATGGAAAATTCCTGTTCTTAGATAACCAGTCCCATGTACCACAGCACTACTGCATAGTAAAACGGGAGTGGGCGGAGGGTAAAAGGCTGAGCAAACAGAGTTTAGATGTAAATGAAAGTAGGTGAAAACGTGTTAAACTGGAAAATAAAACTGCACAAATAAAGTCAAACCGGATGACTCCCCTCTCACCGGCCCATCAACTTTCCAGCTCCGTTAGAAGAAAGCACACCAAAGAAGAACCAGAGGGTTCCTCAGGTGCATTAACAGAAACAAAATGTAACCAATTACTTCAACTAGGGCTTTAGTTTCACAGTCTAACCAGTTTCAAGTGATTAAACAGTCATTCTTCATTATTCGTCACAGGCAAAATCTCAAAGAGGCATTTCACATGACAAAAGTGAGTTTGCAGATACTTTTAAAAACACAGAGTTTGTATTTCCTCAAACACTTTTCAAATATTCACGGTAATTGAACAAGAAAATCATGCAGTACATTCACAAACACAACAAAACACATATATGGACAAATTCCCATATTTGCTTTAATGCAAATAGAGAGCAGCTTGAGTTTGAACTCCATTTTAATCCTGATATTACTAAAACTGGGAGTCAGTTACTATGGCAACGTATTTACTCTCCTACACCAGAGTCCTCACAGGACAATAATGCAGCCAACTGAACTATAAGTTATTAATTGACTCTTTTGTAGAGTTTCTTTAATTCACCACACACGCTAACTCAGACTGAATTACAGTGACACAGGATCAGCTCTTCTGTGGAGTTATTTATCTCAGATTAATGAGCTCTAGATCAGGCTCAGAGTTTGTGAAAAACCTGCTCTCTGAAACAGGTTTTCTATTTTTTTTTTTTCCAGTAGTATTGCTCACCTCTTTTCCTATCGTTGTGCAAACATCTTCAGGCCTTTGTTGGTACTTCTCATGTCAGCCGGTGGAAACTGAGCAGCCTTAGAAGAAGCAAAGAAGAGAAAAATGATCAT
Organism: Solea solea; assembly: GCF_958295425.1. Lineage (NCBI taxonomy): Eukaryota > Metazoa > Chordata > Actinopteri > Pleuronectiformes > Soleidae > Solea > Solea solea. The sequence continues at coordinate 21,388,694 of NC_081140.1, read as the reverse complement.
GCAAACAAATATTAAAATACTTCCATCTTTGTTGACTGTATGTAAGAAGAAACATGTTAAAATGATCAATCAAGTTCTACATCAATAAAACTCAATAGTGATTCTCAGGATTTGTGTGATGTATGAAGTCCCATTAAATTAAAACTTTAAGAAAATATCCTGACAGAGGCAAAGAGGCATTTCACATGACAAAGGTGAGTGTGTAGATACGTTTAAAAACACAGAAATAGTTTGTATTTCCTCAAACCTTTAACATTCACATTTAACAAAGAACAGTGGATGTTTGACAGGCAGGTAGACCAAAAACAATTCAATCCAATTCAATTCATCTTCATTTATCAGGGACAATGCAGTGAGACATAGTGGACATAAAGTGCATCCCATGTACTGCACACAGAAGAGTATATAGCAATGTGCTAGTTTGTAACTCCTGTCCCTGGCTGGGCTTTTCAGAAAGAGTATCACATGTACAGTAAAAATGACAATAACATAATATAATACAGTATAAACACCCATATATAAGATCAATTTCTCACACTTCACAACAGTCCTACCTTATTGAGACTACCTATTAAAAGTGGGTACAATCGTGTTTTGTTTTCAGCCAGTTCTTGACCTTTGCAGTGAACGTTTTTAAACATTTTATCAGTTCTATTTCATTAGGCATTGAATTCCAAATGTGGTTCTGCTGTGGGATATTTCACAGCTGTCACTGACAAAGGTTCTGGTGGGTCTGAAACCACAGCGTGGCCCTGGTGCTAAATTACTGACACACATATTAACGTTAAAACATGTAGATTTTATTATTTATTTGAGAATTTGAATTATTAAAAGTGAAAAAGCAGTGGCTATGGCTGTTAATAAATGGTGTACCTTCTTGCAACATAAACGTAAATGCCGTTTAATTATATTCCCAGGCATCAACAGAAAACGTAACCCTTAGCTCTTCTTACCTGTCCCGACATGGTGGAGCCGCACGTGATCACGTGATCCATCCTTGCCTTTCCTGGAAGTCGGCTCGGGTCACAGGTTACGAAAGTCAGGTGAAACTGACCCTGCCCACAAAATTAAATTAAAATTAATTTAATTTAATTTAATTTAATTTAAGTCATTTTTTATATTATTGTTTTACTACAAATGGGCGTTTGTGTGTTGTAATTCTACTTTCCCCACAAAAAAGACCAACTTCACTGTCAGAGATGACTTTGAGTGTTTGTTGATACACAGCGCCCTCTGTTGATAAAAACTGAACACTACACATTACGTCTGTATCTTGCGTTTCCAGGTCACGTGGCCTCTAGCCCCGCCTCCAATTGGCTGCCCGACTCGAGTCACATGATCAAATCTCGTCTCCACTGTCCTGTTTCTACTTTCTCCCGGCCGTGAGTGAGTTTGTGTTTTGTTTTTGTTTTGTTTTGCATTTAACGTTTACAATAATCCTCTTTAAACGTGACCCAGCGGAGAATAGATACACTTTAATGAACCCGGACGTTAAGAAACAGGTGAGTTTACAGCTTTAATGTGAGATATTAAAGCAGTTTTTGCTGTTTTGCTTTGTCAGCGACTCTTTGTCTGCTCACATAAACACTTGGTTACAGCACGTTTTTAAAGTTACCGTCTGAAACATAATATAACGTTATAGTGAGTTTGTTAACATGTGGTCCTCAACTATAATGTGTTTCGATCGTTTTTCCAAAAACATTTGTTATAAGGACATCGAACATGTGCTAATTCACTATTATTAGCCTTGTATTAGCCATGCTAATGTTAGCCTTACTAACCCTGTGTTATAGCTGCTGAAGTGGTCATTTAAGGTTTAAACAGTCTATAGATCCACATGTTTCTTAGTGTAGATTATGTAAAAAAAAACGTATTTATCCTCTGACAGCAGCTTTCATTTAATTGTACAAGTCAGGCTTAAAGTTATGACCCATTTTCCTTAATGTCCGTAATTAAATTATTCTCATTAACGTGGTGTGTGTGAATCCTCATTAGGCCCCACCAGAAGCCCCATGGTTCCTGTTTCAGGATCAAAACTTGTCAGATTTAAAATGGTTCATTTCCTTATTTCAGGTTATGTTATAACCCAACATTGTTTGGGTCTAATTATAGAAATAGTAACCTGGTTAAGGACGAGGAGGCCCCTTGTACGTACAACCACCTTCTCTTACTATTTCCCATTAACATTTATTTGCAAACAAACATACAGCTGAACAAAAGGTCATTTCAAACAGAACAAACAGTGGTGCGACAGTGCAACAGATAAAAACACAGATCACAGACAAGCTACAGAACCTTCAACCATCACAAAATACAGCAAATTGTGCAAATTACAAGTTAAATTGTGATATTAGGTTGGTAAGGAATGCAAATAAATCAGAACTGAGTCTAATAAGGTTCCGATACTATTGTGCACTTCCTGAAGTTTGTGTTCATATCAGTGTGGGGTTTTTTCCCCTCTGGAATTCAGGAAATCAGCTTTTAAAAATAAACTATAACAGCATCTGTGTCACAGAAGAAAGCTCTGTCTGTAGCAGGAAATGTATTTATTTTAATAACATTGGGTAAAAGCCACTTGTGTAAACTCAGACACAACGTTGGTGAACCCGTTTCCTCCATTTGCACAACTTCAAAATTAAAATGCATGTATTGAATAGGGATTGGTCAAAATATTAATTTGGTGATATATCGTCGTCCTTCCTCGTGCAATACAATAATCAATACGCCAGGGCAAATATCAGTATTTTAATTAACAAATTAAGGCGCTCTAAAGTAAACAGTCCCTGACAGTTCAAACCAATGAGGGAAACTTACGTGGAGTTAACTGGCCGAAGAAGAGTGAGTTTACAGTGGGATAATGGTGAAGAAAGCTACGTTAAGAGGTGCTCATCCACGTTCAATACTTTATACACTTTGTTCTCTATGTTGTGAATAAATATAGAAATCCTGCACTTTTGACTTTTCACAGACATTTTTGTTTCTTCACTTAGACAGATATTGTGATGTATCACTATATCACTATATGGTTGTCTTGCAATATATTGATTATCACAGAATCATTGTATCATGATATTATTGGTATCGTGGACCATATATTGCGTAACATGAGGTACCCTGTGATTACCACCCTTAGTCTTGAACAGCGTGGTATGAGTCATGTGCCTTGATCTGCGGCTCTGATGAGTCACATTTCTATGCAGTGGCAACAAATCCCGTGACTAGCAGCTCGGCAACAGTCCATGCTGATGTCAACACTTAAGTTTCCATACTTCCCCACTCTCTTTATCGTCAATCATAACTCACAAATCACAAGTCTTCAGAAAGCAGGAAACTGTCTTGCTTGTCTTTTAACATTTGCAGTAAGTGTTTTGGACTTGGCTCCAGCTGACCTGGATGAAAGCTGTCAGTGGCTGGATGATGTGCTGAAAACCTCTAGAACCTTCTCTTTGTAAAGTCAATAAAGGTTAGGCAGAGGTGTGTGTGGTTGTATGAGTGTAAGGGAGAGACAATGGTCTTTGAGATTGCCATGTTGTTGTATAGCTTTCCAGCTAAATGTACTAACATAAAAACTCTTCACTTAGATCCTCTATACACACCACTGTTACTCTGAAAGCAGAGCTACTTCATGTGCACAGTGCTTCAGTGTCAGGTCACTGGGTCATAACTATGGAAACATGAACACATAACGTAATATTGCATGTTTTGTTCCTGTGTTTGGTCTCACAGCTGCAGAGCATCACCTGACACGGCTGACGCCACAGATGTTTGTGAATGTGAGAATGGACCTCCCTTACAATCAGGTAAGTTGCTCAGGGTTTTTTTATGATAATTATGATAATTAATCAGCTTTCAATCAATCAGGTGATAGTATTTGCTCAACAAATGATGTGATACAAATTATTATTATGTATATCTATTAAAAACATAATAAATAGACATTAGGTGAAGTCATTTTTCATAGGGAATTTTATGTTAAAAGTAAACTAGATTTACAGAGGCATTATGATTCAGGTTGTGACAAATTCATTAGAAATGGCTGCCAGATTGTGGCTGATTTTTAATCAGCTATTGTGTAATTTGAAGGGATTTCATATATTTAAAAAAATATACATATTTATTTTTCCTGTGAAATCACAGATGAACACTTAGCAGTGGAGGGAAGTCATAGGATTTGGAAAATCATGAGGATGTCGAGAAACAAACAATCTATATAATTGGTTTCATGCTTTTATTGTGTTTAGTAGTTTTACATGAAAATAACTGGTGGAAATCAGACTGTTCAATACAATCACTGAAATCCTTGTGTCATGTTTGTAAATTTGTTTCAACATTTTCTTTTTTTTAATGTATGTATGAATGATGTATTTATGTGTTACTCTAAATCCTGCAGCTGATGAATGTGGAGCAGAGAAGACAAGACAACAGGAGAGCACTGCTGGTATGAGGGAACACACACACACACACACACACAGCTCCAATGAAATTAGGGCTGCAACAACTAATCATTTATTAACTAATAACTATCAACTATTTTGATGATTTTTTAATCGATTGTTTTAATAATTATAACAATGTTTCTGATTTTTAATCTTACTTTTGTTAGTTGCAGCCCTAAATATGACTTTTATTTACTGGAACAGTAATAAACTTTATATACAGAAGCAAATAAATGATCACATAGAAAATCACTCAAATGTGTTGCACCTTCTGTCCAGTACTCCAGGTGTCTGTTATCACTGGCTACTTTAGCTACTATGCTGCTGACCGCCATGGCAGTCTACAACCTCCTGACCCCAAGGGTTGTCTCGTCCCACCGGGCTCCGAGCGGCAGCCTCCATCTGCCTAAGGGCGAATCCTGCTCCGACCCCTGCAAGTAAGAGACCATCTGCTCACAGTCCTTCACAGGTGCAGCTGACAAAATACCCACTCACAAGTCCACTGACCCACCTGATCTGGAGATTTTAACTACTAACTATTGCATGGTCTTCATCATCAGATATAGAATAGTTCAGTTGCCCTGGTGCTTAGCCTGATAGAAGAGCGCAACCTTGTTAACCTTGAACAGTCTTTGACAAAAACAGCACAAGGTTTAAGGTGTTTTTACTCATTTCAGTCCTGCTATATGCTTAAAAGCTTGTTATTGAATAAGAAAAAAAAACCCACCTCTTTACAAAAACATCTTTTCAGATGCCAGGTTTCACACTGTATTTTTTACATTCCATGCTTGATTTATCAAAGAGACACTGTGATCATTTCCTGTCATCTCCCCTGATAGGTTTGTTTTGCTGGAGAGCATCCCTGAAGGGCTGGAGTTCAACTCCAGCACCACTCACCCCTCCATCTTCCAGGCCTGGCTCAATCTGATGGACGAGGCTCGCAGCAGCGTCGACATCGCCTCCTTCTACTGGACGCTCACCAACAAAGACACCGGGACCCAGGAGCCGACAGCTTATCAGGTCAGCAGGAGCTGTGGATGTTTTCAGATTATGAATGTTTTATTTTCTAACTGCAGCAGAATAAATAACGACTAACAACATTAAAATGATGGTGTTGCTGGTACACAGGGAGAGACCATCCTGAAAAAGCTTGCTGAGCTCTCAGGGAAGTTGTCTGTTCGTATCGCAGTCAACACGCCACAGCATCGTCAACCTCAGTATGACCTACAGCTGCTCAATAACTCAGGTGAATCTTAAACCACTTTTTCATTTTGTGACATTTATTCTAAGCATGTGACTCCGAGTTTAGATTTTCTCAGTACTATTTCCTTTAATTGATCATGTTTTCTCGTTACCATATCACTTTATATCTCCTGCTTCCCGACACTCTCTAAAATACTGTAATACTCTTACTCTTAAGGTAAACCATTTCACACACATACACATAAATCGAATGGTACCTTTCACGTGCATCATGCTGCACACATATACATACTTTTTGCTTTAAAGCTTGATGCCTGGTGCTAGAAGTGCCTTTCTGAACTTACCAGACTAGTGTCTGTCTTTAGCAACTTTGTAGCAAGAGCTGCTATGAACTGATGGCGACATAGTCTGCACTGTTGTTGGGTGCAAGACAAAAAAGCTAGTGTGGGTGGTTTACTTTTTGAACTTAAATACATCAACTAGTGGTACTATACCTAAAAGCTGCTGTATGTCTTTTTGTTCATCTAATAACAGCAATAATAATAATAATGATAATAATGATAACAAAAAAGGGCCCACGTTTACGTTTTTCTTTGCTCCCACAAGGAGAGCAAAAGATATTTGTGACTTCAGGCTCCACAGAGAGGCTGTAAACTGTGGGACATGACGGCATCATTTGTCCACTTTGGTGGACATGCAGCTAATAGTTTATATGTAACGACAGCAGTCACTGATTGGCAATGATATGTACTGTTAGGCTTACTAGCCACATGCCTTCCTAGAAGGGTCATTTGAAGCCTCCACCATCTACTACACACTGTATGTCTAAGTGCAGTATCAGTGTATTCAGTAATGTTGCGTGAGATTAGACTTATTAAACTTTAACAGTCCTACAGTGGGGCAACTTTGCTAAAGATTCACCCACCTTTCTGTCCACTGTATACTGAAATGTGCAGGACAGTTGTCTGTGTCTCAGAGTCTGCCAGCACACACTCACTCTGTGTGTTTTTCAGGAGCCGACATCAGGACGGTTAATATGAGAGAACTGACCACAGGCGTCCTTCACACCAAGTTCTGGGTGGTGGACAAGAAGCACATTTACATCGGCAGTGCCAACATGGACTGGAGGTCCCTCACACAGGTGCCTGCACACACATACTTTATTTATTGCAATATATTCTACACTGACAGTAACTGAACTTTAGGTCACATGTTGCAGTTTCAGTCATTTAAATGTAACATGATAATAAAATAAATAAAACTGTAAAACTCTCCTATCTAATAATAATAGTGAGAGAGCAATATTTATTTATTTATACTTTGATCATAAGCTAACAGTGATTTATTGGTGTCCAGGTGAAGGAGCTGGGTGCAGTGGTCTACAACTGCAGCTGTCTGGCTGCAGACTTGGGGAAGATCTTTGAAGCCTACTGGTTTCTAGGTGAGAGTAAGTCCATCCCATCACCGTGGCCCAACAGTTTCTCTACCCTCTACAACAAGGACACGCCTCTCCAGCTGCCACTCAACAACACGCCAGCCAGCGTTTACCTGTCGGTGAGATATGCACATTATCAGTTTTCTCCTTTCAGTAACCTATAGCAAATGTCTAATGACCACAACGTGGCACCAGAACAACTGTACTAATCATTTCTATATATAAGGCTCTCCTGGACAATTACCTTAAAATTAAACTTATCCTATCTTTGTTTTCTCTTTCCTGTCAGAGTTCCCCTCCGTCCTTCTGTGCAGCTGGTCGAACTCCAGACCTTCAGTCCATCCTCAGTGTGATGGAGGACGCTCAGAGCTTCGTCTACATCGCAGTCATGAACTACCTGCCCACCATGGAGTTTTCACAACCTAAAAGGTAGAACACTCTTTTACACCACAGTAGCAGGTACACGGGTACACTCACCAAACATGTCGATGACTCCTTTGCCCTTGACAAGACGGTTTTGGCCTCAATGTGACGTCATGTCCTCATGATCCTCTCCAGGTACTGGGCAGACATCGACACCCAGCTGAGGAGAATTGCATATGAGAAGCGTGTTAAAGTTCGCCTGCTCATCAGCTGTTGGGCGAGCACTCAGCCTGTCATGTTCTCCTTCCTCAAGTCTCTGGCCTCAGTGTATGATCCCAAGAGCAAACTGGACATCCAGGTGGTAAGTAGTACCTCTTCATGGCTTCATTTAAGTGAAACAAGAAGCTGTGAATGTTATGATGCACAACATGTTCCCTGATGATCTTTTTGTTTTCATTATCTAGAGGCTGTTTGTGGTGCCTGCCAGCGCAGAGCAGAAGGAGATTCCCTACGCCAGAGTCAACCACAACAAGTACATGGTCACTGACAAGATAGCTTATATAGGTAAGACTCAGAGTGGTGATTGCTCTAATATGGCAAGGGAAGCTCAGCTTCCTCTGAAATGTCGTCAAATATGTATTCACATTTCAATACTAAACTTGCGGTAGAACGTGATTAGAAAGTGTCACTAGTTCTTCATTTGTACACATGCACTGTAAATAAAAACGCTATCATAGCATTTGAATTTGACATCATTATCACGATTCCTTGTTATAGTTGTTCATTTGCAGACCTCCAGGTTCATGTGACATGCTTAAGTGAGACCACAAGTTGTTCATAACAGGCTTTTTTAACTCATTAACCTGAGATAAACATTTACAATAGAGTCTAGAGTCTCCATAGGTCCTTTAAAGTATTAAGTCCTTTAGTGTTTTTTTATAATATTAATTTTATTATTAGGAAACTGATGTTCAAAATACTGATTTATTGTTAAGTGAGTACTTCTCAGTTTTCTTGTGAAGCGTCACCACTTCAAACAATTGATTTATTGATTGTACACCATGTTTTATCAAGTGTTTTATCAAATGGGATGAATGTTCAATCGGTGCCTTTGTGTTTCCAGGTACATCTAACTGGTCAGGTGACTACTTTGTGAGCACCGCAGGCTCAGCGTTGGTCGTCAACCAGACGGCATCACAGTCTGTGGAGCCAACCATCCAATCACAGCTGAAGGCTGTTTTTGAGCGGGACTGGAGCTCCGACTACACCACTCCTCTCACCCAACACTCAAACCTCAAAGTTATCTGTTAGTTACTACAAACTGTACAAATGTTACAACGCCGTAGCTGCGCAATCATGATGTTCACGTCTTGCCATCCAATAGCATTAAATATGTACAAAGGAAACCACTGGATGAAAACACTTGGTTCAATGGGAGATTTAATAGAGATATATGACCCTTAAAAATGGAAAATTCAAAATGGCTGCAGCCAGTAGGACATGTTGCACCGTTACAGCCAAATAAACCATCTGCCAAAGCCCCCATGATGGGCCATGGCGCTACATAAGAAGTTTTCACCCTCCTCAATAATGTGCTTTAAGTATTTGATGGGAAAAGGGACACAATTTTCTCGAATCATCACAAATGATGAAAAACTTTTGCTAGCTATTGAAGTTGACCAAGCATTCAGACTACATGAGTGTGTAATAAATCAGATTTGTTTGTTAATTTACTGTGCAATAACGTCAGATGAACACCAACACATGCCCAACTTTTGTAACATGTCACCAGCAGAGATAAAGAAGGAAAGACTAATGTCACCTTTAAAACAAAAACCCTTTAGGTGTCACTAATCCATCATCAAGGTCACTGACAGCTCCTTTTGTTCTGTTATACTCCTTTTCTTATGTGGAAATCCATCCTCTATGGTTTTTGTTTTTTTTAATCCGACCTCATCTCAGGGAGTAAATATTGTGTGTTTTCTGACTGGATCATTTAAATTAGCTGGAATCAGTGGTGTGCTGTGAATAAGCTTTTTTTTTTTTAATACTCAAGTCTTCAGAAATGTTTCAGTTTTATTCCATTCATCAAACAATTTGAATTTCCACTGTGTGGAGTGATGTTACAATTATAAGTAAAGAGATGGTTGTTATCTCCTTATCAATAAATTACTCTGATTTTTGATTCCTCAAACCAAACATCTGGTCTTGATACACATGTTTTTGCACATCATTTACAAACAAAAAACACTCCTTACTTGCCTCTATGAGATTTTGGTGTAGATGTAAGGACAATATCTATAGCAATATTTAGTAGGATTTAGATGAGCACCTTTTTACGATGACCGACAGATTATTTGTTTGCCCTACGGAGAAAATGTTATACCGTCCCTGGGTGGGCTCGAACCACCAACCTTTCGGTTAACAGCCGAACGCGCTAACCGATTGCGCCACAGAGACAGTTGCGGGCTCCACTTTCGTATAAATCGTATATCAAGTTGAAGAACATGATGAAATGGCTTGCCATAAACTGAGCTGAGCAGGCTGAGTCTAATCATTCCGGAAGTTAGTTCATGTTGCTCAGTAATGTGGCCACGTGTCCTCAAACTACATTCAAATGTGGTTTCTGGTGTTCAAAACTGTAATTAACGTAGTCTGTTCATGGTCGCTCAGGACATGTGTTAATACCAGGTGTGTGTGTGTGAGAGAAATTAGATGTTCTCCAGGTAACCACATGGTGGCACCATTGGATCTATATTCACAATGCCTCGCTACAAACGCTTTATATTTTTGAAAACATCCTCTGGTGATCATAAATGTCATCATGATAAACATCATAATAAGTAATACCTAATCATAACCAATCAGGTCAAAGCCTCTTTGTCGGACACCGTAAACAACGAGCCGCTGTTGTGTTTTATGTCCACTTGGAGCCTGCGGCTAATAGCTGGCTAGCGACAACAAACGGACATTACGTCACCAAATCAACTTTTATTTTGTAGTAATGAGTAACGAAGATGGTTAAGGGAAATGTATCGGAGTAAAAGTACACATTTTATTTAGGAAATGTAGTGGGGTAAAAGTAAAAGTTGTCAGAAATATAAATAAAACTAAGTAGTAAACGAAGTAAACTAAAGATATGTGAAAATTCTACTTCAGTATAGTAACGAAGTATTTGTATTTCGTTACATTACAACACTGCACATAATCAACACAGACTTTGCCAACTGTGCCGCCGTTTCTATTAACGAGTCTGAGATCCAGAAAAGAGAAAAGTCAAAATGATCCGTCCCTGGGTGGGCTTGAACCACCAACCTTTCGGTTAACAGCCGAACGCGCTAACCAATTGCGCCACAGAGACTGATGACATACATGGAACATAATCATACTTATCAACTCTACATATGTGTCAAGTGAGAAAGGCTAGATGAATTAAAATCTCTACTGAGACTGAAAACTGAGTTTTTCCATTCATTTATTTCTGGTATGATAGGCCTGAATGGTATGGTTTGGTTTAGTTTGTTGCTGGCGGTTTCTTGTGAGTTGGGAAGAGGGAGACTCCTTATTCATGAAGGTCCACAGTAATAAAATAATTGTTTTTTAGAGGCAACAGTGGTTTAAAATATCAGTTTTCAGCTGGGAAAGATTGTCTGATGGTGAGAAAAGGAGAATGCAATTGCTTAAAATGAACCAGTGGGATTATACGAGCGTTGATCCTGTACGATATCTCTTTTATACATAGAAGAAGCAGTGAGCTGTGTGTTTATGTATTCTGCTCTTATCATGACTGCACCACCCAGTTACTGTAATGCGAGAGAGAGGGTGACCTGCCAGGGGAGGAGCTCTGTGTGGGTGAGACCACAATTATACCAATGTGCTAATTTTATCCCCTATATAATTCTGTGGAGTTAAAACAACAGCATCTGCATGTTCACTGGCGCTAAGTATTCACTGTTTTTACATGGGTGGGAAAGAAATAATCTGTGAACAAAAACACGAAATATTATTATATTATATATTATATCTAAATATTGTGGAGCACTGTATTCACACAGGAGCTTTGTCATTTTCTTCTAAGATCTTCAGAACTGAGGATGTTTCCTGGATGAGAGTTAAAAGTTCTTCAAACACCAGCATGTCCACTTCAGAAGTCTTTATTGTCATTATACAAAAAGTATAACAAATTGCTACAATCATTTAAGTAGTTTTTTTTCCTCATTAATGTACACACAGCACCCCATTTTGCAAATTTATTAAAGAACAGCAACTGAAATATCACGTGGCCATAAGTATTCAGACCCTTTGTTGTGACACTCGTGTATTTAACTAGGGTGCTGTCCATTTCTTCTGATCATTGTTGAGATGGTTCTACACCTTTATTGGAGTCCAGCTGTGTTTAATTAAATTGATTGGGCTTGATTAGGAAAGGCGCACACCTGTCTATATAAGACCTTTCTGCTCACAGTGCATGTCAGAGCAAATAAGAATCATGAGGTTGAAGGAACTGCCCGAAGAGCTCAGAGACAGAATTGTAGCGAGGCACAGATCAGGCCAACGTTACAAAATAATTTCTGCTGCACTTAAGGTTCCTAAGCACACAGTGGCCTCCATAATCCCTAAATGGAAGAAGTTTGGAACGACCAGAACTGTTCCTAGACCTGGCCGTAGGGCCAAACTGAGCAATCAGGGTCTGATGAGACCAAGATTGAACTTTTTGGCCTTAATTTTATGTGGTATGTGTGGAGAAAAACAGGCACCTCTCATCACCTGCCCAATACAGTCCCAACAGTGAAGCATGGTGTGGGGGTGTTTTTCAGCTGCAGGGACAGGACGACTCGTTGAGAAGGTGAGAAAACCTTTTTTTTTTAATTCTACAATTATGTGTTTTTCTGTCAAAATGGGGTTCTGTGTGTACATTAATAATGAAATCAACTTAAATGATTTTTAGCAAATTAACAGAGTGAAAAATTTAAGGGGATCTGAATCCTTTCCATATCCGCTGTATATATGTTTTTGCGCTATAGATGAAGAATGTACATTGTTAGCAGTGATACTACCTCTCACATTGCACGGTTAAAAATGTTGAGGGTATTTTTATTTTATTTTTTGTACCTAAAATTTACTAAACATGCAATTTCCTGAAAGTTCTATAACCAGGGGTGTTTTGGTTTGTTTATTTGTATCCAAGCAAGAGGGGAAAGCGTTAGAAAAGAGTTATAAAACTGTTTAGATCTTTGGTTATGAGTCATCGTCGATACAAACATGATCAGAAAATAACAAATGAAGAGAGAAAAACATGTTTGATGTATGATTTTACTCCATTTTATATGTAGTTATTTGTATTACTGCGTTTGAACAGTACATACAGTTTATATGGTTTGTGTGTGTGTGTGTGTGGGTGTGTGTGCATGCACGCGCTCCCTGGCTCCATCCTCGATGACTCAGCTCTCATCTACGCTGCACTTTGTCGGGATTAACTGAGGCATGTGTTAGACAAACATCACATCTAACGAGAACACAAACTCCATTTGTCATCCAAAGATGAACCATCACTGTCTCATTTCTCTCTCTCTCCCTCTGTGTGTGTATACATGGTATTCCTTATGTTGTGGGGACATAAATCTGTTGACAGTCATAATATGGGGACAAAAATCAAGTCCCCATAACGTAAATTACTGCATTTTAAGGTCAAAACATGTCAGGGTTAGGATTAGACCTGTAGTAATTATGGTTAAGTTTAAAGTAAGTCTCCAGGAAATGAATGTGTGAACGTAATGTCTTTTGAAGTCATGGAAACTTGTGTGTGTGTGTGGCTGAAATCACAAATTTGTTAGATTAGAGAACATGAAGTGGATTTAGAAGAACATATTAACACAGCTAATGTTTAATCCTGAAATGTATTAAGTATGCACATTAATAAGTAAACATGAGACGAGGGTATTCTGGACACATGACAGTGAGACCATATGCTTTACAATATGCATCCTGTATATGACAGGAAGCTTGAGGGTCTGTCCTAGATATGGTGTGTTAACGAGGTATAGATGTCTCTTGTTTGACTACATGGTGATATTGTCCAAACTTTATAGATCATGGGACAGTATGGTCTATCTGGGCCAAACGATTTTCAAGTACACGTTGCACCATGGAAACAGGAGAAAGGCAGGTGTTTGAACATGTGATGCCTACAATGATAATGCTAGATAATCTATATAAGGTTAGTTTTGCTCTTCTGCGGAGATTCAGCAGGAACACATTCTCCCGAGCTACTGCAGAGCTTGGTCTGATGCCTGCCTAACTGAGGGGTTTCTTTTCTACACCATCAACTCATCACCTATCATTTGTAAGAAGAAGGAAGCCTGACTTAAACGACAATCAACACTCACTTAAAAAACATGCTGTATTGTAGGACAAAAAAGGGCCACTCAATCCAGTCTTTTGATTCTTTGTTAGTTGAGAATGGAAGGATATTTTCTACCTCCGCCTCTCAATTTAAACCTTTGAAAGGTCATCAATAGTCTTCAAAAACAGTGGTTTATTTAGTGGATAGTTAAGTGGATATTTTTTTTAGTGAAATTAAATTATTTATTTGTGACTATAAAGCAGAGGATGTGTTGCCCTGTGTGAGGTGTGGTTGTGTCTGACTCATATCCAGCATGCAGTCCCTCTAAGCCCTGAAACAAGGCCCTGCTGGGCCACAGCTAAAGCCTCCAGCACCAGAAATAATGGAGCAGAGCTTTACAGCAAACTGCTGACTGTCTACTTGTGCTAACCCCCCCCCCCCCCCTTCTGTGTGCTGCTGCTGTTGTTGTGCTTCTGTCTCTCACACATTAACCATAACCACATAATGGATTCACTAACCCGTTAACCTAACCTTTACCATCACTAAATGCATAACCCCATCACTCATTCACCTAACCATAATTGACCAGGCTTTATAAAAAAAAAGCTTTACTTCAGCCAAAATGTTCTCGCATAGAGAAATGTTTCAATCAAAATGTGTCCTCACAGCCTATGACCCTAATCCTAACCCTATAAACATACAGAAATAGTTTTTTTTATATATATATATAACTGCACACACATGACAGAGTACCTCTCTTCTGCTGTTTTTGTTTTTCTGTCCATCCAACCAACCAACCATTCATCCATCCATCAATCCCTCTCTCTCCCCTGCCCTGGAACCCCCTCCACCCCTCTCTCTCTCCCTCTCCCCCTCTCTCTCTCTCTCTCTCTCTCACTTTCTTTCCATGTGAGCCCCCCAGTGACAGAGCAGCTCTGACTCCATGGGCCCAAAAGCTCAATCCAACCCCCATATTGCCTTCGACCATCACCACCTGCCTGCCTGTCCCAGCTCTGCCGCCTGGCACTCCCTGTCCTACAGCCCAGGTGTGGATTCATCCTTCAGTGCTTCTGCTTCATCAGCTCTGTGTCACTGTCGCTGTCACTGCTGCTGCTTCTGCTGCTGCCGCTGACCATGTGTGAGTGTCTACGTGGAATATTCAGAGTTACCTGGACACCTTCCTCCAATGCAGGTCAGGATGATGAACTTGTCTTACGTGTGTGGAGCTGCTCCACAGGCGTAAATTGTTAATGGCCTAAAAACTGAGAGATGTTTTGTGTATCTATCCATTATATTAGACGACAAATTGGCACATGGATAGATTATCCACCATTTCTTCATCTAAAAATTGGACTAAAAATGAGAAAGATTGTTATTTTACTTTCTTAAAGTCAAATCAAACATTTTATTCAAGACACATTCAAGTGATTAACACAGACTGGAAACTAAACAAGTCTACGGGAGTGCAGATGAAACGGACCTTTATTACAGCCTCACTCTGTTAATATTTTGATTTAATTAAAGTGAATAAAAGATATTCACTGTGAGGTTTGGAAGACTGAAGTCCTTACATTCATCTCTATTAATATCCAGAGGTCCGGTCAGCACACAGGCAGGTCACTGAGCTGCAGGTCAGAGCAAAGACGAGGGAGGAAGCGAGCATTGTGTCACTGGAGAGTGTTTTCACTTCTTGTTTAGGTTATGTGTGTGTGTGCGTACTCCCTCACTGTCATTGTTTTATCATCGTTCACACATTATGCTTGTTGGAGCATAAAAAAGAAGGGACGACCACACAGCAGTCACTTTAACAAAGTAGATTTACTGTCAAGTCAAAATGTGCAAAGTCAACAATCAGCGGTGAGGTGTGTGATTTGCAACTTAAAGCTACTGACAAACTAAACAGCCAGACCAGAACAGAATAGAAGTGTTGTTGAGCGCCTAAAAGGCACCAACCCTCCAGGAGAGAGCAGGGAGGGAGCGACAGCACACCTTCCTGACACTAGGTTTAAATAGACTTCCCACAGCTGAAGCCAATCGCATGACGAGGTGGGAGGACTAAAGCTGCCAATCAAACCTGGAAAACAAGGCAAAAATAGGCATAGACTGTTACAGGAAATGTACAAGGAGTTCATGAGTTGTGATGTATGAGTGTAATGTCCGAGCACATACAGACACGCCCCTTTATTTTTCTTCTTCCTGTATGAAATACAGATGTGGATAATGGTTTTCCATGTTCTCTGTGTAACACTGAAATGTACTAAACACTAAAATCTCTATATTACAGCCACAGTTATTATGAGCCACCATAGGCTTCTGTTAATGTTTATTTATTATAACCCAGCTTTGTTGTCTTTCTAGTTTTGTTTTCTTAGAAATCTCTGTGTGTTCATGGAAAAGAGTCAAATTCAACAGGAAACCTGATTCTGACTCAGTATGTTGAACATTTTGATTTGAAACCCTAACACTGAAGTTTTAACCCTAAAAATGTCCTTTAAAGTTTAAAGAAGACCAGCCAAAATGTCTCTCTTCCTCCTCCTCACTGATCTGTCTGACGTGAAAACCTCATGCTACTGTAAATGAGTCTTTGAAACTTTGGCGTTGACGATTTCATCTCGTGTTTTTCAGAAGGGTAGAAGAGTCTTCCAGGTAAAAACACTGGGGCCCTGCAAACAGATAACTTCCCCTCTTTCACCGTGCGTCCCTCCCCATGCCTGACCCGGCCCCTGGCCTCTCCTCGTATCTAAATCCGGGCTTTGTGCTAGAGTTGGAATGCAACAATGACCACGTTAGCTGACAGTGCTGGCTGCCTGATCTGCGCTGACAGCATCTTTGCGTACAGCTCCGGCTCTGCCTGCTTCACTGACCGGGGACACTGCAGTCCTGCTCATCTACAGCACTGTGGCTGGATGGATATTTACTGTGTGTGGGCACTTTAATGCAGGCGTGTGTTTTTTTTTTTTTTACTTATTATTCAACCTCTGCTCAGTGTATAGTTTGCTCGTGTGCGCTATGTTATGGGAATATATGTGAAGACACTTTAAATATTTTAAAATATAAAGATGACAAGGCCTTGTCCTGACAGACTAATTAGGTGTGTGTGTGTGTGTGTGTTCATGTATTTGTGGCTTTGTGAGGACCAACTGGTTTTGGGGTTAGGTTTAGAATTGGGTTTTTGTTAAGGTAAGGGTTAAGGTTAGGCATTTAGTACTTCATTTTGACTCAATAAATGTTCTTTTGGTGTTTTTTTTTTTTTTAGAAGTGATTTAGTCTATGAGAAACGTCACATTCTGTTTGCTCGTTTGATTGCACTCACAAGAAGCTGCAGGGAAAAACATTAACATTTACTTCCAATGAAGCGAACACTTTCACCTCTGTGAAAATGATTTAGACCCGGACTGTCCTGCTTTGTTCACATGAGCGCCACCATGAGTTATTTCACTGCGTGACAGGGGCTGAGTCTGAATAACTGTAAGACACATACATTGCTCAGCTCACACAAGCAGAAAGGAAGAGTAACACTTTAAAAAAAAAAGGCTCACTCTTTGTATTTTTAGACATTTGGATAAAAATAGCTCACTGGAACATTCATCCAGATATTTAAAGAAAGAAAGTCAGGCTTTTATTTGTTTGTTTGTTTCTTTGATTCCACATTTGAGGTCAGCTGGGACAAAGCAGCAGATGAATCAACGGAGCAAAAATTTTGCCTTGGATTATTTCAGAATTTAAAAATTAAACATATGATAATGCTTGTTTTTATTAAGTCTGACAAGTTGGAATTTGTCTGTAGGAATCTGAGAGAGAGAGAAAGTCAGTCAGTATCTTTGGTCAGACAGACAGATAGACAGTCTACTATTTGTCACAAACTTTGTTATCTTCTCTCTCCCTCCCTCCTTTATCGTCTGTCTGTATCATTGTCGTGCAGCCCCACCCCCTTGCTGCCCTAATATGGGGCATTCTGTCTGCCCCTCTGGCCAATCAGGTGGCTGGATACGTCCCTTCTGGAGATGCCATGGGCCTGAGCCAGGCCTAAGGTGTTAGTGAGGGGAGCAACAGGCTGGCTGGTGGCAAGGGGGCAAAGGCTGCCGGCAGAAAGAGGGGGAACAGATTAACATTCACTACCAACAACAAATCAACAAGTGCAGGACAGAAGGAAGACAGGGAGTGAGAGGGGGAGTAATAGAGAGGCTGAGATTGAGACCTTTGAACCGCTGGAGGAGACACACTGAGCCTGAAATTGAAGGTAGGATGGATGTGGTTTAATAAAGTCTCTTAAGTTCTGAGGACACTGCAGTCTGCTGATACCTCAGGGCTTTTTGCTGTGACAGTTTATGGCTTTTTTTTTGTTGCAGAGAGAGAGAAGTAGGAATAATAGAGGTTACAGGTCTCAGGGGCTTTTACCTCACCACACATTATACAGTATGTTTAAATGTTCTCAAATCATTTTTATATCCTCCTGAAATTTGTTTAATTTTCTGGAATATCCCTTTAACACTGGGCGACTCAGGGGCAGCCGAGAGCAGTGAGGAACAGCCTGTTGACTCCACATTGCTGACTTTGGAGAGTGTAACAATAGCATGCTGTTTAAATGCAAAGGCAGCTTTAGTTAGGCAGCTGCCGCTTGTGTTTATATCGGCATGCCTGTCGCAAACACTTGAGTATTCACAGGTTTATGGTTAACTCTTTGCAGTGCGGTGTGTTGTGCTGAGACGTGGATCGAACAGCACTATTCATAACATTTACTTAAAGCCTGGGCAGTGCCAGATGGGTGGAGCCTCCAAAAGGTAGAAAAACACACCTCCTTATCATTATAAATGATTAATCTGATTTGTTTTAAACCAATGAGCCATGAGATCTAGTCAACCAGGTGTGGTTGTAATGATGTCTCGATATGCGTGTGGTAGTACACAATCAGTTCGAATGTCTTCAGTATATAACACACCAGTGACAGCTGCAGTTTGATGGTCATTGGATCTGTTTGCCCTCCAGTTCAGAGCCTGGTATGTATGCTGCTCCAAAGCGGGCATGGAGGCTGATAATCACTGTGAGAGAGGATCACCCACACACATGTGCCACTGCGTTACATAATGTACTGGGTAATTATGGGGCACTGTTGGTGTTGATGTTGGTGTTATATTAGTGGATATCATACTTTTTGTTCAAATGGTCACATCTTCATGAAGCTCTGCAAAAGCCTGCATGATAACAAGCCATTCATTTGAATCAGGTGTGATGGAGCAGAGGAACATCCAAAACATGCAGGGCAGTGGCTCCCTGAGGACCAACAGTCTTGTTTAAAGTACCTGAAAGGGAATTAGTAAAAGGGGGAGTGAAAGTACAAGTATGACCCGAAAATGACTTTGGTAGAAGTTGAAGTCATTTTTTATTATGTTACTTAAGTAAAAGTCTTAAAGTATATGACATTTACTGTACTTGAGTATCAAAGTACAGTCAGTTCAGTGGTAGGGCGAGTTGTCTTTCAACTGGAAGGTTGTGGGTTAAATTCCTGGCTCTGCTAAACTATATGTGTCCTTGAGGAAGACACTTAAGCCCATGTTGAAGCGTGTGAATGGCTGAATGGCAAAACTGTAGTGTAAACAGCCCATCAAGACTAGAAAAGGTCGATATAAATGCAGACCATTACCAACTCTTCTTCTTCTGATTTTATTTGATAGTAACGAGTAACAAAGACAGAGGTAATGTAGTGGAGTAAAAGTAAAAGTTGCAAGAAATACATGATGCCTATCATGGTGCAACAACACACCAGCTCTGAGTAGACATACCTGTGTTCTTGCTACATTCTGAAGTCACGCGACATCGCGCTAGTTTCTGTGTGACGCCAAATCCTTGGAATCTCCTCCCTGAAATAGTTTGATTAACGTCAAGTGTGTGGTTCTTTGTCTTGACTGTATCGTCTAGTCTGTGCTTTCTCAGCATTAAACATTGAAAATTGGGAGTGGGACAGACATTAGTGTGTGTTTACAGAAGCTGTCTGTGCTTGTTGCATATATTTGATACACCTGTTCAACTGCTCATTAAAGCAAAGATCTAATCAGCCAATCACCATTTAAGCATACAGACATGGTCGAGACAACCTGCTGTGGCGTTCAAATCAAGCACCAGAAAGTGGAAGAGAGGTGATTTAAGTGACTGAACAAGACACATTCTTTTTCCACCATAAGTCAGAGGATTCTGACAAGACGGGTTTGAAATGATAAAAAAGGCAACAGTAATTACTCAAATAACCAGTTGGGACATCTATGAACACACCACATCATCAAACCTTGAAGACAGCAGCAGACGTCTACGCTGAACACTTTATTAGCTGCACATAATAGCCAAAGAAGCAGCTGCTCAGTTTATATGAGCATGTTTTAATGTGTTCATCAGCTGGACTTGACTTAACGGAGGCCAGTAACTGGACTCTATTTAATTCTGTCAGGACAAACTGTCACTGGGATCACAGGTCTAAATCTGATGCTACAAATAAAGTCTTAGGTGTCAAACTCTTCTGGCATTTTGTTATTGTGGACACTGTAAGAAATCATAATCGGTGTTATTTTAAGGCAATATGTTGCCCTGGAAGATGTGTGTGTGAACCTGGTATTCCTTATGTTGTGGGGACCTAATCTGTTTACATGTTAATGTAACTGTGTAAACAGATTTAGGCACTTGGGGACAAAAATCAAGGCCCCATAATGATAATTACTACATTTTAACGTAGAGACATATTTTAAAGTTAGGTTAAGGTTAGGGTTAGGATTAGGTCAGTAGTAAATTAATGTAAGTCAATGCAATGTCCTCTAAAGTCACAAAAACCTGTGTGTGAGTGTGCTCTTGAATGTGTGTCTTTGTGAGGACCAAAAAACTTAAACCATAAAGAGTGAGGACATTTTGTCTGGTCCTCACATTTAAGGGCTTTTGGGGGCTAACACTTTGATTAGAATTGGGTTTGGGTAAGGGGCTAGGGAATGCATTATGTCTATAAGTGTCCTCAGTAAGGATGCTAAGCGAGAATGTGTGTGTGCGTGCGTGTGTGTGTGAGTGTGAGAGAGAGAGAGAGAGAGAGTGTGTCCTCAAGCTGAGAGTAAATGACGTCACAAATGAAATGATGGATGATGAGAGCAGTTTCCTGGCGACAGATTTTGGGTGGCGGTGTTTGCCGATGTGGGTGGGGTTTAATTTTAGACCAGGAAGCAGGGTCAAGAGTTGATTGGGTGGTTCAGGGTGGGGGCGTGGGGGCGTGGGGCCTCATGAGGAAACACTGCATGACATTTGTACGAGGGGCCACATCTCTCAGAGAGCAGATAGAATTTAACGGAAAGGAAGGAAAATGGATGTAAACAAATGACTGGGGTTAACATATCTGTTAAACCTTTATTATTTTAGTTTTGTTTAATTAAAGTGATTAAGTTAATCAAATGTTATCAGTTTAATGGTCTGTAACTAATAATTATCCTGAAATGACCCAAGATGTGTGTGTGTGCGTCCGTGTGTTTTTATTTATCTGTCCTACACATCTCTGTTTCCTGTTGACATGGAGGCCGTTTCCTGTCCAAAGGCTCACGCCTGCGGGCGCGTCTGGCTTTGTCCATCTGATGTCTCAAAGACGTGCTGGGCTCTATCTCATTGATCTAAAGGGTTGGACATCAGGTCACAGCAGCAACACATCCTAAATGTTCAAATCATGTCTCTTCACTTGTAAGCCATGTCCATGTCCCCATTTTTTTTTTTTCTTCCACAATTTCAAATAATAAGATATGGACTGATTTGAAGAAGAGAAAAAATGACTTTGTTGTCACTCCATGACATTTTTGTAATTAACTGTTAAATAATAAACATTTATTTAGATTTAAATTAATTCCCAAATTGATATGTTTTTGGACTTTGGGACACACATGGAGAGAACATGAAAACTCCACAGAGATATGTCCTTGGTCGAACCGCGAACTGAACTAGTGACCTTGCTGTGAGGCAACAATGCTAGCCACTGTACCAATGTGTGTAGCCCTTTAGACATTTCAATGTCTTTAAAATGGCTGATGTTGTTTGTTGATGAACCTGAAGTCTGTCTGTGTCTGATGTCTGGAATAGAAACACTTTTCCTGAATCTAACTCACTGGTGGTCTTGTGATTGTCCTAAAATGAGTGTGTTACTGTATGTTCTCGGGCTCAGTGTGTGTGTGTGTGTGTGTGTTATGTAACTTTGTGTGTGGAGAATACCTATTTTTATTGATATTTGGCCTCAGCCAATGGGTAAATCCCAACCTCTCATTCTCAGCTGTCATGTGCTGCATCAGAGCTGCAGTTATATATCAAGGCAGAAACGTTTTTCTTTGACAGGCAGATCAGCCAACACTTGACTTCTGTCATTACTGAGTCAATAACAGCATCAATAATAGTGTTACACTGGGTGTTGTTCATTTATGTAGGTTCACTGTGTTGTGTTGTCACTGGTTATTGATGGAGGAATCCACCATGGCTGCAATGCTACAATATGTTCATCTCTAAAAAGTTCACCGTCTGCACTGTGCTTATCTCAGCCAGAACACTGATGAGTAATCAATTACAAAATGAATCGTCGACTACTTTGATAATAGATTAATCAGTTTTGAGCTTCTTAAATGTGAATATTTTCCTGGTTTCCTTGCTCCATTTAACAAAGTAATCATTCAAACTGAATCATTTTGGTCTGTGGACAGGTTTACAGGTAATTTAAATGGTTTAAAAAAAACACTGATCAACATTTTCTGACGTTTTGTGGACCAAGAGATTACTCTTAAATAGTGTTGGAATAAGCCCTTTATGTGTACTTTAGGCAAGGACTTATAATATGGAGGCTACCTTATTCTGCCCAAAATATACATTTTAAGTTTAGAGGTGGAAGCTTACTCCACAAATGAAGAAGAACAACTTCCTAGAAAACAAGTATTACAAAATACTATGCTATGCTAACTTTATAATTCAGTTCATTAAGTTTTTCTATGATTCAGCTGATCAGATCACTGATCCCAGCAGTCTGTGGTCGTGTCTGTCAAGATGAGTTTCAAGTATATAACATACTGGTGACATCATTTGTTACAACCCCTACTTAAAAACCCCTACTTAGGGGTGTACGTGGACAATAAACTGAACTGGACAAAAAACACAGACGCACTCTACAGGAAGGGTCAAAGCCGTCTCTATTTTCTGAGGCGGCTGAGGTCCTTCAACATCTGCCGGACAATGCTGCGGATGTTTTACGAGTCTGTGGTGGCCAGTGCCATTCTCTACGCTGTGGCGTGCTGGGGCAGCAGACTGAAGGTGCGGGACGCCAACAGACTTAACAAACTCATCCGCAAAGCCAGTCATGTTGTTGGAGAGGAGATTGACTCCCTGACAGCAGTGTCAGAGAGAAGGATGTTGTCAAGGATTAGGTCCATACTGGACAACTCTCTTCATCCTCTCCATGATGTGCTGACCAGCCACAGAAGCACATTCAGCAAGAGACTCATCCTACCACGCTGCACCACAGAGCGCCACAGGAAATCATTCCTGCCTGTGGCTATTAAGCTGTACAACTCTTCTGTTTGATAAATAGGATTATATTTCATCTGTATATATTGTTAATATGGGGGGAGGGGAGGTACAAGTTTTAAAGGTATATTCTGGAAATTTTTAACTGTAAATTTATTCTTATTTTATTCGTATTCTTGTAACTTTTTAATTTTATTCTTCGTTTTATTCTTACTTATTCTTATGGTTTTTAACTTTGTAATTTTCAAAATTGCTGCTATAAGATTCGTTTCTGCTATAACATTCGTTACCTTTGTACACTGGAGCGCTGTAACGAAAGAATTTCCCGCAAGGGATTAATAAAGTATATTCAATTCAATTCAATTCAATTCAATTCAATTCAATTTGCGTGCATGTTTTTTATGGCATAGCTACAGTGGAACAGTTCAGTTCTCTACAGTACGGTATGTATTTTTTTGTGTTTCCATTAGGAATATTACCAAAATAACCAGCCCTGACTGTTCCATTCTTTGGTACCCTTTCCTCTGGGTAGCGGAGTTATATGGTACAGTACGGTCAGGGTAGCTCCACCCATGACAGTCAGCTGATTGGGCGACAGAAAAATGTCTCTTCCTTGCAATCGGTGTAAAAATCCAGAGGAAGTCAAGGCAAAGTCTATTCTCATACAAAGCTTGACGTCTCTTTGAGACACAAACCACGCAGGTAAAAAAAGAGCTGCTAGACGTTGTGGTCTGTTATGTCCCATTTGATGTCATCTTTCGTTGTAGTCGAAAGCACTTACTTACTCACTTACTTCTAGCTCTTGTTTGTACCCAAATGTTGAAATGCACTTATTGTAAGTCGCTTTGGATAAAAGCATCTGCCAAATGACATGTAATGTAATGTAATGTAATGTAATGTAGTCACACTGGTACACTGGTACAAGGTCACACTACTCAGCCATCGGCCTACCATGTAAATGTACTGTTCTCAGTTGGAAACTTGATGGCAAACAAAGTCCCTGCCAACAAAGTTTCTCTTAGTGATCACCTGTGAAAACAGTTCTATCCTGATGAGAATCAAAGGATCGCTGAGTGGTTTGATGAGTTGAAACTTGACGTGTGTGTGTGTGTGTGTGTGTGATTAGTGAGGGTTGAAAGTCATGCAGCTCACTCATGTGCACACTATCTGGGTTTTTCTGATGTGGTCGCCCAACCAGATTCATTTCAGTGTATCACCATGGCTCATGCACACTACGATAGCAGGTACTAGCACACACATAAAAGCAGATGATTTTATGACTTTTTAATTGACTTATGCATTATGCATTACTTTTGAACTTGCTGAGTCTGGCACTTTGAATTTCTGATGCTCATGAAGTAACACTCATTCTGTTCTAACCTTCCTTATAGTGTACAGACAGAGGTTTGGCTGCAGAGTGGGAATGAAAGAGGCTCCATTCTCTGTGTTTCAAGTCAGTGACCATTCAAATGATCGTGCAGGTGTCATTTAAAGGGCTCAGAAGTTGCATGGTGTTGCTTTAAAAGTTACTCACTATTCTACACCTACGTGTGCAGGAGGTTGAGGGTCCATGTGCACCGGGTCAGGCCTGTGCAGGCCTGCAGACATGACTCTGGTCTATAATAAGACTGGGCTGTGAGGCATTTGAAATCTTCACGTCCTCCTCCTCATCCTCTGCCATGCCACCATTCCTTCTCTCTCTGCAGGGAGTGCCACCTCCTCCACCTGCTGCTGTCCGTCTGTTCCTCTGTCACACGGAGCTGCTGTCAAGTGCAAACCTGCACATGTTTTTAATGATTGCTTACAGTCATATTTTGATTACACGGAAATATTAAAACGTGCAGTGACAGTTGTAGACGCGTAGCCCAGGAAATGTTTTATAGACAGATAAAATGATTGAGACTGCATATGCACCGATGTGTCTGTGATCTGTACGTCAGTGAAGCACAGCAGCAACAAATGCATACTTACTGTGACGACCGCTCACTTACTGCTGCAGTGCATCGACTGAACCTGTTGTTGCTAAAGCACCAGATGAAATGCACAACACTCAGCACAAACATTTATTAGAAAGGCTGAGCCTATAAACAGCCAGGAGAATTAGTTTTTTATCAACTTTTTAAAACACACGTTCCTTATAATATACCAGAAGAAACATTAGGTCACTGTTTTGTTTTATTATTATTTCAGGGCATTTTATTATTAAAGGGGCAGTTTCACCCATTTTTTTTCCACTTGGTCAAGTGAAGAATACACTTAAAATCATTTTGATGCTGCTGTGTTTGCTTAATTTGCATTCGATTATAGAGTCAGATTAAATTTGACCAAATCTTTTACTCACAGAAACACAGTAAAGAACAGTGTAGGGCTTTTATTTTCTTTGAAGGAAGTGACTTGGACGTTGACTTTATTTTTATTTTTTTCAATCCCAACTTCCTCTGTTGTTGTGGGCATAAGACATGTCTCTCAGATCCACTGTCTGATGATCAAATAATGCATTTATCTATGGAAATTATAAAAGACTGTTTATTTTTTGGGTGACTTGGCCCTTTAAACGGCATTGAGCAGATCTGCTCATTTCTAAAGGCAAGCTTATTTTAGCCCAATCATTAGAATAAAAACTGTCATAATTAAATCACAAGAACTCCACAGTGGACTATCTGGATAATAAGTTGCTCAACATCTTTGCTCTCATGGCACGTCCCTTCATGTAGAATGTGTCCACCTCTTCAAAACCTTTTTCTGCTCCATTAAAGCCTGTCTCTGCTCCTCTGTGTCCAATGCAGCGATGGCTGGACAGCAGGGAATGCATGTTATGTGTTCCCCGTGACCTGCCAGACACCAGATACGCCCAACACACCCAAACAGGAACGCCATCCACGCTGTCACTCGCATCCTACACACACACACAGATGGGCTTTCCTCTTTGCATACACCAAAATAAACATGCAACACACAAACAGCTATGCTAAGACAGGTTATTTTTTAAGTGATCACATGAAGGCAGGCCTGCGAGGAATGGGAGCGCAGTGACAGAGAGAGAGCCAAGTGATTCACAAACACGCAGAGTTGTGCTGCAGATGGACAGAGGGCAAAGTGAGAGGAGAGGAGCCTCCACATCTTCACCAGACTCTCTTCACTTAAACTTCTCACTCTAATTCTAAATGGACTGTGTCTATATATGAAGTGCTTTTGTAGTCTCTCTTTCACTTTCTGTCCCCCCTTTCTGTCCCTCACCTCTCTTTTGTCCCCCATTTTCCCTTTCACCCCAACCAGCCGAGGCACATTCTCTGTCAGAGATTTTTTCCTGTTAAAAGGGAGTATTTTCGCTCCACTGATGTCTAGTGTCTAGCTCATTGTGTGAACTGTTGGGTTTCTCTTCTCTCTATAATATTATAAAGGTTTCTGCCTCACTATTTAAAGTGTCTTGAGATTGGGTATGTTGCGATTTGGCACGATACAAATAAAACTGAATTGAATTGAATAGTCTGAGGGATGCATTCACACCAGCCCTTCTTAATCGAACCCTAGTTTGTTTGGAAAGTCTGGTTGGTTTGGGGATGTGTGAATGTGTGAATTTGCAACGGAACTCTGATGCGCATCAAAGAAGCAAACTCTGGTCCGCCTAAAAACGTAGATCTTGGTGCACTTCAAGTGAACGAAATGTAGGAAGTGGATTATAACACAGGGCATCGTGGGTAAACACAAAAGAAACAGAAGTTGCCCTGCATTAACCAACAGATGAGCGAGTTTTCTTGTTCATTGTTTGTCTTGTCTTCTCCTTCTGTAATTCTTGATGCAGCACCACCCCAGGCAAGTAGGGGAATATGTTATTCAAAAGGTTTGGTTTGTTTCACTAAAGTGCGGACGTGGGAAAGCAAACACGGACCGGCTGAATGTTGCAACCCCCAATTGAGTCCCCAAACGTAGCGAGTCTAGCGGAGACTATTAGGTGTGAAAATTACCTACATGTGCTTTGCACTGCAGCTCACATTCACCCAATTTTACACACACTATAATCAGGAGAGACTGGTGAAGCAACAAATAATCCATTAGATGAAAGTGGTGGTAGTCTTTAAAGAGTATTTGATGCTTGGGCACAAAGGGGCAAAAAATCAACGCAGAGAGCAAGTCTTGGTGGTGATGGTGGAGGGTATGCATTACAGCAGCGTGAGACAACAAAGGCAGAACTTGTAAAAGACAGCGACAGGACAGACATTAAGAAGCAGATGGACTGTGGTCACTCGTTTGTGTCTGTTTGCTCTCCTCATGAACCGTCTACTTGTGTGCAGCAAAAGCCTGCTTAAACATGCTTGGCCAAACTGTAAAGGAGGCAGTCCCATCAGTTTTTCCTTTGCCCACAGATTTTGCTTATTCAACTGCAGAGTCTTTTACACAATTTACATCTCATCGACAGTAGTTCCTCCTCTTTAAAATTTGTGCATCACTTTAAAATATGTGCATCACGTGTAATGATGCATCACTCACTCCTGTCAACAACATTACTTCTTTTCAAATATGTGCCTAGATAACTGATTTGTTTGAGCACAGATAACAATGTGTGCACTAGAATGACAGGTGGTTAGTTCAGGGACTGGTTGCACTCTGCCTTTTTCATTATTGTCATGTTTTAATATTGTCAACTTTTATTTACCTTCTGCTGTCAGAATTTAGAGTATCTCAGTGTCTACCAATTCTACTCTTTCCATTTCCCTTTTTGTCACACAGTTTCTTAATGTTTTTGATATGAAACAAAATCCTTAAACACTCACAGACTTTGATATAAAAGTTTTGGATATTGTGATGCAGTGGTGCCACTGTCACTGGGTTTAGAGTATTAGGCCTCTAGTAGGATTCGTGCAGGTGGTTTGGCCTCGGGTATTTGCTGCAGAGGCTTGACCACGACCATCGAAAGAATCTCAAGACTGTCGTCCGAGAAGCCTCAGACTTACGGCCATATCACTATATCAGACGCTTAAACTCCACATGCACAAGCCTGGGGCTGATTTACTGTTATATGATACAAGGCATGTTCTGACGGGAATGTCAGTCCTTTACATGGACGATGCTTTGGGTAGAATTAACTTAAGTATTAAAAAGGCTCCAATCAGAGCGATTTCTCCCACAATTCAGTATATTCAGTTATATGTCGCTTTTTAATTTATATATGTGCAAGGATACATTGTGAGCTGATGTCATTTCAAACTGAGAGTAAAGGGTCTAACATTTGAAACTTCACATTATAGCCTTAAGTTTTACAAATTAGTCACTGACATGGAGCATTACAGGCAACACATGGGGACTGACAGTCTGCAGAGGTAAACAACTAAATAAAAACAAAAAATGAAATGATTCATCCGTGTTTTTTCAGCACTGTTAACTTTATTTCTGTCATACTTAATTTGTTTCGTGTTAAAGGGTTAGAAAAGTTTAAT
Organism: Solea solea; assembly: GCF_958295425.1. Lineage (NCBI taxonomy): Eukaryota > Metazoa > Chordata > Actinopteri > Pleuronectiformes > Soleidae > Solea > Solea solea. Next base: position 21,359,966 of record NC_081140.1, on the reverse strand, counting down.
TGGATCTATGTTTTTTGTGTCTGTAAGAAAATCTGTCAAACGTATTCTGCTTTTTTTTCCATTTTGTAGACTTTCATGTACTATGATTATTACAGTTAAAGCATTAAGAATTTATAATCATCCAACATTACATAAAAATGTTTTGTCTGTTTCAGACTCTGAGAGAGAAGAGGACAGCCATGTCTTCAGTCAGACCAGAGATTCTGCAGTAAGTAAACACAGATCTGTTGTAGTATCTGTTGCTTTTGAAAGCATCATTTGTCCGACATTCAGTAAAAAAACTTTCCTTTTGTGCATTTTAATGACTGAAATGAGTGCCGGTCTAATGTGATCTAAAGTGAAGTGAATTATGACACAATTATTTCCAATGGTGAACGTGAATCTCATAGAAAGGAAACTAAATCATCAAAGCTCCACATAGACAGAGACAGAGATACTTTTGGGAGAAATAATTGTAGAAAAGAAAGTGCAGAGGTTTTCTTTTAGATAAATATGTAAATCAAACGTGTCTGGTCATCTTTGATTTGATTGAAGTTGAATCTATGACCATGACGCTGAAATGTTGATTACGATTTTAATAAACTGTGCAGTATATTAATAAATCTATGGCACTAAATCTGTAATGACTTTTCCTCTCTTTCATGTCGGTTTAATTTCTGATCTTTGATAGTCTTCAAACTTTATATGATACAGTAATATAAAAATTCTAATGCCTTTATACCAGGTGCAGTGTCACCTTCATCAAAGTGATAGTATTTGTAATAATCCTTAAATATTTCTGTCCAGCCTGAGGTGCGCTTTATATGCTGAAAAAACACTGTGCTCAGATCCACTTTTAAAATAATGTCTTAACTTAATATAACATCAAATAGCTCTGTTGATTAAAAACTATAATCGTGTTTAAAATTAAAACCATTTGATATTCCTGCACTCCCAACCATGATTTCAGCTCATTATTATGCTTGGAATTTCACTCACAGCCAGCACTGGAAATGTGTATTTGGTACAAGTGTCAGAGACCGCAGTGTGGTCTGACAAAAGGTGAAGTGTGAGAACAGGATGTTTACACAAGTTAAACCATGCAAGAGTTTAAGGAGGAGGCAAAGGAAGGAGCTAAGGGAGGCAGAGACCTGACATGTTTCCTCCAGAAAAACAGTAAACAGGTAAAAGAACCTGACACCAGTTCAGTTTGAATTACTTAACTAAATCTTTGAACATGTGTGGGAATCGATATTCAATCATCTTGAGACACATTATTGTTTTTACTTGCATATCTCTCCTGAAGAATAAAACAGAGAAAATGAAATCAGTGTAGTCACAGATCTTTAATAAATCTTCTTCAGAGGAAAAAAAGGCATGTTGTAATTTGTTAATGCTTCTGTGTTGTGGCTAAATCTCAGTCATCAGTAGACAACTGAAATTTATCATCAACACACCCTTAAGTAAAGTGGATGTAGCAACACGTGATCAGCATACAGAGCAGCCCCGAGTATAACAAACCCACAGCTCATATTTCCTTTTTTTATTGCTGCAGAAAATAAACACTGCATTCAAACCAGGGAGCTGGGAGTTTCCCAGTACAACCAGTTTTCTCCTGCGGAGCAGTGGATCTCTGACATCCTGAGAATGTCAGCAGTTATTAAATCAGTCCAAGACAATTCACGTCATGAACCTCATGCTTTTTAGAGTCTGCACTCTCCCACAGGCTGCAGTGGCAAAAGGCAATCTCATTGAGTTAAAGACTAAACTGAAATTGCTGCCGCAATGAACCATTTCGCTGAGGGCCAGTCCTCACAGAGACAGGTGTAGGTGAATATGTATAGTTGTTTTTCAATGTAGTGGTGTTTCATCCACACAGAAACTGTTTTGGGAGACCTGAAACAACCTGACAATCTTTTGAAAATGGGTCTCAGAGAAAACAATGATGTCATAAGTCTCACCTTTGTCTTGCACTGTCATTCACTGTCCCTATCTTTGTCCTAGTTATCAGCATCCTTCTCTTGTGTGTGGAGATTGTTTGACTGTGTTGCCAACTACTGTCAATGAAAAGTAACTCAAGTCATCCTGAAAAGACGCTACTAGATACTCAATAGAACACGTTCTGTCCTCAGCGACTTCAGACACGTGGAAAAAAATAAGTGTTAAGATTAACAGTGAAACCGAATCCTAATCTAAGGGGAGGAGAAAACTAAATATATTTTCACAGACACTATTTTTACTTGAATGAACAGATGAGTGATTGTTCCACACGGTCAGCTGTACTGCACATCCACAGCTCGTCTATGTCTACAATGAGAATAACTGTTCGCCCAAAGTAAATACAGCTAGATGAATGTGACTCATGGGGCAGAACTGGCGATTTCCTTCTCTGAAAGTAGTTATTAGTAGTTAGTAGTAGTTAGGTGGTTATGCCAGAGAGGCGCTAGATTTGTCGCTAGTCGCTTTTTGCAAGAAAAGAAAAGTCACTAACTTGGCCTGTTTGCTTTATGATAACTTTTTATGTACTGTATGTTCAATGGGGGGTTCAGTATAGATGGAAACAATTTCTGAAACGATGCCATGTGTATGGAAAGAATTTTCGAAGGAGCAAAGAAAAAGATTGTTTACATTTGGTGCCGTGTGGATATGGCCTGAGACTTAACACAATCCTCTGTGGACAGGTAAAAGACAAGTGGCGGTCGCCCCCTTCTGATAGATTCCCCACCTGCCCACAACGCAACCCTCACCACAGCAGCTCCGCAGGTGAACAGGAGAGCCCAGAGAGACTGGTGAGACACATTGAAGCACACCTAAATCTATTACGCACCCTTAAAAGCACTTGAAATTACACACATGCCTCTCAAGCGGTGCTTAAAAATGTTTATAATTTGTGGCATACAGTAGAATTGTTCTTAATTTGTTTAAGGAACCAATGCCCCTAAACAGAAAAGCTACTAATATACAGCTAAAATTGAATGGCAAAAATATACTCTTTTGTATGATTGTAAGTTACTTTGTTGGCATGTTAGCATGCTAACATTTAGCAGTACAATGATAAAGTTAACGAGCTCATAATATGCTAACTTTGTCATTGTTAGCAAGTTAGCATGCTAACACACACAAGAAAACATTATTTTAACTTCCTCATTGTTGGTAAGTTAGCATGCTAACACACAAAACTGAGATTATAAACAAATCTGCATTGCATTAGTACAATTATTTTACACTTGTTTATGGTATTTCCTGAATGTTATAACATTTGCTCTATATATTGCACATAGATTGAATTTGAATATTAATTATTGATAATATGATTTTACAGTGTAGACTGTTACCTGTGCTGTCTCCAGGTGCAGAGGGAGAAGCTTCATGCTGAGCTGAAACAGGTTTTGAGTCAGAAGAGAAGTCACCTGAGAGAGTTGTCCTGCCAACTGGCCCAACCAGAGATGGACTCCAATCCCACAGAGGAACAGACAGTAAGCTGATAAACAAATACCGTTAATGTGACTTTTTAGGCTGAAGTCATTGGGTACCTTCCTATTTATAAGTAGTTACTGAATCTGTTTGACCTGTGACAGTTTCATGGATAAAACGTCAAGTTTAAAATTATGACATTAACATGAAGATGATTGGCCCCAACGGCCCCGCGACCCTCATATTGGAGAATAAAGCGGTAGACAATGAGTCAGGTTTAATTTTTTTAGTCCAGTGTTGCATTTCTTTTGATGGTATGTTTTACATCTATATCTTATATCTTAAATTTTATATAATATCTAGCTTTGCAATCTTGTAGTCGTGTTATTTAAAGCCAATGTGTTTTAGTAGCATTTATCCTTAACTGATAGAACCATTCAATTACATGTGACATTTCTTCTTCAAGTTACACCGATCAGTTGAATATGTGGAAAACTGTGTCCCCACTGTCACTATATTAGTAACAGCCTAAGACCATCTAACCTCATTTATTTGAGATGCAAAATCAACACAAAAATAAGTAAGTAAAAATCTCTTGGTGATAAGGTGCCTATGTGTGTGTTGTAGAGTGCAGACGAAGCCACCAAGTCCATGGAAATCGTGGTGGAAACGGAGGCAGAGGCCGGAGCCAGTGGCTACAGTGTGACTGGTGGAGGAGAGAGAGGGATCTTTGTTAAAGATGTCCTCAAAGATTCTCCTGCTGCCAAACATCTCAGTCTCCAGCAAGGTACCTGCAATCACGTACAATATATTTAAAGTGTAAGTGTCAGTGTAAATTGCATTATTCTCCTTGAGTGGAAGATGATACCAAACATAATGACCACCAGATTCGTTAAACACTTTGACAGGTTTTAATGCTGGACTCAATCATTCTTAATGTTGTTTTTTTTGGTGTGAAGGAGACCAGCTGCTGAGTGCAAAGGTCTACTTCGACAATGTGAGGTATGAAGATGCTCTGAAGATCCTGCAGTGTGCGGAGCCATATAAAGTCAGCTTCCTACTGAAGAGGACCATCCCCAATTCAGAGGTCAATGTGCGACCTCGAGTTCCCAGTGTGGAGGTCAAAGGTCCCAAAGCCAAGGTGGCCAAAATGGTAATCAAATACATACTTTATAAAAAAAACTCTTTCAACTTTTACTTAAAAAATAGCTCCAGTGTAAAAAATAATAATAAATACATTTAGGCCAATGTTTTTGATTCTCAATTAAAGATATGTGTAGTTTGCTTACATATTCAGTTGTTAAATTGTTTGACAACAAATACCACGCTAAAACTATACCAACATTATTGAATTTCATCACTGTGGCTGTGTGCATTATAGAGTGTAAAGGGAACCAAGCCATTCAAAGCCAAGAAAAAAAGAGGTGGACGTTTTGGTCTGAAGAGGCTGAAAGAAAAGCACAAGGAGGACGTGGTGATAGAGGGATCTCCTCCCAGGCTGGAGAAGAGTGATGTGGATGTTGAGTTCTCTCTCCCCAAATTCAAACAGAGGAGGGATGTAAAGACTGACGCAGAAGGAGAAGGAGGAGAAGCAGCCATGGGAAAGGCAAAGGGGAAGATCAGGTTGGCTTGGATTGTGATCATCTGTTTGTTTTTCATAACTTCTAAATTGTCATAGTTACAACGGTTCTAAAGAACAACAATGTAATATATGTTATATATATATATATATATATATATATATATATGTGTGTATATAAACATATATAAATAATTATAAATATATATAAAAAATGTTTACATTGCGATCAACAAATTTTACCCTTTTGGGCTTTTATTCATTTTCTCTTTAACCATTCTTTCAGGTTTCCCCAAATGAAAGCAAAAGGAGGAAAAGTGGAAACAGGACAACTTGAGGGACAGATGAATATTTCTCCAACTGAGATAAATGGAGCAAAAGTGAAAACTAAAGAAAAGGGACACAAGTTTGGAATCACCTATCTGAAGACAAAACACACAAAGTCAGGCTCAGCTTTGGAAACTGGATCTATGGAGCTGAGGTCACCAGGAGTGAACATTCAGCCACCATCGGCAGAGTTTAGATTGTCTGGTAATAAAGGCTTGGATGTGGAGGGAGGGGGGATTAAGTTAAATGCCCCTGATTTACAGTTCCCTTCAGCTGAAGCATCTTTGCCTGTTGGAAAGGGAAAGGCACAAATTAAAGCTCCTAAAATTGACATCAAAGGAGGAGGTGATGCAGGTGCGGGAAAAGCAGATATAGACATGGGCAAAGGAGATGCAAAGCTCAGAATGGCGAAATTGAAATTACCCAAGGTCAGACTCTCACATCATTCTGACGAAATAGATGCTAACATCAAGGTAAAAGCTGAAGGAGTGAAAATGCCCAGCGTTGATATAACACCTCCAAAAGTAGAAATCAAAGGAGGGAAGAAGACTAATCTCCCTGCAGCTAATATCACAAAACCAAAAGTGGAGGGTAATCTTTCAGTACATGCTGCATCTTTTGCAATACCTTCAGTGAAAGGAAAGTCTGACATTGACGTCTCACTCCCAGAGTATAAAGGAGCTGGGAAGGCCACAATCCAAAAGCCTACAATTGACATCTCAATGGCTGATGTTAATTTGAAAATGGACACTGGGCAAAGACTGCCTGATGAGGTGGAGGGCACTCTCAAAGGGCCAAAAATTCCCATGCCAAAGGTTGACGTCTCAGTACCCAAGATGGGATCACCAGATGTGACTATTGAATGTCCAGAGGGTGGAGGGAAGTTCAATTTACCTGTTGACATCTCACTCCCACAGGTGAAAGCAGAGGGTGGAGATGTCGACATGGATTATTATATTGGGGGTGACGGGAAGTTCAAAATGCCAAATTTTGACATATCTATCCCAAAGATGAAGCCAGCAGAAAGAGACATAAGAATAGAAGAGATGAAGGGAGGCATCAAGTTGCCCAAAGTTAATGTAACCCTTCCAGAAGGCAAGGCAGGGACAACTGATACTAAAGGGGAAGGAAAATTTAAATTACCATCATTTGACATATCTGTCCCTAAAACAGGGGAGACGGATGTCAACATTGTGGGTCCTGATGTGAAAGGACACAAATATGAAATCACATCTGACATTTCTCTGCCGAAAGGCCAATTTGAGGGAGAATTCGAAGTAGAAGGGCATGCTGGGAAAGGAGGCAAATTCAAAATGCAAACGTTTGATGTTTCTTTACCCAAACCGAAACAACCAGAGAGTCAAGTAAAAATAGAGGGCCCCATGTATGAGGGTGGAGGTGAGATCCAGATGCCATCTGTGGATTTATCTTTGCCAAAAGTGAAGATGGAGAGTGACATTGACACTGAGGGTCCATCTGTAAAAGGAGGGAAGTTGAAAATGCCCTCACTAGATGTCCAACTACCAAAGATTGGGACATCTGAAGGAAAAGGGGGCAAATTCAAGGGTGATGTAAATTTTGAAGGTTCTGAAGGCATAGGGGGCACGATAAAAATGCCACAATTTGATATTTCAATGCCAAAGGTGAATTTTCCTGAGAGTGATTTAAATTTTAAAGGGCCAGACATCAAAAGCAAAACAATTGAGATGCCAGATATCTCTCTCCCCACAATGAAAACAGGGGGGGGCAATGTTGATATTGAAGAACCTGAACTTAAAGGTGACATTACACTACCCAAAGGAAAATTAAAGTTTGACCTTGATATCAAGGACCCTGAGGGAAAAGGGGGGAAAATTAAAATGCCACAATTGGATGCGTCATTGCCAAAAATGAGTCTCCCAGAGGGTGATATCAAAATTAAAGGCCCTGACATCAAGGGAAAGAAGATTGAGATGCCAGACATTGATATTTCACTCCCCAAAAAGAAAGCACAAGGAAATATTGAAATTGAAGAACATCATATTAAAGGAGGCAAGTTCCATATGCCTTCTGTTGACATAGCTCTTCCTAAAATGAAACCTAAAGGACCAAATGTTGATATAGAAGGTCCTGGACTCAAAGGGGGAAACATCAACATGCCAGACATTGACCTTTCACTTCCCAAGGGAAAGGCAGATGTTGACCTCAGTATTGAAGGTCCTGGGTTAAAAGGAGGAACATTAAAAATGCCCAAATTTGATGTTTCACTTCCAAAGATGAACCTGCCAGAGGACACTGTAAAATTGAAAGGACCTGATGTTAAAGGAAAGCTGGAAATGCAGAGTATTGATGTTTCACTTCCTAAAAGAAAAGTAAAGGTAGATGTAGATATTGAGGGACATGGTGACAAAGGAGGAAGGTTCCACATGCCCTCAGTTAATATCGCTCTCCCCACCATAAAAACAATGGGGGGCAATGTTGATATTGGAGGACCTGAACTAAAAGGTGACATTTCACTGCCAGAGGGAAATGTTAAGGGTGACATAAATGTTGAAGGCCCTGAGGTAAAAGGGGGCAAATTTAAAATGCCTGCATTGCCAAAAGTAAGTTTGCCAGAGGGTGATATTAAAATGAAAGGCCCAGACATCAAAGCAAAGAGGATTGAGATGCCAGACATTGATATTTCACCACCATCCAAGTCAATTAAGTTAAAAGGTGCGGACATTGAGAAAAAAGTTGCAGAAGCTCCAGATGCATCCCTTAAACTTTCCTCCATTAAAGTACCGACAGTTGACATCACAGCTCCGAAGGTGGATTTAGAATTAGGACTCACAAAACCTAAAGGCGATGATGTGGAGGTCGAACTTCTCAAAGCAGGAGGAGCTAGGCCTTCTTCCATGGGCAGCTTTGATTTACCGGACGTCTCTATAAAAATGCCTAGTTTTACATTTCCCAGAATTGGTGGAAAGTCCAAGACTGTTGACTTCAAATTATCAGGACAGTGCCCCAAGGGAGACGTTTCCCTCAGCCCTCCACATGTAGATGGAAAGGTAAGAACTCCATCGGTAGAGTTAGATGGGGGCGGAAAGATCAAACTGAAAAAACCTAAAATCAAAATGCCCTCTTTTGGAATAAAATCTCTTCCAAAAGGAAAGATCGAAGGTCCAGAGGTGGAGCTCAAAGGGGAGGGTGGAAAATTTAAGATTCCCGATCTCAACATGCCCTCTGTTGATATTTCTCTTCCAAAAGGAAAGGTTGAAGGTCCAGAATTTGACATTTCTCAAATAAAAACTCCAGATGTTGATGTCTCTCTGCCCAAAGGAAAGATTGAAGGTCCAGAGGTGGAGCTCAAAGGAGAGGGTGGAAATTTTAAGGTGCCCCATCTCAGCATGCCCTCTGTTGATATTTCTCTTCCAAAGGGAAAAGGGAAGATTGAAGGTCCAGATGTCAAAATGGAAAGAGGTACAGGAGGAAAATTCAAAATGCCTCACGTGAAAATGCCAGATATTGACATCTCTTTACCCAAAGGGAAGATTGAAGGTCCAGAATTTGACATGACCCACATAAAAACTCCTGATGTTGATATCACTCTGCCTAAAGGAAAGATTGAAGGTCCAGATGTCGAACTGGAGGGAGGAACTGCAGGAAAATTCAAAATGCCTCACATGAAAATGCCAAATGTGGACTTCTCTTTGCCCAAAGGAAAAATTGAAGGTCCAGAAGTCGAACTGGAAGGAGGTACTGGAGAAAAATTCAAAATGCCTCATGTGAAAATGCCAGATATTGATGTCTCTCTGCCAAAAGGAAAGATTGAAGGTCCAGAGGTAGAGCTCAAAGGGGAAGGTGGAAAATTCAAGATGCCCCATCTCAGCATGCCCTCTGTTGATTTTTCTCTTCCAAAAGGAAAGGGGAAGATTGAAGGTCCAGAGGTTGAACTGGAAGGAGGTACTGGAGGAAAATTCAAAATGCCTCACATGAAAATGCCAAATATTGACATCTCTTTGCCCAAAGGGAAGATTGAAGGTCCAGAATTTGACACGCCGCACATAAAAACTCCAGATGTTGATATCACTCTGCCTAAAGGAAAGATTGAAGGTCCAGAGGTTGAATTGGAAGGAGGAACTGGAGGAAAATTCAAAATGCCTCATATGAAAATGCCAAATGTTGACTTCTCTTTGCCCAAAGGAAAAATTGAAGATCCGGAAGTCGAACTGGAAGGAGGTACTGGAGGAAAATTCAAAATGCCTCACATGAAAATGCCAAATATTGACATCTCGTTGCCCAAAGGAAAGATTGAAGGTCCAGAATTTGACATGCCTCATATAAAAACTCCCAATGTTGATATCACTCCGCCTAAAGGAAAGATTGAAGGTCCACAGGTCGAACTGGAGGGAGGAACTGGAGTGAAATTCAAAATTCCGCACATGAAAATGCCAAATGTGGACTTCTCTTTGCCCAAAGGAAAAATTGAAGGTCCAGAAGTCGAACTAGAAGGAGCTACTGGAGGGAAATTCAAAATGCCTCATGTTAAAATGCCAGATATTGATGTCTCTCTACCCAAAGGAAAGATTGAAGGTCCGGAGGTGGAGCTCAAAGGGGAAGGTGGAAAATTTAAGATGCCCCATCTCAGCATGCCCTCTGTTGACATTTCTCTTCCAAAGGGAAAGGGCAAGATTGAAGGTCCAGAAGTTGATCTGGAAGGAGGAACTGGAGGAAAATTCAAAATGCCTCACATGAAAATGCCAAATATTGATGTTTCTCTGCCTAAAGGAAAGATTGAAGGTCAAGAAGTAGAACTGGAAGGAGGTACTGGAGGAAAATTCAAAATGCCTCACATGAAAATACCAGATATTGATGTCTCTCTGCCCAAAGGAAAGATTGAAGGTCCTGAGGTGGAGCTCAAAGGGGAAGGTGGAATATTCAAGATGCCCCATCTCAGCATGCCCTCTGTTGATATTTCTCTTCCAAAGGGAAAGGGGAAGATTGAAGGTCCAGATGTTGAACTGGAAGGAGGTGCTGGAGGAAAATTCAAAATGCCTCACATGAAAATGCCAAATTTTGACATCTCTTTGCCCAAAGGGAAGATTGAAGGTCCAGAATTTGACACACCGCACATAAAAACTCCAGATGTTGATATCACTCTGCCTAAAGGAAAGATTGCAGGTCCAGAGGTTGAATTGGGAGGAGGAACTGGAGGAAAATTCAAAATGCCTCACGTGAAAATGCCAGATATTGATGTCTCTCTGCCCAAAGGAAAGATTGAAGGTCCAGAGGTAGAGCTCAAAGGGGAAGGTGGAAAATTCAAGATGCCCCATCTCAGCATGCCCTCTGTTGATTTTTCTCTTCCAAAAGGAAAGGGGAAGATTGAAGGTCCAGAGGTTGAACTGGAAGGAGGTACTGGAGGAAAATTCAAAATGCCTCACATGAAAATGCCAAATATTGACATCTCTTTGCCCAAAGGAAAGATTGAAGGTCCAGAATTTGACATGCCTCATATAAAAACTCCCAATGTTGATATCACTCTGCCTAAAGGAAAAATTGAAGGTCCAGATGTTGAACTGGAAGGAGGTACTGGAGGAAAATTCAAAATGCCTCACATGAAAATGCCAGATATTGATGTCTCTCTGCCCAAAGGAAAGATTGAAGGTCCAGAAGTGGAGCTCAAAGGGGAAGGTGGAAAATTTAAGATGCCACATCTCAGCATGCCCTCTGTTGATTTTTCTCTTCCAAAGGGAAAGGGGAAAATTGAAGGTCCAGATGTTGAACTGGAAGGAGGTACTGGAGGAAAATTCAAAATGCCTCACATGAAAATGCCAAATATTGACATCTCTTTGCCCAAAGGGAAGATTGAAGGTCCAGAATTTGACACGCCTCACATAAAAACTCCTGATGTTGATATCACTCTGCCTAAAGGAAAGATTGCAGGTCCAGAGGTTGAATTGGGAGGAGGAACTGGAGGAAAATTAAAAATGCCTCACGTGAAAATGCCAGATATTGATGTCTCTCTGCCCAAAGGAAAGATTGAAGTTCCAGAGGTAGAGCTCAAAGGGGAAGGTGGAAAATTCAAGATGCCCCATCTCAGCATGCCCTCTGTTGATTTTTCTCTTCCAAAAGGAAAGGGGAAGATTGAAGGTCCAGAGGTTGAACTGGAAGGAGGTACTGGAGGAAAATTCAAAATGCCTCACATGAAAATGCCAAATATTGATGTTTCTCTGCCTAAAGGAAAGATTGAAGGTCAAGAAGTAGAACTGGAAGGAGGTACTGGAGGAAAATTCAAAATGCCTCACATGAAAATACCAGATATTGATGTCTCTCTGCCCAAGGGAAAGATTGAAGGTCCTGAGGTGGAGCTCAAAGGGGAAGGTGGAATATTCAAGATGCCCCATCTCAGCATGCCCTCTGTTGATATTTCTCTTCCAAAGGGAAAGGGGAAGATTGAAGGTCCAGATGTTGAACTGGAAGGAGGTGCTGGAGGAAAATTCAAAATGCCTCACATGAAAATGCCAAATTTTGACATCTCTTTGCCCAAAGGGAAGATTGAAGGTCCAGAATTTGACACACCGCACATAAAAACTCCAGATGTTGATATCACTCTGCCTAAAGGAAAGATTGCAGGTCCAGAGGTTGAATTGGGAGGAGGAACTGGAGGAAAATTCAAAATGCCTCACGTGAAAATGCCAGATATTGATGTCTCTCTGCCCAAAGGAAAGATTGAAGGTCCAGAGGTAGAGCTCAAAGGGGAAGGTGGAAAATTCAAGATGCCCCATCTCAGCATGCCCTCTGTTGATTTTTCTCTTCCAAAAGGAAAGGGGAAGATTGAAGGTCCAGAGGTTGAACTGGAAGGAGGTACTGGAGGAAAATTCAAAATGCCTCACATGAAAATGCCAAATATTGACATCTCTTTGCCCAAAGGAAAGATTGAAGGTCCAGAATTTGACATGCCTCATATAAAAACTCCCAATGTTGATATCACTCTGCCTAAAGGAAAAATTGAAGGTCCAGATGTTGAACTGGAAGGAGGTACTGGAGGAAAATTCAAAATGCCTCACATGAAAATGCCAGATATTGATGTCTCTCTGCCCAAAGGAAAGATTGAAGGTCCAGAAGTGGAGCTCAAAGGGGAAGGTGGAAAATTTAAGATGCCACATCTCAGCATGCCCTCTGTTGATTTTTCTCTTCCAAAGGGAAAGGGGAAAATTGAAGGTCCAGATGTTGAACTGGAAGGAGGTACTGGAGGAAAATTCAAAATGCCTCACATGAAAATGCCAAATATTGACATCTCTTTGCCCAAAGGGAAGATTGAAGGTCCAGAATTTGACACGCCTCACATAAAAACTCCTGATGTTGATATCACTCTGCCTAAAGGAAAGATTGCAGGTCCAGAGGTTGAATTGGGAGGAGGAACTGGAGGAAAATTAAAAATGCCTCACGTGAAAATGCCAGATATTGATGTCTCTCTGCCCAAAGGAAAGATTGAAGTTCCAGAGGTAGAGCTCAAAGGGGAAGGTGGAAAATTCAAGATGCCCCATCTCAGCATGCCCTCTGTTGATTTTTCTCTTCCAAAAGGAAAGGGGAAGATTGAAGGTCCAGAGGTTGAACTGGAAGGAGGTACTGGAGGAAAATTCAAAATGCCTCACATGAAAATGCCAAATATTGATGTCTCTCTGCCTAAAGGAAAGATTGAAGGTCCGGAAGTAGAACTGGAAGGAGGTACTGGAGGAAAATTCAAAATGCCTCAATTGGAAATGCCAGATATTGATGTCGCTCTGCCCAAAGGAAAGATTGAAGGTCCAGAAGTGGAGCTCAAAGGGGAAGGTGGAAAATTTAAGATGCCACATCTCAGCATGCCCACTGTTGATTTTTCTCTTCCAAAAGGAAAGGGGAAAATTGAAGGTCCAGATGTTGAACTGGAAGGAGGTACTGGAGGAAAATTCAAAATGCCTCACATGAAAATGCCAAATGTCGACTTCTCTTTGCCCAAAGGAAAAGTTGAAGGTCCGGAAGTCGAACTGGAAGGAAGTACTGGAGGAAAATTCAAAATGCCTCACATGAAAATGCCAGATATTGACATCTCTTTGCCCAAAGGGAAGATTGAAGGTCCAGAATTTGACACGCCTCACATAAAAACTCCTGATGTTGATATCACTCTGCCTAAAGGAAAGATTGCAGGTCCAGAGGTTGAATTGGAAGGAGGAACTGGAGGAAAATTCAAAATGCCTCACGTGAAAATGCCAGATATTGATGTCTCTCTGCCCAAAGGAAAGATTGAAGGTCCAGAGGTAGAGTTCAAAGGGGAAGGTGGAAAATTCAAGATGCCCCATCTCAGCATGCCCTCTGTTGATTTTTCTCTTCCAAAAGGAAAGGGGAAGATTGAAGGTCCAGAGGTTGAACTGGAAGGAGGTACTGGAGGAAAATTCAAAATGCCTCACATGAAAATGCCAAATATTGACATCTCTTTGCCCAAAGGAAAGATTGAAGGTCCAGAATTTGACATGCCTCATATAAAAACTCCCAATGTTGATATCACTCTGCCTAAAGGAAAAATTGAAGGTCCAGATGTTGAACTGGAAGGAGGTACTGGAGGAAAATTCAAAATGCCTCACGTGAAAATGCCAGATATTGATGTCTCTCTGCCCAAAGGAAAGATTGAAGGTCCAGAGGTAGAGCTCAAAGGGGAAGGTGGAAAATTCAAGATGCCCCATCTCAGCATGCCCTCTGTTGATTTTTCTCTTCCAAAAGGAAAGGGGAAGATTGAAGGTCCAGAGGTTGAACTGGAAGGGGGTACTGGAGGAAAATTCAAAATGCCTCACATGAAAATGCCAAATATTGACATCTCTTTGCCCAAAGGAAAGATTGAAGGTCCAGAATTTGACATGCCTCATATAAAAACTCCCAATGTTGATATCACTCTGCCTAAAGGAAAAATTGAAGGTCCAGATGTTGAACTGGAAGGAGGTACTGGAGGAAAATTCAAAATGCCTCACATGAAAATGCCAGATATTGATGTCTCTCTGCCCAAAGGAAAGATTGAAGGTCCAGAAGTGGAGCTCAAAGGGGAAGGTGGAAAATTTAAGATGCCACATCTCAGCATGCCCTCTGTTGATTTTTCTCTTCCAAAGGGAAAGGGGAAAATTGAAGGTCCAGATGTTGAACTGGAAGGAGGTACTGGAGGAAAATTCAAAATGCCTCACATGAAAATGCCAAATTTTGACATCTCTTTGCCCAAAGGGAAGATTGAAGTTGCAGAATTTGACACGCCTCACATAAAAACTCCTGATGTTGATATCACTCTGCCTAAAGGAAAGATTGACGGTCCAGAGGTTGAATTGGAAGGAGGAACTGGAGGAAAATTCAAAATGCCTCATATGAAAATGCCAAATGTTGACTTCTCATTGCCCAAAGGAAAAATTGAAGGTCCAGAAGTCGAACTAGAAGGAGGTACTGGAGGAAAATTCAAAATGCCTCATGTTAAAATGCCAGATATTGATGTCTCTCTGCCCAAAGGAAAGATTGAAGGTCCGGAAGTGGAGCTCAAAGGGGAAGGTGGAAAATTTAAGATGCCCCATCTCAGCATGCCCTCTGTTGACATTTCTCTTCCAAAGGGAAAGGGCAAGATTGAAGGTCCAGATGTTGATCTGGAAGGAGGAACTGGAGGAAAATTCAAAATGCCTCACATGAAAATGCCAAATGTTGACTTCTCTTTGCCCAAAGGAAAAATTGAAGGTCCGGAAGTCGAACTGGAAGGAGGTACTGGAGGGAAATTCAAAATGCCTCACATGAAAATGCCAGGTATTGATGTCTCTCTGCCCAAAGGAAAGATTGAAGGTCCAGAAATGGAGCTCAAAGGGGAAGGTGGAAAATTTAAGATGCCACATCTCAGCATGCCCTCTGTTGATTTTTCTCTTCCAAAGGGAAAGGGGAAAATTGAAGGTCCAGATGTTGAACTGGAAGGAGGTACTGGAGGAAAATTCAAAATGCCTCACATAAAAATGCCAAATTTTGACATCTCTTTGCCCAAAGGGAAGATTGAAGTTGCAGAATTTGACACGCCTCACATAAAAAGTCCTGATGTTGATATCACTCTGCCTAAAGGAAAGATTGACGGTCCAGAGGTTGAATTCGAAGGAGGAACTGGAGGAAAATTCAAAATGCCTCACGTGAAAATGCCAGATATTGACGTCTCTCTGCCCAAAGGAAAGATTGAAGGTCCAGAGGTAGAGCTCAAAGGGGAAGGTGGAAAATTCAAGATGCCCCATCTCAGCATGCCCTCTGTTGATTTTTCTCTTCCAAAAGGAAAGGGGAAGATTGAAGGTCCAGAGGTTGATCTGGAAGGAGGTACTGGAGGAAAATTCAAAATGCCTCACATGAAAATGCCAGGTATTGATGTTTCTCTGCCTAAAGGAAAGATGGAAGGTCCAGAAGTCAAACTGGAAGGAGGTACTGGAGGAAAATTCAAAATGCCTCACATGAAAATGCCAGATATTGATGTCTCTCTGCCCAAAGGAAAGATTGAAGGTCCTGAGGTGGAGCTCAAAGGGGAAGGTGGAAAATTCAAGATGCCCCATCTCAGCATGCCCTCTGTTGACATTTCTCTTCCAAAGGGAAAGGGGAAGATTGAAGGTCCAGAGGTTGAACTGGAAGGAGGTACTGGAGGAAAATTCAAAATGCCTCACGTGAAAATGCCAAATATTGACATCTCTTTGCCCAAAGGAAAGATTGAAGGTCCAGAATTTGACATGCCTCATATTAAACCTCCCAGTGTTGATATCACTATGCCTAAAGGAAAAATTGATGGTCCAGAACTTGAACTGGAAGGAGGTACTGGAGGAAAATTCAAAATGCCTCACATGAAAATGCCAGATATTGATGTCTCTCTGCCCAAAGGAAAGATTGAAGGTCCTGAGGTGGAGCTCAAAGGGGAAGGTGGAAAATTTAAGATGCCCCATCTCAGCATGCCCTCTGTTGACATTTCTCTTCCAAAAGGAAAGGGCAAGATTGAAGGTCCAGATGTTGATCTGGAAGGAGGCACTGGAGGAAAATTCAAAATGCCTCACATGAAAATGCCAGATATTGATGTCTCTCTGCCCAAAGGAAAGATTGAAGGTCCTGAGGTGGAGCTCAAAGGGGAAGGTGGAAAATTCAAGATGCCCCATCTCAGCATGCCCTCTGTTGACATTTCTCTTCCAAAGGGAAAAGGGAAGATTGAAGGTCCAGAGGTTGAACTGGAAGGAGGTACTGGAGGAAAATTCAAAATGCCTCACGTGAAAATGCCAAATATTGACATCTCTTTGCCCAAAGGAAAGATTGAAGGTCCAGAATTTGACATGCCTCATATAAAAACTCCCAATGTTGATATCACGCTGCCTAAAGAAAAAATTGAAGGTCCGGATGTTGAACTGGAAGGAGGTACTGGAGGAAAATTCAAAATGCCTCACATGAAAATGCCAGATTTTGATGTCTCTCTGCCCAAAGGAAAGATTGAAGGTCCTGAGGTGGAGATCAAAGGTGAAAGTGGAAAATTCAAGATGCCCCATCTCAGCATGCCCTCTGTTGATATTTCTCTTCCAAAGGGAAAGGGGAAGATTGAAGGTCCAGATGTTGATCTGGAAGGAGGTACTGGAGGAAAATTCAAAATGCCTCACATGAAAATGCCAAATATTGACATCTCTTTGCCCAAAGGAAAGATTGAAGGTCCAGAATTTGACATGCCTCATATTAAACCTCCCAGTGTTGATATCACTATGCCTAAAGGAAAAATTGATGGTCCAGAAATTGAACTGGAAGGAGGTACTGGAGGAAAATTCAAAATGCCTCACATGAAAATGCCAGATATTGATGTCTCTCTGCCCAAAGGAAAGATTGAAGGTCCTGAGGTGGAGCTCAAAGGGGAAGGTGGAAAATTTAAGATGCCCCATCTCAGCATGCCCTCTGTTGACATTTCTCTTCCAAAGGGAAAGGGCAAGATTGAAGGTCCAGATGTTGATCTGGAAGGAGGCACTGGAGGAAAATTCAAAATGCCTCACATGAAAATGCCAGGTATTGATGTTTCTCTGCCTAAAGGAAAGATTGAAGGTCCAGAAGTCAAACTGGAAGGAGGTACTGGAGGAAAATTCAAAATGCCTCACATGAAAATGCCAGATATTGATGTCTCTCTGCCCAAAGGAAAGATTGAAGGTCCTGAGGTGGAGCTCAAAGGGGAAGGTGGAAAATTCAAGATGCCCCATCTCAGCATGCCCTCTGTTGATTTTTCTCTTCCAAAGGGAAAGGGGAAGATTGAAGGTCCAGAGGTTGAACTGGAAGGAGGTACTGGAGGAAAATTCAAAATGCCTCACATGAAAATGCCAAATATTGACATCTCTTTGCCCAAAGGAAAGATTGAAGGTCCAGAATTTGACATGCCTCATATAAAAACTCCCAATGTTGATATCACGCTGCCTAAAGGAAAAATTGAAGGTCCGGATGTTGAACTGGAAGGAGGTACTGGAGGAAAATTCAAAATGCCTCACATGAAAATGCCAGATTTTGATGTCTCTCTGCCCAAAGGAAAGATTGAAGGTCCTGAGGTGGAGATCAAAGGGGAAAGTGGAAAATTCAAGATGCCCCATCTCAGCATGCCCTCTGTTGATATTTCTCTTCCAAAGGGAAAGGGGAAGATTGAAGGTCCAGACGTTCAACTGGAAGGTGGTACTGGAGGAAAATTAAAAATGCCTCACATGAAAATGCCAAATATTGACATCTCTTTGCCCAAAGGAAAGATTGAAGGTCCAGAATTTGACATGCCTCATATAAAACCTCCCAGTGTTGATATCACTATGCCTAAAGGAAAAATTGATGGTCCAGAACTTGAACTGGAAGGAGGTACTGGAGGAAAATTCAAAATGCCTCACATGAAAATGCCAGATATTGATGTCTCTCTGCCCAAAGGAAAGATTGAAGGTCCTGAGGTGGAGCTCAAAGGGGAAGGTGGAAAATTCAAGATGCCGCATCTCAGCATGCCCTCTGTTGACATTTCTCTTCCAAAGGGAAAGGGCAAGATTGAAGGTCCAGATGTTGATCTGGAAGGAGGCACTGGAGGAAAATTCAAAATGCCTCACATGAAAATGCCAGGTATTGATGTTTCTCTGCCTAAAGGAAAGATTGAAGGTCCAGAAGTCAAACTGGAAGGAGGTACTGGAGGAAAATTCAAAATGCCTCACATGAAAATGCCAGATATTGATGTCTCTCTGCCCAAAGGAAAGATTGAAGGTCCTGAGGTGGAGCTCAAAGGGGAAGGTGGAAAATTCAAGATGCCCCATCTCAGCATGCCCTCTGTTGATTTTTCTCTTCCAAAGGGAAAGGGGAAGATTGAAGGTCCAGAGGTTGAACTGGAAGGAGGTACTGGAGGAAAATTCAAAATGCCTCACATGAAAATGCCAAATATTGACATCTCTTTGCCCAAAGGAAAGATTGAAGGTCCAGAATTTGACATGCCTCATATAAAAACTCCCAATGTTGATATCACGCTGCCTAAAGGAAAAATTGAAGGTCCGGATGTTGAACTGGAAGGAGGTACTGGAGGAAAATTCAAAATGCCTCACATGAAAATGCCAGATTTTGATGTCTCTCTGCCCAAAGGAAAGATTGAAGGTCCTGAGGTGGAGATCAAAGGGGAAAGTGGAAAATTCAAGATGCCCCATCTCAGCATGCCCTCTGTTGATATTTCTCTTCCAAAGGGAAAGGGGAAGATTGAAGGTCCAGACGTTCAACTGGAAGGTGGTACTGGAGGAAAATTAAAAATGCCTCACATGAAAATGCCAAATATTGACATCTCTTTGCCCAAAGGAAAGATTGAAGGTCCAGAATTTGACATGCCTCATATAAAACCTCCCAGTGTTGATATCACTATGCCTAAAGGAAAAATTGATGGTCCAGAACTTGAACTGGAAGGAGGTACTGGAGGAAAATTCAAAATGCCTCACATGAAAATGCCAGATATTGATGTCTCTCTGCCCAAAGGAAAGATTGAAGGTCCTGAGGTGGAGCTCAAAGGGGAAGGTGGAAAATTCAAGATGCCGCATCTCAGCATGCCCTCTGTTGACATTTCTCTTCCAAAGGGAAAGGGCAAGATTGAAGGTCCAGATGTTGATCTGGAAGGAGGCACTGGAGGAAAATTCAAAATGCCTCACATGAAAATGCCAGGTATTGATGTTTCTCTGCCTAAAGGAAAGATTGAAGGTCCAGAAGTCAAACTGGAAGGAGGTACTGGAGGAAAATTCAAAATGCCTCACATGAAAATGCCAGATATTGATGTCTCTCTGCCCAAAGGAAAGATTGAAGGTCCTGAGGTGGAGCTCAAAGGGGAAGGTGGAAAATTCAAGATGCCCCATCTCAGCATGCCCTCTGTTGACATTTCTCTTCCAAAGGGAAAGGGGAAGATTGAAGGTCCAGAGGTTGAACTGGAAGGAGGTACTGGAGGAAAATTCAAAATGCCTCACGTGAAAATGCCAAATATTGACATCTCTTTGCCCAAAGGAAAGATTGAAGGTCCAGAATTTGACATGCCTCATATAAAAACTCCCAATGTTGATATCACGCTGCCTAAAGGAAAAATTGAAGGTCCGGATGTTGAACTGGAAGGAGGTACTGGAGGAAAATTCAAAATGCCTCACATGAAAATGCCAGATTTTGATGTCTCTCTGCCCAAAGGAAAGATTGAAGGTCCTGAGGTGGAGATCAAAGGGGAAAGTGGAAAATTCAAAATGCCCCATCTCAGCATGCCCTCTGTTGATATTTCTCTTCCAAAGGGAAAGGGGAAGATTGAAGGTCCAGATGTTGATCTGGAAGGAGGTACAGGAGGAAAATTCAAAATGCCTCATGTGAAAATCCCAGATATTGGTGTCTCTCTGCCTAAAGGAAAGATTGAAGGTCCAGAAGTCGAACTGGAAGGAGGTACTGGAGGAAAATTCAAACTGCCTCACGTGAAAATGCCAGATATTGATGTCTCTCTGCCAAAAGGCAAGATTGAAGGTCCAGAGGTAGAGCTCAAAGGGGAAGGTGGAAAATTCAAGATGCCCCATCTCAGCATGCCCTCTGTTGATATTTCTCTTCCAAAGGGAAAGGGGAAGATTGAAGGTCCAGACGTTCAACTGGAAGGAGGTACTGGAGGAAAATTCAAAATGCCTCACATGAAAATGCCAAATATTGACATCTCTTTGCCCAAAGGAAAGATTGAAGGTCCAGAATTTGACATGCCTCATATTAAACCTCCCAGTGTTGATATCACGCTGCCTAAAGGAAAAATTGATGGTCCAGCGGTCGAACTGGAAGGAGGGACTGGAGGAAATTTCAAAATGCCTCACATGAAAATGCCAGATATTGATGTCTCTCTGCCTAAAGGAAAGATTGAAGGTCCGGAGGTAGAGCTCAAAGGGGAAGGTGGAAAATTCAAGATGCCCCATCTCAGCATGCCCTCTGTTGACATTTCTCTTCCAAAGGGAAAGGGGAAGATTGAAGGTCCAGAGGTTGAACTGGAAGGAGGTACTGGAGGAAAATTCAAAATGCCTCACATGAAAATACCAAATATTGACATCTCTTTGCCCAAAGGAAAACATGATGGTCCAGAATTTGACATGCCTCATATCAAAACTCCCAGTGTTGACATCTCTTTGGCCAAAGGAAAGATTGAAGGTCCAGCATTTGAAATGCCTCAGATAAAAACTCAGGATGTTGATATCACTCTGCCCGGACAAGAGATAGATATTCACAGGGAAGCTGACTCGCATGTTAAGGGAGAACACAAAGGTATGAAATTTAAAATGCCATTAATAGATATCAAAGGTCCACATGGAGACGTGGAGCTTGATTTAGGACTTTATAGGGGAGATGACAAAATGGACAAGAAAAAAGTTGAACTCCCCGACCTGCCTCTCAACACAACAGGAGCATATAGCAAAGTGAAAGGGCCTAAAGTCAAAGGAACAAAATTCAACATCGGAATGCCAAAAATGAAAATTGGCAAAGATCTATTAGCAGAAGCCAAAATGAGCAATGAGGAGTTAGGTGGTCAAGTCAAACACAAGTGCAAGGTTAAAAAAGAATTTGAGTTTGAAGTTAAAAATCACAATGGACAGAAAGAGGACAAAGATCATATTAACATTGTAGTGCCAGAGGTTACGTTACCACATGTTAGTGTAAAAACCAAACAAAGGTCAGCTCACCTAGAAACAAGAGGAGAAGTTCCAGAAGTCCCCAGGATTCCAGACATAGACTTTGATATTGGTCCATCACAAGATGAAGAATATGACAAAACGGAAAAAGGCAACAAAATCAAAATTCCAAAGTTTGGCGTTCCATTACCTTCCATTTCCTCACCTGAAGGAAGAATGTTTGGGCCAGAGGTTCAGTATGAGGGTCCCAAAATGCCAAAAGTAAAGAAAGCAGTTTTTGTCTTGGTTAATCCTTCCCAATCAGATGAAACTTCTCCATACACAAGATCTTTAGAGAAGGAGACAACAGCTGGGTATGATTCAGAGGATGTCAAAGTGAAGTTACCCAAAATAAAAATGAAGCCAGACTTTAGGAAGGCCAAAGATAAGTCAGCTGGTGTGAGCACAGAGATAGAGTGGGGAGGAAAGGAGAAGTCACAGGGAGTGTCATTTTATTCTGACAAATCTAAGCCATTTGATGTCAGTCTCCAGGGAGAAGATTCAAGACTTAAAGATGCAATTCCTCACAAGGACTCATGGGACAATAAAGGGACGTTCAGTGGTAAAATTAAACTTCCAAAGGTGGAGTTCACCAGTCCATATGGCAAGATGGCTGCTGAGGAGGAGGAGGAGGAGACTGAAATGAGAGTGAAACTAGAAAAGGGTTCATCAACAGCAGAAGTGGGAGGAGATGCAAAAGAGCTTACATTAAAATCAGGCAAGGCAGCTTTTGCTGGTTTAACCAATGAGTCTTCGATGGATGTGGTGTCATCTCATGCCAGAACAGAGATGTTGGATAGGGACAGTTCGGAATCTCCTGAAGGTTCTGCAAAGGAGTTCAGGTCAACTGAGGTCCGGGTTTGGAGTGAGATGGAGAGCACAGAGTCTGAAGATAGAGCGTTTTCTTCCTGGTTCAAGGCCCCTAAATTCAGCCTTAAGCCACACTCCACAGGTAAGGATAACAAAATGCTTTATCTAATAGGATATTAGACATTTAGGATGGGTTCTCTGATTACTAAGCATTTTCTGAAAACGTACTGTTAAAATGGATGTAACTATCATTATGTGGAGTAAACTATCTTTAGTCAAGGGACACTCCAATAAAACTAGTTTTTAGTCCTAGTAAAGCTTTGACACCACGTGAACATGACATGAAATTAATAAATATCAATTAAGATGATGTTTATTGTCTTATCCATGCATTATTAAGAGACCATCTCCTGTTTTATTTCTGCTCCCCAAGACTAAGTTTCTTTTCCTTCACTTTAACTCTTTCCTTTTGAGTCCTCCACCTACCTTCTCATGTTTCCTTTTCTTTACTGGCCTGTCCTTGTTGCCTCTTCTTTTGGCCCAGGCTTCCTCCAGATAACCCCAGAGGGTTCTCCTCAGGCCCAGCGGGAGGGGGAGGTGGGAGGTGTGGACGATGTCGTGGGATCCTTCTGCTTCCACAGCTCAGGGCTCGACTTCACCACGCTGGCAACATCAGAGGAGCACCAAGAGTCTGCTACAGAGGTGGGAAGTGTCACCACTATGACCAAGACCACCAGAATCACCAAGCACATGGTTACCACAGAAACACGAACAGGGGAATCTTCGACAACCAAAACAACAACTCGGCAGGAGCCTAACTACTGAGGATGCTGTAATAATGTCTGTTATGTCTTCTTTGTTTTTCTTTGGTGAGGTTGCAGTGTTTTTGTAAGCTAAGCCTCCTGTCTTCATATTCTGTGAGTTAAAGTATGAACATGATGAACAGCAATGGTATTTCATTGACCAGCAATATCATCATAATCATAGCAACTAGTTATGTATACTTCCCTCTTTCATTTTAAATGTTTTTGTTACTGTTCTTTGATTTGTGTCTTGTTTAGACCGACATATTTATCAGATTGTGTTTGTTTTTAAAGGTTTGATGCTGAATGTCAACATTGTTTATTGTTGTTTGTGTGACATTGAAATATGCTGGAAAGATTCATTTACAGCTTCATGGATTTGACCATGATTTTATGGTGAGGTCAAAATAACTAATTTGAAACCTCAGCAGTACAGGCCAGACAAATATTGATGTAAATACAAATATAGTTTATAATATGCTTTTAGAGTAGTAGCCTTTCCATCTGATTTGTACTTTTTTCATATTCATCAAAGTCAGGAGTACAAATTACATATATATTTTATGGTTTTTTTTGTTTTTTTTGAAGCATTTACTGTAGTTGGTGCTTTTATCCAGAGATTGTTGCAGGTTGTACTCCATCTACTGTGGAGATCAAACCTGTGACCATATGGTTACAGGTTGAAGGATTCAACCTGCTGCTAATCTCATTTATAAGGATGTTTTTACTGTACACTGCCAGAAAACAACACCACTGTATATTTTGTGATGACTGAGGCTTTGGCCTCAAGATAAAGATGCTGAGTGATGCTGATGTTTTCATGGCGTGTTTGAACACACTGATAGCAGGCAGGGAAGAATGTATGGCTGCTGTTTGAAAGTTAAAACCATCAACCTTTTTTTTTTCTTGGCTGCTACAATGACACACTGATGAAGGTGTGGCGAGTCTCAAGCTTGTTCACCATCATGTAAATAACAGAAAGAGAAAGTAGATATGAAGTAAGTAGAAAGAGTGAAATCGTATGATAAAATGCATGAAGACATTCTGACAAAGCCACTCTGTATTTTATGCATTAACATTCAATGCTTCACCTTTAGCAGGTTTTTTGTTAAAGCTGGGACGAGAATAAAGACAGTAGTGACAGCCTCTAGGTTTCCTTTTAATTTTCTGATTTAATCATGTGCATTTATTTCAAATAATAAGAGGATTTCACTGCTAAGTGGTTTTGTCAAACAATGCACTGGAAAGAATGTTGGTTAATATGTTATATCAATAAAATAATATTTCCAAATGAAAAATGTTTAAAGGATTGTTAGTTTTGTACTTTGAAAAACAGCATGTTGTGTTTTCTTTCTGAGGTCATAGTCATAATTTGTCAGCCTCAATCACTGACTACTGATCACAGTCATATCACATGTCAACGGTAGGAGGCTCGTTGAAAATATACAGACCTTTTAACATTTGTATGGAAATGTATGCCATGCAGAAGTTTAAATGTGCAGCCACGCACTCTGACTTGATTTGACACCTCGATGTGAATAGCCGACTATACAGTAACAACAGGAATCTGAGACTTCTGTTCGACAGAACTGGAAAGACACAGCCTGCTCTGATGGATATGGATTTCTGCTGAGGCTGCAGATGGTGCTAGACTCAGAATTCAGTATGAACCGCATGAATCCATGGACCCTAAATGCCTTTGCTGCACTATAAAGTATGATATGAACCTATCACTGTGTGGACAGAGAATGCTGGGTGCAGCCACTGCTACGCGTAACTGAATCAAAACAGCAGATGCAGTGGTATTAGTCATTCAGATATAAAAGGATCATTTGACATAGAAAATGATGCTTAACTTGAAAAGAAAATGCTTCACAAACCAGCGAAGCGCAGCAAAAATATCTTAGGAATACATTATTCTCACCTTTAAATTAAACCTAAATCAGTCAGAGAGTAAATAGATTTGTGCTGAGGATCAGAGACGCCAAAGCTTGTGAACTGAAAAAGGACTGAAGAGGATTAGAAAGTGATAAACCATTCACATTGTGCATGACGTCTTCCCAGAGTGTGTGTATGTGTGTGTGTGTGTGTGTGCGCGCGTTCCCTATCTACTCATCTGCTGCTGTGATGATGCTGTGCGACGTAGGCAACGAGGGTGAGAGTATATGAAGGGAGATCAATGCCCTATGTGGAGTGAACAGTGTCACAGACTAGAGAAGCGCTATAGAACTGACTGAGACTTCACTTCTAC
Organism: Solea solea; assembly: GCF_958295425.1. Classification (NCBI taxonomy): domain Eukaryota; kingdom Metazoa; phylum Chordata; class Actinopteri; order Pleuronectiformes; family Soleidae; genus Solea; species Solea solea. The sequence continues at coordinate 21,334,640 of NC_081140.1, read as the reverse complement.
TGTTTACAACTGGTTGAAAGCTGTCATGCCTTACTTAAAGTAAAAATAAACAAGTGTTTGTTACGTTCAAACATTTGTCAAATGTATTCACACAGTGCTGTGTATGCCTATATCAGTGCCAAACAGTCTCTGTGTTTGTCAGTGTGGCAGTTTGTGTGTGTCTGTGATGACATTCCTGCGCTGCACACAGTGATGCATTTCATGTCACAACAGAGCAGGAGGCAGGAGTACAGCTTCATACAGTACCGTTTAAAAAGGTGGATTAAAGATAAACCTGGACGTTGCAGAAGTAATTCAATGCTGGAGTACAAATGGTATGAACAGCCACCAGGGGGTGACTTTGCTTCTTTTAAAAAAACACTCCTTTTGAATGGAAGTCTACGAGCTCTGGACATCATGAGAATGATCGATCTACAAAGCTGTAGATCAGTTAAAAAGACTTAAAAATCCTGAAAACATGCGTTATCTGACTTGGCATGCGTACTTCTCACTACCATACCTCCTAGACCGTTGTGATATCTAGTAAATTCAAAAACTATGGACTGACACCTGTCCAGTGTGTACCCCGCCTTTTGTCCTATGCAGAAAAATAGAGCTTTATATACTTTTTTATACTTGTCATTACAGTAGCCCTCAGGACTTTCGCGGAACGACCGTCCAATCACAAGATTCACAGCGCGTCAATCGCTTGTGATGTCGGCTTCACAGTACCGTAGTTCCTAAATGGTTGAATCTCTGCCAGATATCGAAAATGAAAGTTATCTTGGACATTTTTTGACAATTCTACTGCCATAAATTTAAAAAATGTAATAGGAGAGTTGTGGCACCAACAACCCCTCATACACTTCCGCTGGCCCCACCTCTCCCTGCCGCTGTGTGGCACGCATCGCCCCTCCTACAGGTGAGTGGGCTGCAAGTCTAATGAGTTCTCCGTCATCGTGCTCGCTGAACGCACCGGAGGCTACTGCGGTAAGATGCGACGATGCCTCCGCCGCGGCGGATGACATGATGCGCAGTGACCGAGCGAGTGAAGAGAGGGAGACAGAGCGAACGTCCACCGCTGTGTTCGGCTCTGACGGAGACGTTGGGACAGAAGGATTTAACTGCTGAGCCCCGCTGCACCGCTGTGATGCAGGCCGACTGAAGGATGCTCCAGCTCCAGGGAGGGTTTCATGGGCTTCGTCTGTAAACAGTGAGGAAGCGGAGGGACGTGAAGTGAAGGACACTTAATCCAAACCTGAAGCGGAGACTCTGTGAATCAAATGAGGTCAGGAAGCGTGAGGGGCTTTTTCCTGTGCTCATGTTGGATACTGGTTTTGCTGGTGCAGAGTGTGTGTGTGGTTGGACATGGGTCTGCTTCATCACAGCTAAAGCATGAGTGGGCTAAGTGAGATCTGCGTGACCCAAACCTTATCTCTTACTGAGTCACTTCGAGTTAAATCCTGTGTGCTGTGTGGGCAGGAGGAGGTTCTTGGGGTGGTTTATGACCTCCAGTGTTTCATCTAAAATCCATTTCATGTGTCTGTTTGATGCAACAGCTAATCTTAATTGGCACCACGACAGACATGGAGTGAATACACGTTTTACAATAAAAGAAGGCCTGTTTCAGTGGGAGTAGACTTTGACAGACACCCACCACCACAAACAGGAGAGATGTAATCCAATGATTACAATTATATTGAATCCCTTTTTCATGGTTAATCAGATCTGCTTGAAAATGCCTGAACTGCCATGATTCTCACAATTGTAATCATTTCAAACTGCTGTTTCTTTGTGAAAATGCATCACATTTTTCAGACTATCTAATGTTCTTGTTTTGTTTTGTCCCACTCCCCTGCAGGTCGCTTTGTGGCAGAGTCTGATGTGGATGTTTCTTCTCCATCGGGAGACTCAAAGATAAGGACAACTCTTGCTTCATGAAAACAACTCTTTTTTTGGCAAAAAAAAACTCAGATGTTGTCAGGATGATCTGAAAATATGAGATTATCCAGAGAGTCTCATCCCTTGTGCTCTGTCAGCTTTGAATGTTCTCCTTTTGTCAGAATGAATCACTGAGAAATTCATCAGAGGATTTCAGCTGTTTCATCATCATCATGCCCACTGGATTTCTTCTCAACTTTGATCTTTCTACCTTTGCATTGTCACGCTCTAGATCAAGAATATATTCCTGATAGTGGCAGTAATTCCTCTCACAGATGAGATTTCAACTTGACCTTACAGACTGAAGGATAAGTGAGCACAAACTGATAAAACATAGATGAGGCCAACAACAAGCATCATGCTCCAGCAGAATAATAACAACAACTACCCCTGTCTGAATATGTCGGGCTCCACCCGGGAGATGCTCCAGAAGTGCTCCAGACCCTCTCTGCCCTTCCCCAGCCGCCTGGAGCTGGGCCTCGGAGACCTGCCGCTAATCCGGGGCCTCCGAGCTTGGGCTTTGTGCTCTAAGAACCGCTGCAAGGCCAGTGGTGTTCTGGGAGGAGTGCAGGCCCCCACAGCTCCACCTGCAGGCCAAGGGAGTTCAACGTCGTGTCCCAGGCCTGCAGATGTGTACCTGAGTGGGGAGTGGAATCGCATGGGGTATGGGCTTCCCTTGGGGCTGGATGCCCGGCAGGCTGGTATTGGAGCTTTGGTAACAGTTGCCTCTTTGAAGACCTCAGAGGGCAGCGGGAAGACACAGACTCAGTGCCTCTTCCTCCGGACTGAGAAAGGAAACTGCTTGTACTCAACAGCCAAGCCTGGTTCTAGGGCGATTACTGGTGCAGTATCCAGTGGTGTTGGAGGTTGGCTGAGAGGGAAGACAGGAGGTAGAGACAATCCTGTCGGGAGGAAAGACAATAGGCCAAATCTGATGGTGCAGCCTGGAGCAAACCGGGTAAGAGTGCGTTCAGGCCGGAGGTGGAGGAAGTCTGGCAATGTAGCTGGCCGTGAGAAAGCGAGCGTGAGCAAAGAGAGGCAGCAGAGGAGCAGGGAGGGTCCTGCAGGAGAAAGGCAGGAAGAGCAGGACAAAGGAGGCCTGGACAGCCTGCAGCAGGAGGGCAGGAGAGGCAGGGAAGAGAAGGAGGCAGTATGCAGAAGTCCCAGAATCTTCTACAGTGTTTCTCCTAAAACCTATGCTCAGTGTGGAAGGAGAGCACAGAGAAAGGAGGATGAAGGTGAGGGAGGTGAAAATCTGAAAGCAGGTTTCCCAAGCGGCCACAACAGTGATGGGAAAGGAATGAGGAAGGAGAAGCAAAAGAATGCGGAAGAGGAGGACGAGGAGGAAGGAGGCCTGTGTGAGTTAGAGTCTTCTAATTCTGTTTTGGCTGAATCAAAACCTGACCTAGAATCTAACTGCCTTCACCCACAGTCCCTCAGTGGCTGTGATGGTGAAGAGAATAGAGACGTCAACAGCAACGAGGAACTGAATACACAAACCTCTGACGGCATTGAAGACATCTCAGAAAGAGAGCAGGATACAAACTCTGGAGTTATGAAAGTACACATCAGAAACGATGACTTCATTCATGTCCACTCTGGACAGTTGACTGACAGTTTTACATCAAGACATCACAGAGATTTTAGTGACAGAGCATCAACTGAAAACCCCTCTGAGGAAATACTGGCTAATGTAAACAGATTTTCTGATGTAGAGTCACAGAAAGAGATGGAGAGAGTGGTGGGTGAAGAGAGGAGCGTGAATGAGAGTCTTTCTAAATTCTCAAATGTGTCCAACGGCTATGAGGACGTCTCTCTGTCCCCTCGTCTTGCCCCCATAAGTACTGCAGTCTCTTCTGGGTCCTCTACTCCTGCAGAGGGCAGCATCCACTCTGCTGACCATGAGGCTGGTTTGGTTAAAGGAGAAAAAGAGACCGACCGAGAGGGGCGTCCTCCAGAGGAGTCAGACCCTGCCATCATGGGTGTTGTCAGACTTGATCCTCTCGAACCAAACTCTGTGACTGAGGAGGACAGCAGTGAAGCTCAGATTTACTTTCAAAATGAGGAAAACAACAGACAGGTGGAGGAAAGAGAAGCTCCCCCTTCTCCTCTCAGACACACAGATCCCTCCATCAGTGGGACCACAACTGAAAACAGTTCTGTGATGACTGAGTCTCAGTGGAGACACGAGGAGCAGGAGAATAAAGAGGAGACGAGTGGCAGTGAAGCTGAGGAGGCCCGCAGGAGGGAGCCCACCTGCAGAGAGCTGGACAGTGCCAGTGTTAACCGCCATGACAGCAAGACAAGTGTTGGTGTCATACTGGAGGACAATTATGAAAAAGAGAGCTGTTCATCTGAGGACAAAGGGAGGCCACAGAGAGGAAGTGAGGAAGATGATGAAGAAGACGACACCTGTGGGGAAACAAACGTCGCCCACAGAGAAGAAAAGGGAGAGATGAGCGCTAACACCTCTTATGTTGCCTGTGCCAATCCCATCACCTCTCATGCACTCTCTCTGGTTAATCCTGACCCCTCTCTGGGATCCATGGCAACCTGTGTGCAGGAGGAGGTGGAGGAGGGGGTGGAGCTCAGAGCGACAGCAGAAGACGGAGGTCAGGAAGGGAGCGGGAGGTACGGGAGAGAGCCTGAGGAGCTCTGTGAGGAGGACAGGGGTTCCACCCTGGCCACAGAAGACGTACGGAAGGAGGAGGAAGAGGAGGGGGAAGATGAGTTTGGAGTGTTCATGCAGGCGGAGGAAGAGCCGGCGTGGAGCGAGGGGATCAGCATGTCTGCCTCAGTGCCTTGTGGGATCAAAGAGAGTGTTGGTGAGTCTTGTGGTTTGTACTTTTATCTTTCTCTTTTCTATGTCTGCCAAGCTTCCCCCTCTCTGTCTCTCTATATCACTTTCTCTCCTTATCTTATAGTTTTTCCTCTCGCTTTGCAGTTTCACTAAGTTCTAAGTCGACATGTGACGAAGAGCTTTGGGTAAAGCTGACAAGGCATCAGAGGCGCCAAGCCAAGCAGAGCCTTTGAAATATGTCAGAAATGCACGTACATTATTTCAAGGCATCAGCACCTTCTGTGTTGTGCTGACGTAACAACCACACACAAAGTATTAGAACGTTTGAACCTTTTGTACAGTGTCAGGAATGTGTCTACATGCAGTGGTGTTAAAGGGCTAAGCCACTGGTTTAGCCCATTTACTACAATTTAGGTTGACTTTATATGACAGATAATTGTATGGACGATCCAGCTGATGCGCACATGAAAGACTTTTCCTGGTTTCTCTGTATTCTTTAGCCCCGCTGTGTCAGATAGGTCACCTGGTCCCATTCATTGTTTAACCTCTGCAGCAGCCGCAGGTTTCATCCTCACTCTCAGCTTCTACCACTGTATCCTCCACATCAGGGTCGCTTGTGCCAATCCTAGCTGACATAGGGCGAAAGGCGGGTTAAACACTGGACAGGTCACCAGTCCATCACAGGGCCACAAAGAGACAAACCACCATCCACTCTCACTCTCACACATAAGGTCAATTTAGAGTATCCAATTAAGATAATCCCCAAATCTAATCAAAAAGGAAACTGGAGAACCTGGAGAAAACCCTCGCGCACACACAGGGAGAACATGCAAAGACAACAGTGCTAACCTCTACACTAACTGTGTGACCTCCCTGTTCATTTTTCATTTTTTATTTAATATCCCAGAACAGACAGCCTGCATGTGATCCAAACGTCTTTTTCGGACTTTATGAGATGGGACAGATTTGTGTAAAAGAGGAGAGCGGACACACAGCAAAGGATCGCAAGGCAGATTTCAAATCAGGTCACTGCAGGAGGTCGGCCATCTTGGTTATTAACATACAGTAAATGCATCTGTTGCACTTTTACTGGACTCACCTCTGTCAACCTGTCCCCTCAAACACAACCTACTTTAGATAAATGGACGTGATTGGCTTGACTATTTTTAGCATTGATTCAGAAGGAAGTGAGAGAGTGAATAAATGCAAGCTCATCTGGTCTGGGGAAGTCTTATATTCACCACACGATAATCTATTTTAGTTAAGATTGTCCCACGATGGGGACATATGTATATGGTGTTACAGCAACAACGATAGAAGTAAAGGCAATAAATAAAGCATATATTTTAACATCTATGAATGTACAATAAGGAAAATGTTAAATATTCAGATGATAAAAAAAGTCAGTAACCAGAAGTGTGCAAACATTGTAAAGGATTGCAAATATGAGATATTGCACTTTTTAGTTGACCTTCATCTATACAGGTTATCCCATCGAGACACAGGGTCTCGTTTTCAAGAGAGACCTGTCACTGATAGGAATTGTACATATCATTTTAAATAGATATAAAACAAAAGGAAAATGTTTTGTCATGTAACTTGTTAAAAACATAGTTTCAAATCTAACATAGTCGCCTGATGCTAATTCAAGAGAATACATTGCTTTGCTTTCCCGACCCAGAGGCTGTCGTCCATTATGTATTTACTTACCATCTATGTTTTTTAACAATCTTTCATTAGAAAACATCAGCAAACATCAACCAAACCAACCAAATTATAAAATCAAACTGTTGAGAACTATAATACCTCTAGAATGTCTCAAATAAATAGCAACAATGTGACTTTGTTTTATTTTGGATCCCATCAGTCACTGTACGACGCATATGCAGCCTTGCTTCAAAACAGATTATCAGATAAAAACATGGTGATAGCGACTCCTCGGACTCATTCACAGAGAATCTGATGTTATTGAGTCGCCTCACTGGCACATGAATGTTTGGCTTCTTTGAGCCTGTGTGCTTTGTTGTAGTTTCCTCACAGCTGATGTTAATCGGTCCTTATGTTCCCTCATCATGCTCCTTTTAGTTAATCACCTAAGTGCAGTTTCCACTGCAGGGTGAAAGAGGCTTAGCTGAGGTTTACTCATTATTTACATCATCTTCGTTTATCTACACCTGACATCAGTGCAGTGAAGTCTTATGTAAATGGTCGTTGCACTGTTTGTGTATTTCTTTAATAAAAACTGTCAGGAGGTGATGTACTGAGTCACTGGTGCATCGCTTTTGTCTTGCTACGTTTTTCTTAGATGTGAAGAAACTGTCACAGGAAATGGAAAAGTGAATGTACTGTGTTCAGCCGAGTGTGTTATAGTGTCTCTCTCACACACAAACACACGCGTACATTGTGACATATGAGCACATGTCATAGTTTTTCATCGCGACCGATGGTTTGAATTGGAAACTATTATTAAATGTCGTTTTTCAGCGTCGTGAGCGTCACAAACATGTCATCACAGGCAGAAATAACTGCTCTCCATCTACACGGGTTTATTGTTCATTATGGTGTCCTGACACTGTTTTCATGACGTAAAATATAATCTCCGCATTCATGTTTGTCAAAGTGACATTAATGTGACCGTGTAGCACAAAGGGTTGTTTAGATATAGTGAATCTGCAAAATATATTTTTAAACTGTGCGGGGATTATATTAAGAGTCGTTAAAATACAGTGGTGTAAATAGGTCGGACAAAGTCAGACGAAGCTTGCGTACCACTGGTGGTACACATACCACAGTTTGACTCTATAAGAAATATTGAATTAATAAGTCATACCGACTGTGGGCCTTGAGTCTCCATAGGAATATAGTTTAATTGCGCAAAGTATAAATCAATCCTGACATTGTTTGTTGACTTTCTTTTAAATCTCCTCTTAATAGTGTTCCAGTGGAAGTAACATTCAAGTTGTCCTGACCTGGATTCCTAACTGATTTCTGCCTCTCGTGCTATGTAGGTATTAATTATTCAGAGCGGGGTTAAGAGAGGAGGAAGCCTCATGGTTTGACATATTTGGTGTATCTGATATCAGCAAAATTATTTCAAGTAGGCATAACTTTGTTTACCTCTGTAATAGCCCGTCCACCACCGTCTTTCATGGAGTTGGAGAAGATCAAATTCATTGGCAGCCTTTGATTATTTATGTTAAGAACCTGACTTCCCTCTCTCCAGACTAACTGTCTGTGGTGGCTGCTGAGTCTTCTAGCTTGACAAGGCAGGACTTGATTATGATAAATAATTCACTCGTTCATGTTTTGACAAAAATAACAACAGTCTCTTTGTTTCCCTTTCTCTGGTGTGTTCTTTAGCTCGTTCACTCTGATAATATATAAGTCAGTCAGTCATCATCTAAGTGTTGTATTTAATTATTAAAAAAAAACTTACATCATGGTGAATGGTACAGTCTATTGTCTGCATGTAATGACGTATTCAAATACATATACAGCACTTTAAAAAAGAAGGTGGACCCTATTTTGCAGCTCTAACAGCTCCCACTCTTCTTGGAAGACTTTACTCAAGATTTTAAAGTAATTTTTCTATGTATGAGGGCAGGCACTGATGTTGGATGAGAAGGCCTGGCTCACAATCTCTGTTCTAGTTCGTCCCAAAGGTGCTGGATAGGGTTGAGGTCGGGGTTCTGTGTGGGTCACTCAAGTTCTTCCACACCAAACTCAAAGTCAAACCATGTCTTTATAGTCCTTGCTTTTTTAATTGTTGGAATAGAAAAGGGTCTTCCTCAATCTGTTGCCACAAAGTTGGAAGCATAGACATTGTCCAAAATGTCTTGGTATGATGAAGTGTTAAGATTGTCCTTCATTAGAGATAAGAGGCCAAGTCCAAAGCCTGATTGAAACACCTGAATTAAATAACAGGTGTGTCCAAATACCTGTGTCCATGTACTGTAGTTTTTAACAAGCTTTCAGCAAATGAAACTAAAAAAAAAAGTCAGTTTCATGTCAGGAAACCAATGCTGTATCCATCCTTGTAATGAATTAGTAAGTTTCAGTGGCAGGATATTAGTTGCTCGTTTATCCATGCATCAGAAACAAAGGAAAGCTGTGAAAATGACAGATATCATCTACTGTTCATCAGACAACAGTATTCTGACTGTCTCTGTCTCTGTCTCTGTCTCTGTCTGTGTCTGTAAACAGGTCTGGGAAACCACATACCCACTGCTGAGTCAACCCTCTGGACACCAGGCTGGACGGACAGCTCGTTCCACCAATCAGACGACTCTTGGACCGCTTTTCCCCAGGAGTCTTCAGATGAAGGTGGAGACGTCGTGGGACAGTGGTGGCCCCGCAGTGCGGTGAAGGACAGGAGAGACGGCCTCTCAGCCAATCAGAGCGTGGTACGGTTAGAAATGTCTCTGCTGCTCAGACGTATCCATGAACAACCCAATCAGAATCCACTGACAAATTCTCTGTCGTAAATATTAGTGTGTTATAACTCCTCTCTTTGGTGACGACCCAGTGTCCTCATTGGAGACTAAGAACTCCTGAAATATTAACCTGTGATGTTTAGGGCTTTTTAACATTAACATTCACTATTTTCAGACATTATGAGTCGAGCAGGTGTAAGGATTGATCTGTAGAGACTGAAAAACCCATGTTTCCTAGGCCATGTATCCTCCTGCAGTTTCCTAAATCATCTTTGCGAACAGAGATGCTATATACCACTAATAGGTTTCTTTCAAAATGTAACTAGAGAGAGAGAGAGAGAGATGAGCTGGATCAGCGACTAAAACAGACTTTTTCAACAAACCGATAACCACTAAACAAATAAAGCTTTCTTCAGATGTATTCTAGGTAAAGTACACACCACTCTATACTAACTGAGGAATATGTAACTGCTGATTATTACACCTGCTACCATAGACTATGTATATAAAAATAGACAGTTTGAAATGTGAAGCCCAGGAGGGTTGACTGGAGCAGTTAGCCACCAGGGGGCGCCTACTCTGGTTGCAAAAAGAACTTGTCTCAAACACTCGTTTCAGGTCTTCTTCAATTTAACATCATGTCAAGTTTTAAATTGATGATAAAACACGGCACATATGAGTGGACAGCAGTGTGATTGACACCTGATCCCATCTCACTGGAGCCTGGTTGCAGGCACAGCCTTGTGAGTGTTTTTAGACTTAAAATGAATCTCAAAAGGATTTTTGTCCAAGTGTCTCATGCCTTACTTACATGAATCTCAGTGTGAGCTGTCAGCACTTTTCTGTGCTGCAGGACGAGCCTCTCCCAGTGGACATGAAACACGGGGAAGAGATGCAGATGCAAATGTAGCTCTGCTCGCTGCTTCACTGACTCTTTTGGCTTTTTAATGAGTTGGTTTTCTTTGCCTGTAGATCTGTAATATAACAACCACCGACTCACGAGGGAATAGGGATGAAACATAAACCCTAAACATTAGAACACATGCAACATAATACCAGATGTATATGTTGAAAAATGCACATTTATGTGTGTGTTTACATCCACTGTGAATACTGGTAGTTAAGTCACCAAGACGAGCAATAGGTTAGGGGTGTCACACTCGAGTGACCTGGGGGCAAATGAGCGTCTTTTCTGGTCAAGAGGGGGCCAGTTTAGAGAAAAAAACAAGTAACAAGTGGTCAATATGAGCAACACAATATTCCATCATGATATCGCCATAAAGCTATTCATGATGATATTTCACAGACTTTCAAAGTAAAAGTGCTTGTTGTGACATGGAACGTTGTACACAGACAGAAAAAAAAGGTAGTTTTGAGTTGAGTTTTTTATAATGTTCGGCTTACAAATATACAATGTTACATTTTTGCAACAAAGTCTGTGATAGGTCTTGTTCACCTAAGTAAGAACCTTATTACAGGGCTCAACGTTGATTGAGTCATGGAAGTTTGGTAAAATATTGTAGAAAAGCTTTGAAAATGAATGCGTGGGAACCCTGAATTCTGGTCTGTTGTGTTGTAGTAACCATAGAGATCTCTCTCTGTCTGTGCCTCCTGCAGGAGTCTGTCTTTGCCGAGTCCTTCCCCTCACTGCCCAGCTCGTCCTCAAGTGACCACTGCGACCTTGACACTGTTCCCACTCTGACCCAGCTCCTCAGAGGCAGAACCAACCAGGACCAGGGGTATGTGACCAGTCCACTGTGTGTGTGCTTTTATGAAACCAAATCATTTTGATTTGCTCCACACTGATGGATTTGCTGCAGGTTTTTTTCTGCATGTGTTTACACATTCCTGCAATTTGTAATCCATGGAAAACATGATCTACTTTTATTTAGCTTTAGGTCAATGAAGAGCTGAATGAAGAGAAGACTGTGTGCTGTGTGATGGAATGAGATTTACTCATTGCCAACAAAGTACAGTTTGTCCTAAAATGGATCAGACCAGGTCAACCTGACACCTTCTGCCTACATATTTATTCTTCATATTCTGTCAAGAAAATCAATTTTTGTGACTTTAAATGGCTCCACTGATTTAAAGTCCCTAATACAAGAACTTCCTTGTCAGCTTAGTGGGAATTTCCACTATTCTTCACCTGTACCATGCAGGGCTCTCAAATATAAATGACCTGGGAGCCACTGAGCATCTAGTCTGGACAGTAGGGGGCAGTCAAGTTAAAAACCAGTCAAACCTTTTGGGGAGAAAACATCTGTTCAGTGTGGGTGAGCAATATGAGCTTAAAATGGTGTCATGATTTTTCCATCATGATAAAGCAATGAGATTTTTTTATGAGATTTTACGCGATTTCAAAATAAAAGCATTTGTGTTGCTTTGGGACAGTGTAGAGTTTGCAATAAAGATTTATTTATGACGCAAAATGAATCCTAATAGAAAAAGTACATTATAACTTCTTATTAAGTGGCGGGCTGTATGAAATCAATTGGAGGGCCACATCTGGCCCACGGGCCACGAGTTTGAGACCTCTACTGTAGAAGCGGAGGGGGTTTTTTTTATGAAAAGGTTATTTTAAAACTACATGCATGTTTCCCATATTTTCTGGGTGTGCTTCAATTGTTTGGTCATGGAACAATTATACTTTACGTTTGATACAAAAATAGTAAAAAAAAAAATAGACACATACTGATGTGTTAATATTTTTAATGAATAAAGGTTTTTTGCTTTGACAAATCTGCTCAATTTAAACATTCATGCAAAAATGATCATGGATAACAGCAGTAAGTCATTATTAATATTATAAGAATGTTAGTTTACATTATTTTTAACGGCATGTACATCGGCACTGTTTTAACTGAATTATCAGAAGTAGGAAGAGCTTGGGTATTTTTTTTTATAATACAGTATTATTGTGGCCACCAAGTGGTTAAGGGGGTGAACTGCATGCTGGGCGAAGACTGTTTCTGCACAGTGTGGTTAAAAGGGATTGGTTGGTTCACCAGTGTTTTCACTCTATTACTGAATGTTTGAATTAAACTACAGTTTGATGAATGTTGTGGCTGAAGATCTGTGTGTGTGTGTGTGTGTGTGTGTGTGTGTGTGTGTGTGTGTGTGTGGTTTTCTCTATTTCACGGTTCGCTGAAGAGTCAACATTTGATTAAACTTTAAAACATTTCTCTGTAAATGATGTTATTGATATTTGTAAACACCATTGTGTGTATTTTAGGGGAAAAGAACATATAAACAAACTTTCCCACAGAATGTATAGCTAATCATGGTTTCCTCTGTGTTGCTGTGTGTGACCTCACAGGCTGTTGGACAGTTTCCATGACCTGAACAAAATGATTGGCCAGAGATTCAAGAGAGCCAATGGCGTGTCACGTGACCTGCTGCTGACGACGTTACACCTAGAGCAGCCGCACGCTGTGAGTGAGGAGTGACAAACAGGGAAAATCAAATGTTGTTCACTGTTCACTGTTGTTCAAGGCACATGAGTTCCTCATGTCCACTCTCCATATGAGACAGTTGGAGGTTCTTAAATTGAATTTGTAGATGCAGGCCTAGGAGAGGGGAGGGGAGGTGAGGTGAGGGATGTTCAGCTGCAACATGCAACTGTGTAATTTACACACTGCACCTTTAATGTGTCGAAACATAAAATCCAATTAATGTAAGGCTTTTCCCTTTAAATCATGATACACTGGTGATGAAATGCTCCTTTTAAACTTACTTTTACAAAGAATGATACATAAATAATTTTTCTTGAATTTGCCACAAAATATGTGAAGAGATGAGAAGTGAGGGTCCGTGGATTATGCATTTATTTATTATAAAATATATAATAAATCATTATTATATTACATATGGTATTTTATAATAGTTATATGTTATTATATTATATTTATTTGAGAAAAAAAAATTAAATTAAATTAAATTAAATTAAATTAAAACCTAATAAACAAATGGAAGAATATTTTTAAAGGTCTGGTTAGTTAATTAGGTGAATTCAATGATCTATTATGGATATTAAATACTTTGAACAACAGTCCAAGCACAAAAGCTACATGGAAATAATTGGAAGTAAAGAACATTTTTTTATTTTATTTTTGAATCGTCTGTTGTATGATATTTCACTGTGTTTTTACTTTTCAGGAAAGCAGAGCCGCTCCCTGGACGGCCAGCCTGCGTCTCTCTCCCGGCCTCCCCTCAGCCAATCGTCACGCTCAGAATGCCGCTGCTAAGCGACGGCTGTCGTACGACCACAACAGAAACGTCATGGAGTAACTTTGTGATGCGTGAGCAAACGCAGTTTGAAAATATTGCAGGACTGTGTCGGACAGATCGGCGACAGATTTCTCTGGATTAATGACGTGTGAAACATGCTCAAACCCTGTTTGACCTTTGACTCTTTGTGCATCGTCTGGTCATTTAAGCCTCAGCCACTGAAGACACGAGCAGAGCAATGCTGACGCCTCCAGTTCCTGTTCTCCATCTTGAATGGTGGAGTGATTTCATTACATGTGCACCACCTTGTTCTTCACCTGTGTTGATTTTAACTATTGACCTTAGTACCAGCAGGCTGTCATTGAGCAGACCTGCTGCACCTGTGGTCACAACACACTCGCCATCATGTTGGAGGAGGAGTCCAGTCCGTCCTGATATTTCCTTCTGTTATAATATTAGATTAGATTTTTAGAAAGAAAAACTGAGCAAAAGTTTAAGAACAAAAACATAGTTTCCCAGCTTTGATCCTGACTCCCTGTGTTAGTTGTTTATTTACATTTTTGTTATCGATTAAGAACAATATCATAGCATTTTTACACTGGGATGTAACATTGTCTGCTTCATCCACAGGAGAAGGTGGAGACAGTTTGACATGACCAGGACCACAGAGGACAGACTGCTGTCCTGGCTTCACAAGTGTTAAACCTGGTAGTTACTGTTTACGTGTTGTTGAATGCACAGTGTTGAAAAATGAAAAGTCTGTACTTCAGGAAGTAACACCAAACAAAGACAGTTGGTCAGGCTTTTGTTCTACTGCTGCAGAATAATGAGCAAACACTTTCCAAGCAGCACTTTCACATGATGAGGAGCATCACAGTCTCCACATGTAAACACCAGGAAGCGGCTTTGAGATTAGAATGAAAGACAAGTAAACAACAAGTATTACAATTCTGCAGCAGCATAAGAACAAAGTGTGTTTGGATTAGTGAACAATTCTGATTTAATTTAGCTCCACAAAGAATACTTTTTGTTTTACTGTTTTTTTTGTTTGTTTTTTAACATTAGAAACATTAAGATAATAAATTAAGTATAAAAACAGCTGGAGAAACTGAGTTGTCCTCAATTTTTTGGTCAATAGTGAGGCAAGATTAAATCAACGTAGGCTAATTTAAAGAAATAATCACCTCATCGTTTCTGTGCTCATGATGATTTTGAATGGTTAGCACGCTGGTTAGCACGCTGGCTAACTCGCTTCAGTAGTTCTGGCTCCTGCTAAATTGGATTCACTTGTTTGTGGATGTATGTTGTTTTTTTCTCACACATTAATCTTATTCTTATTCACCAAAAGTATTAAATGCAGCAAATGAGATGACGTGTTGTAGAATGTTTGTAGAACGGTTGCCGTGGAAATTGCAGAGAGTGGGAATTTACTGCATTTTATACACTTTGTTAAAAATGAAATAAAGAAAAAATTTGCCGTATATTTGTCCTTATGTGGGAGGCATTTAATTTTTGGCCAATTTTGTTTTGTTATTCACTGCTAATATGAAGCATGAAGGCAGATGATATGATGTGATACAGGATATGAAGCCGCTGTATTTGTTTTGGTTGGAGAGGGAGGGAAAGGCAGTGATGGGATCCTCATTCTCATGGTGATCTTTGGAACTGCTGCCAATCTTTATTCAAATATCCTGTAGCAGCTGTTTTGAATCCTCCTCTTCACACACACACACACAGTATGTCTGCATATTTCAGTGTCAAAGTTCATCATCCCTCTGTTATGAACAACAGAAATAAAAGAAAAGAAGAAAATGTACAGTATTTTTTCACGTGGCGGACAAAGTTACTGACGATGGGTGCACACATCAAAGTGAATAATTTGCTTTTACTGTGCTATAGTTACATATGATAAAATTAAATAAAATAAGCCAATGACAGAAATGAACCTTAAACAACAAGCTTGTCTTCCAGTTAGTGCCAACAGGAACTAGTGACACTGTTAATGTTTACTAAGGTCACTAACTGCACTGACGTGAACTCAAGCACACAAAAACTCCAGCATGTGATGTTTTCTTTCTGATTTTGTTTGTTTTGTTGTCGCCTTCCTGGCCGGCCGTCCTGTCTATGTGATGCCACATTGTTTTGCTGTGAAGGTCACTTTTTGAACCAAATTTGAATTTATTTTTCATAGTATTGTTCACGTCAGTGACACGCTGCTCAGTTTTCAGTTGGACTTGTGTGTTTTCACCTCAGAGCGTTTGTTTTGTCTTACTTTGATGTGTTTCATTTGTCAATTGTGATGAGTGTGTGTGCGTGTGCGCCATTTGTAGACATTTCTGACAACGAGACAGACGAATATTTTCTGATCTGTTAAAATGGGGAATTAAAGGAGGACCTGTTACCTTGGTAACTGATGTAATAAAAATGATACTGCGTGACGACTGCTACCTCAATTTGATTTAAATATCATTAGATGAAACCTGCAGGATATGAGTTGTTTGAATTACTCGTCTCTTTTTTAAATAATATTCACATTTCACAGCTTTTTTCTACACAGTCACTTCACAGACAGATTATATGACATGAAGCACAAAACAGTCCTTTTAGCTCTTTTATATAATTCAGAATGTTTTTCTCCTCTAAAAACCACCAGTAATGACGTTCACACTCATCTCCACCCACTCTCTTCTTCACCTCACTGTCCATTGCTTTGGATGGTTGACCCCAGGTATTTAAACTCATCCACTTTCCACCTGTCTCACTGTCAATCACACACAGGTGTTCTGTCTTCCTCCTGCTGTCCTTCATTCCTCTTGTCTCCAGTGCAGACCTCCACCTCTCCAGACTCTCTCTTCCACCTGTCCTCTACTCTCACTACAGATTACACAGATTACATCTGCCAACAACATAGTTCATGGAGACTCCTGTCTGACCTCATCTATCAACCTGTCCACCGCCATTGCAAACAAGACAGGGCTCAGAGCTGATCCTTGATGTAATCCCAGCCTCACATACTTCTCTGCCACTCACACTAAACCACATGTTCTCTCTTGGCACCTGATCATGAGCTTTCCTGATACAGTGTCTCCTCCATACTTCTCCATCAGCACTCTCAAGCAAACATCACATGTGTGGTGCTCTTTCCTCCAAGCACAGATTAGAACGAGAATTAGAAGGTGAACGTTAAGTATAAAAGTTCTGCAGCAGCATAAAGAAAGAATTTGCTGATGACAGTGTCACAAGTGTGTTTGTCTATAAGTCAAAAATTCAGATTTTATTAAGCTCCACAAAGAATAATCTATGATTCCCAGTTTAACTTGCTGGAGAAACTGAGGCGTCTTATTCAATAGTTATGGCTCTTTCTATTTTTGGTCATTTGTTTCTCACATTCATCTTCTTCTTGCTCTAAAGTTTCTTGAACAGGCACCATGGAAATAGAAGAATAGGGAGGTTACTACATTTTATGGCCATTTCTTTATTACTTGGTGATAAAATGAAGCATGACGGCAGCTGCGTAGACAGGGTGTTTTTGTTTGGTTAGAGAGGGAGAGGCAGTGATGTGATGTGATGTTCTTCTCTGCTATTAATTTACTGCTGCTAATCTTTATTCAAATATCCTGTAGTGACTTTTCTATATCCTCCTCTTCAGTTTTTTTTTTTCCTGACACACAAACCTGCAGTGTGCTGTTTCTGCATTATTTGTGTGAACACTCATAGATATAATATATTCCTTAGCCCCTTACCCTAACCTAAACCTAACTCTAACCCTAAAACCAGGTCTTAATCCTCAAAAAGCCCTTAAAAGTTGTGTGGACCAGTCAAAATGTCCCCACAAAGGTTTGTTTGACAGTTGGTCCACACAGCCTACTAAAGACACATACACACACAGACACAGTATGTCTGCAGATTTCAGTGTCAAATGTTTTCTTTTTTTAATTACTTTTATATTTAAAAGGTACTGAGGCCCTAAACATGGCCCTTGCATCATATGAGGTACTAAAGAAAGAAATACCAATAGCTAATAAAAGTAACAGCTGAGCTGATGGTCACAGTTGTGATGTTTTAGCTCGTAGACAAACCTCCATCCCTTCATCATCTGAACAGTAACACACAGATCCCAGAAGCTTCTGCTGGTTTCTCAATCCAACATCATATTTGAGGTGGAGGAGGTACTGAGGTGTCCGTGATGTCACTGATACAGCAACACACACAGATCACAGGATAGAGGCTCAGGGATTTACTGTAGGAGGGAAATTCATCCTGTTTGTGGTTAAAGACATCGGTCAGCTGGTTTTCATTCTGATAAAAAACTGAAGAGGATCTGTCAGCAGCTCTATGGTCCAGAGAGAGTTAAGCTCTTTATTTAGCTGAGTCAGAGCAGCTGCCTGCCACCGTGTGATAACAGAGCTTTGTACTGAGAGACAGAAAACAAGCTTGTGGGCAGCGGACTGCTCTGACCTCACTGTTGACACGGCATGAGTCAGACAGCCTTTTTAAATAAACACCACGAACAAGACTTTCACCAGCAGTAGAGAGTAATGAGAGCGTTGAGCCTGATACATCTCTGTCACACATTCAGGAAATAAAAAAATCCATATATTTGCATATATGGGATGGTAAAGTCTATTGATACATAATGTTTTTTATGGTAGTAGAATTATCTTTTTAAGGGTTAAATGAGATCAAAAGCTAAGTTTAAAGTATTTGCTGGTCAACATATAGTGTAATTCCTCTGAAGAACAACTTGCCATCTTTATTTGTTTTTTGTGCAGATTGAATGAAAATATTGGGGGCAAAATGATTTATTTAAATTAAAAGTTTGGTTCAAACCTCATCAAAAATGTTGCCATAGCTAAAGGAGATGATGGGCTGCAATCACGTCACAGTGACTCATTCTGAGTGTTTTTATCTTTCTTCTTCTAACCAGCTGCACCAGTCTTCTTTATATACGGCACTACGCCCTTTGACCTTACATGCATCAGAGGATGTGGTTGACTTTGCACATTTGTGTTTGGCATACTCTTTCAATGTCTTACAGTATATCTCAACAGGAAACAGGAAACGTGTATATGCATCTTCAAACACATGTTCAACACTCAAAACATCGCGTACCACACGGTACACACAGTGGGGCATGTGACTACCACTGTTGCCTCACAGCAAAAAGGTTGCTGGTTCACGTCCCAGTCAGGGCCTTTTTGTGTGGAGGTTGCATGTTCTCCCTGTGTGTCTCCTCTGGGTCCTCCCACATGTGTGTCCCTGTGATGGACTGGTGACCTGTCCAGGGTGTACCCCACCTTCACTCTATGTCAGCTGAGATTGGCACCAGTGACCCCGCGACCCTCATGTGGAGGATAAAGTGGTAGAAGATGGATGGATGGAAGGACGAGATAAATAAAAGATATTTTACTGATGACATACAGTATATTTTTAACTAACTGACTCCAAAGAAGGTGTAAAAAGTTTAAATAGATAGGGTCAGGTAAGGATACTGAATGTGAGTGAGACCTGGGCCAAAATCTAAATCAATTGTGGTCCATGTGGTCCATGGCTGACGTGCTCATGTCCAGATCTGGCAAACAGGAGCGGACTGGATATGATACATAGGATTGGTGTCTGCTCGCATCTGATTTACTCTGCTGTACAACTTTGCTGTTGTTTCACGGATTTCCTTCAGTTAAATATGTGTTCAACCTGGTGTAATATTATCTGAAATGAATGTTAATCTTTGAAACAACTTTTAAAAGTGGCTCTTTGAGAGACATTTTCCTAAGCCAACTTTGCACTCGGGGACTTCTACAGGATCCAGAAACAGGATGTTGCTCCCTCCTCCTTTCCTTTCCTCTCCTCCTCTTCTGCTGCTGCTGTGGGAGGAGGATGCGGGGATAAGGAGGCGTTGAAGTTCAATTAGGACTGCCCACACCACATCACTGCTTCCACAGAAGAAAGAAAGAAAGAAAGAAAGAAGTAAGAAGTAAGAAGTAAGAAGTGTGTGACCGTGGACGCAGTGTAGGGAATCTCTACGCGGCTGCTCCACTCATGTTTGTCCACTAGTGAGAAGGAGACATGCATTCCGCGGGCAGGTCGTGGCTGCTGCTTACGGGCTTCGTGCTTTTCTATGTCATCTACCTGTTGTTCGGCGCGCTGGTTTTCTCGAGCATCGAGCGGCCGGTGGAGGACAAGCTGCGACATGACATGGAGACGCTGAAGCAGGAGTTTCTGAACCTGAGCTGCGTCAACCCCGCGTCCCTCGAGCGCTTTCTGGTCCAAGTCCTGGCGGCCAACAAGTACGGCGTCTCCGTCCTCAGAAACTCCACCGCCACGTCCAACTGGGACCTGGCATCGTCCATGTTCTTCGCCAACACTCTGGTCACCACCGTGGGTGAGTTCAGGCCAAAGCGCAGAGGAATGTTTGGGTCATTTATGCACGACGCGCTGACTTTTGAAGACCTTCTGAAGTCCCAGTGTAAAGCGACAGGAGCCACAAACATAAAGATGAACCCGTTTATTGTTGCTGTGTATGGATGGAGAGAAAACACCGCACACATTTAATGATGGAAATATTTAGTTCTAGTATTTGACCACGTGTCGTGGATGATGGTGAAAGTTACAGCTGTGCATTTTAAGTCATTTTAGAAACAACAAAACAAGTTTATTCAGTCAAAGTATAATTAATGCGCCTCATAAATCAGAAGACTTTTTGAGCACTTTTGACAAACTACAGGCTCACACTTTCAGTGGCAGAATGTTCGAGCTCAACCTGCACAGCACATTTACCAAAGAAGCAACACAATTAGACAACAAAGTTTACAAATTGCACTTCAAAGTGTAGCAGTTAGTTAAAAATGTATGAATGTAAATGAATTGCACCAGAAAGCAGGAAAGTGACTTGATATGAACTGTGGATCCTGCAGGGTCTTCAATAACATTACAGAATACATATCTGTAGAATTGTAGAATACATAGTGTATTCTACAATATTCTTGTTCTCGTATTTCACTGCTGCCTGGTTTCTCAGCCAAGTGCTTCACTTTGTTTGGTTAAAGCTCATTTATGGGTGACCAAAAGACTTGTGCTAATATCAAACAAGTTTGTTATTGAAATGTCAAGCAGAATTAAAACAAAGTCTGACTTAGTGAAAGCTCCACCTTTTTTCACTTGTAGATGGATATGAGGTGAATGCACCGCAACGTATGTGCAACTTTTAAATTGTTTGGTCTAAGGCCGCAAAGGTTACGTTAAAAGTGTTGTGCATAACTTTAAAATATGAGCAAATGTGTGTGTTACATTCAGACCATTGTCACATGAGTTCACACAGTTGTGATTCGGCTCCACACGACTCTGTGTTTCTCAGTAAAGTGGTGTTTAAGTGTCGCGTCCACCTGCGACATTCCTGCATCACTGGAGAATGACTGACGCAAAGAAGCGGCCATGAAACGTATCAGTCGGTAGTTTGCCGGGATTAATGCTTGTTGTCCCCTTCCGACCCTGCGCTGCCCCTGTATACACACAAACGCTCCCTCAGTCAGGTCTGATAGTTTTGCTTGACGCGGCCTGTTATGAGATGAAGGACGCGTCAAACGTGTTACATCGTTTCTGATCTGAGAATAATGACAACAAAAATAACTGGAGCGTCAACTACATCACACGTGTGTGTGTGTATATATACACTTTACACAGATTAACATTCTCTTAATCGGAATAAATACCCTTCATGTTCAAGAGGCTCCTATTATTTGTGATAGTTTTAAATGTTCAAATTTACATGGAAACGTTCCAGGATGTTATTGCTGTATGCCGTTTTCTTTAAGCGTGTGAGAGGAAGTACTGTACATACTGCAGAGTCACACTTGGGCTTTCCGTGGTGTAATATTTACACTTTTATTGACTCATGTGTGTCATTTTCTCATGTAATTATCTGAATGTGAGCTGTGACCATTTGAACTTTTTAGATGAGGATTATGATATTGGAAGAAAAGTTAAAACACTGTCGTCTTCTGTGGACCGGTCCCTATGAAACACTCAAACACCACTGACCTCTTTTGTTCGTAAAGGGAAGTATCTTAAAATACACACGACGAGAAGCAGTGGTTGGAGAACATTTATGTGATATTTGGTGTGGTAGGTGATGAGCAGATGATTCAGTCTGTTCAGGGTGTGCTGGTCTTTCAGCTCTATACATGCTTCACATGGAGGTTAATCAATTGTGTCTTCCTATTGTCTGTGTTTCATGTGATTAGTTCATGTGTTTCGATTTGTTCCAGTGCTTCAGAAAGAATGACACTGTATGGTTCACGATATCATTGCTAAAACAACAAATCTAATGGTGGCCTAAGACTTTTGCACATTACTTATATCCCAACATTTGCACAGTCCATGACCTAAAACAATCAAAAATACAATTAATTGCAGCCTGTGTGATTTCTGAATTCTTATTGTTCTTCAGTCCCAGCAAGGTCTGAAAGAACTGTCTTGATCACAGATGAAAAAGTTTGAAGAAGGTTTTTTTAACATCAATGTGAATATGTTGTGGTTTATAGCCCATGTCTCAGCTACTCATTGTACTCGTTGTGTGATCACAGTTCCATCACATGGTTTAGCCTCACAGAGGCTTTAATTGCGAGCTGCGATGATATCTAAGCAAATAACTGTTGAAACAGTCACTTATGCTGATGTCATCCAGAGACTCCCATGGACACAGACTGAGGAAATAGAAATGTGTGCACGAAGCGGAGCAGAAGTTGACTATGCAGAATTCAGGAGACGTTTAATTATGCAAAAACTTTCTTTTGATGCCCTTGTGTGTTTGGGTTTAATGTATTTAATGCATTTCTGAGATAATAAAGAGACATATACTATTGTTGTAGCCCAGAGATGTTCTTCTGCATAACTTGATTATCAGGAGTGGTTATTTAAATGACCTGTCTGGTTATTATCCTCTGACCTCCAGCTACAACAAGACATTTTCTCTCAGACTGAACATGCTTCTAAAAATACTCCAGTTGTCTGGCACCTTCAACTTTCTTTTCCGTCCTGATGTTTGTTTGAACTTCAGCAGGTAGCCTTGACAATGTGTACATGCCTAAAGGCACTACTTTAACAGGCAGTTGGACAGGTGTCGTGAGTTTGCTGTACCTGGGACAGTGAAAGTGAAATACCGGCAGGAAAACAAACTCTTGTAATAATGCTAGCTTTCTGGTTGATGCACAAAAAACCCTGACAGATTTACAGCATTTAAGTAATTGCAGATGTGTCCTTAGTTTTGCCTTTCAGGCTGAACGTCCTCAGGAATTGCTTACAGGCAGAATTAGGGATTTGTTTTTGTTGAGTTGTCTGTCAATGGTAATTATATAATTTTGCCTTTGCAAGTGTCCAGTGAATCACAATTTCCACACATTTGTCTTTTGTGGTTCTCGTGTTGTCTCACTCCTCCACCACTAAATGTGTCCTCTCGATGTCTCTCCAGGTTATGGCCACACCACTCCTCTGTCGGACACTGGGAAGGCCTTCTCCATTGTCTACGCCCTGTTGGGAGTCCCCTTCACAATGCTGGTGCTCACTGCCTGCGTCCAAAGGCTCATGTACCCGTTGGTCCTCGCTCCAGTTGGCCTCCTGCAGCGCTCTGGGATGGAGCCGCGGTCGGCCACCGCTGTTCACTTCCTGCTGCTGCTGCTCCTGGTGGTGCTGTGCTTCTTACTGGCACCGGCAGCAATTTTCAGCCTTTTGGAGGTGTCCTGGTCGTTTTTGGATGGCGTGTACTTTTGTTTCATCTCGCTGTGCACCATTGGACTCGGCGACTTTGTTCCAGGGACGCAGCCAGGGCAGCAGTACAGGCCGCTGTATCAGGTCTCTGTCATGGGTGAGTGCCGCTCTTATCATATCCTTAGTAGATCAGATGATAGTTTGATCTGTCACCCAAAATTAGTGCAGCCAGTTTTACCTTAGTTTTTTTTATTGTTTACTGATATTTGGGAGTAAAACATGCCTGACACTGATGAGTTTTTAGATTTTCTGCAGCCTATGCTGCTTTTAAACTTGCACTCATGATTCTGAATACAAATAATGACACAATTTTTCAACTGCCAAAACCTTTTGTCATTTATTTGTTTTATTGAAAGTGTGTTTTGCACTTTCACGTCTATATTCAATAAAAATTAGAAAGGGACGGTACACTGGCGCCACTCATTTCTGCAGAACCTTTTCCCGCAACTATGTCGGTGTAAAGAACCAGAGTCACGTGACGTCTGAAGCTCTATACAGTAAATGTAACCAAGAAAATCCTTGAGGCGTGATGGTAGAAATACTGTACCAGGATCCACATATTTTACACAGGGATCCCAAAGCAGCACACGTGTACATGTAATGTCCTCTCTCTATTTTCTGCCAGCCTTTAAGCCTCTTTGTTGACCTGCAATACAATATTCTTCTTTGCAGCATATGTGAGAATACTTTACAGTCTCTTATTGTTTTCAGTGGCACATATCTGCTTGGGAGCTCTTCGAGAACTGATTTCTAAGTATTAAACACTGGCATCTCCGGGATGACGTTCTGCCATGCTTACAGGTTGAGAGAGTCTGACCTTTGCTGCTGTGCATGCCGTTTGCTTTCTCACCTCCAAATGTGACATGTAGCACCTCGCGCTGCTGCCCCTGCCCTGGTTTTCTGCTCGCTGACTTCATCTGGTAACGGGCTGAAATTGAAGTTCGTTCTTGTGTGTCATGACACAGACGTGATAATGTCCAGGGAGATGTATGTGGTATTTCATGTAGATTTGTTTTTGAACTCCTAAGTAGGGATGGGAATCGGCATCAGTCAGTACTGGTCCCATACTGGTTGAAATCACTGGATTAGATATTGGACAGATTATTTTGTAAAATCCAAAAAGGGGGTTAAAAACACTGTCCGACTGTGAGATAAAACAACAAACATTAATTATTACTTCACCAAATCAGGAAATTGATTTCAATAGGTTTGCTCTTTGTTAAGTAGCTACATCTGTTTCTTTTCCTCTTATACTCTTGCAGACACATTTTCAGTTGCTTCATGACACAGGGAACACACTTCAACCCTTCTGTTACCATCCTGTCATCACCGACAGGATTTGGCATGCGTACTTCTCATTACCGCAACTCCTAGTCCATTTGCGATAACAAGAAAATTCAAAAACTATGGACTTGCTTTCTAAGTATGGACTATGGACAAGATTCACCAGCCCGTGAATCTTGTCGCCAGCTTCTCAGTACCGTATTCCTAAATGGTTGAATAACTGCCAGATATTGAAAGTGAAAGTGATCTTGTAAAAAGGGGCAGAAACACTCACTCATTGAACATGTTTTGACAATTCTACAGCCATAACAATCTAAATAAATCCAGGCTGCCTGAATATCATGATGGTCATATGAGGGTTAAGTTCACTGCATAGGTATCATAGACCGTGGCTTAAATTGGAGAGCACATACTCCAGTGGCTGTTTGGTTCAGTAACATCTGGTACTTGTGGCACAGCAGGATCAGTCAGTTATTACCCATATTAGAGGCTGATGATTTTTTTTGTCATAAAATCTCCCAAGTCATTTTCCGCTCAGTGATACGAAAGCTGCAGTAGACGAGATCACTTGTTGAGACTCATCCTGAGGCTGTTAAATACTTTTGTTTTGGGGTTCCGTCCCAAGCCCCTCCCACCAAAGACTGTGAAGACCGACTAATGGAAACACTAGTGACACGACGTATGACCAAAGGTGATCTCCCCGTCTCTGAAAGGCTCCGCTCATGTCAACACATTTTATTATGTTTATTATACAACTTTGTTTTAGACTGTTTTGTAGAACAGTCAACTGGAGACACCTTCTGTCTGTGAACTGAGGTGTGATTGGTTAATGTTCCTCGTCACTGGCCAGATGCAAAAGTCTAGTTCTCTCTTAGATCTCTCTTACATTATGCTGGAAGTTTATTCATTGAATTATTGATCAATAACCACATAAATATGTTGCCTACCACACTGATTAAGGGCCATTTGCTGGTGTCCACTTTAGAACGTTTTAAATTACTTTGAATTGCTATTAAACAGGCTATTTATCGTAACCTTTTTTTTTGCTGGGAAAAAGTAAATGTAACTTAGATTTGGAAAAAGAAAACATAACAAATATCAGATGTGTCAACTTAACACAGTGAGCATTTATCAGTGCCGACACTATTCTCGTCCATTTGAGTTAGATGTTGATGATAAATGTGCCTCTTGGTTAAAACCTTCCATTGGACCCCGAGGATTCTTTGTCAGTGTTTGGATCCAGTTCGCTGTCACATGACAGAAAATGTTTTCATAGTTGTTCTCTTGTTTCTCTGCTTCTGTTTTGCTGTTTTTTTCTGTTATGGAATGATGTTTTTGTCTGTAAATAGCCAGACTGTTTTTCCCCCTCTCTTGTCCAGATTGGGGAGCTCTGTCGTGAACTAAAACCTGTTAAAACCAAGGTTTAAAGGGATCAGTGGGAATTTGTGTGTTTTGGCATTCATTCCCAGGTCAAATGGGACCATTCTTTCCCTGATAAACCTATAGTGACTAATTAGGAGGATTTCATGTTTGATGTAAAGATTGGAGGCGCCCGGTCCCAGTGGACGTGATTCCTTCCTTGTCCTTTCTCTATTAGTCCTGGACTTGGGTGCAGAAGGAGGCCCAGTGGTTCACACATGATATTTGTGTTGTTTCCTCTCTGAACAGCATGTATTATATAATAATGATGTAGTTTGAGTCAGATTAGCTACTGCTGCAGGTTGTGAGGAGGATTAGTGACCTGACCAGATTGTAGGCTGTTGTTCTCGCAGCCTGACTTTGTAAATCCATAGTGGTTTCGCCTGCTGAGGTGCTGTGACACAAAGCTGGTGTGATACTCTGTATCAGGCCAACACCAACCAAAGTGACTGGATTGGTTTTCGGAAAAAGAAAGAAGTGAAATCTGATACAGATTACATAAAACCTAGTTTTGATGTCAATGCCTCACTAAACGCAGGCAACATGCTGTAAAGAGCGATCTCTGCTATAAACGACAAGGATGTGAGTGTGGCCGCAAATGTATGACACACAGTTGAAACATTTTGTTATTGAAATGACTAATGGCTAGGGGGTAAATCCAATCCAGTCCAACTTTATTTATAAAGCACTGAAGACAACACTGTTGGCCAAGACGATAAAGCCAACATCTCAAACTGAGTTAAAAGCCAAAGAGAAAAAATGTGTTTTAAAAGAAGACGGGAAGGGAGTCGTCCTGATGTGCAAAGGCAACTCATTCCACAGAAAGTGATTGGTCATCACTAAGCGTCCTCTTAGTCATTGTTAGGGACGACTAACAATGACTGATCTGCCGACCTGAGAGAGCATGAGGGAGCAGGTCAGGCAGATACTGTGGGGCAAGACCATGAAGACATTTAAGAACGAATAAAAGAACTTTTAAAATCAATCCGGAAACCCGGATTCAGTGCCGCTAAAATTATGCTCTGGTTTTTTCATACCTGTTAAAAGCCGAGCAGTGGTGTTTTCAACCAACTGTAGTCGAGCAAGTGACGTCAGGCTAAGTCCGACATATAGTGCATCGGCAGAAATTATTTTTAGGGATACTGGAATTGTATCAGACACAAAAATGTCATCTCATCATTCATAAGTAAGTAAAATAATTCTTGTATAACAAAGTTATGTTTGTTCTGTGGATCAAGCCTCAACCCGGACAACAAATGTCATAGAAAATCGGATTAGTAGATCAAACAGATGGTACAGAAAACCTCCCCCTTGTTGGCAGCAGTAACGGAGTGTAACATTTATTTAAGCTTAAAGGTTGACTGGCTAAGTCAATTTTGTGAATTTGTGAATTTCTCTGTGAGATGAATAAAGTATCTATCTATCTATCTATCTATCTGAACCTGTTTCCCTGGAGTTCTGTGATTAATTAAAGCAGATTTAATAGTGATTGTCTGTCTTTAAGTCAACCTCTCACTGAAAACCTCCCACAGTAACAGTGCAGTTCAGGGTCTGTAATCCGACACCGTTTCCCCCTCAATAGTTGGCCTACTTTTACAGTGAAGGACTTTTTGTCCAGGCTCTGAACTCTGTGGTTATGTGGGGCACTTTGTTCTATATTATGTGACGAGGAAAACCCCATGGCTTAGAAACAAACTTATGAATCTGAAAAAAAACGACAAATGTTGAGTGGATTTTATTTTTACCTCTTGACTTCTGCAACTTGAGGCCACTCTGTCTGCTACAACACTTTTCTGTCCAGTGCGTGTCAGACTTTGACATTTTTTATAGTTTGGTTTACTCTTTTCACGCAGTCCTGACTGGAGGAAACCTCACCTTAAAAACCGATGATGAACTTGTGTCAGGGCTTCATAGATTGATGTAGTTTCTTTGTCTGTCAGTAGACGGTTGTGTGTATGTGTGCTACTGTATCTAATACCAAACCAACCATAACTGTGCTACTCGGAGTCAAAGGGTGTGTACGGTGAAAAGTGTCAGCTGCTCGTCCACATTAATATTTTTTATTTTTATTTATTTAGCCAGGAAGGTTCTCTTCTTCCAGGGAGTCCTGGTCAAGACAGAACAGCACAGATGGTACAAAAGTCACACAACAGAATATGAAAGTTAAAAGTCTTTTGTACAGGTTGAGTAATACGAGTCATGATCCCTGTACGATCATATATAACATTTCTGTGATTAGTCATATTCCTTTTTAAGCGGAATCAGTCTCTCACTTGCATTTCTGTCCGAACCTTCTGAGTTGCCCGTTATATCAGAGAATGTGAAGGACAGCTTCAGGTAATGACTTCCCTTTGCAAAAATAGATAATACTCTGTTGATGATTAAATGACGCCTCCTTCTCTCTCTGTGCTCCCTCCCTTTAGTCTACCTGTTTGTGGGTCTGATGATGATGTTCCTCCTGCTGCACACCTTCCACAAAATGGCCGACCTGCACGGCCTGACCACCTTCCTGCAGCTGCCACACTGTGAGGAGACTGACGAGGACAGGGAGCCCATTGTGGACAACAAGCTCGAAGAAGAGTCGTCCTACCCGTCAGACAAAGCTGCCAGTAAACCCCTGGAGCCGGGATCCCAGCCCTCGTACAACACCATCAACAAAGGCTGAACTGTGGAGGAAACGAACTGGAGCTCTACCTCTGACGGCGAGCTGAATCTCAATTCTTCTCCCTTATTTGTCTTCCCGAGTGTCTTTCTCTAAGCGGAAAAACCACCTTTAGAAGTGAGCAATATTTGCAACGATGAGAGTTTTGAAATTTAGCTTTTATGAGAAAATAGTTAAGTGACTGGTCACTATTATCACTTCCTGCACATGAACGACTATTTGATGCAGACAATGGCAACTCATGTGGACCAGAAGGCACAGAAAAGCCCTTTTCCTGCTTCACACTCTGTAACTGTGGTGTGTTCAGTCTCAGGGTCACGCATGAATTGCTCGTTCCAAAGCTTTTGATACATGTTTGGTTTTTTTCAGATCACTTTTGATTTGTGTATCACAATGTTGTTATGTGTGTGTGTGTGTGTGTGTGTGTGTGTGTGTGTGTCTGTGGATGCACCTGTTATTTAAAATTTTATACAAATAGTTATTTGTGCACCGGTGCCATCTTCAGCTGCTTCTTTGTATGTCACATTTGCACATTATTGACTAAACACCTGCTGACAAATCACTGAATGCAAATAGCTCAAGTAAATATAGAACATTTGACCAACACTGAGTATTTCAAACAGTGAGGACCAGATCTGCTAGATGTTTGTCATAATTACATTTACGTTTCCAATGTTAACTTTTAGGTGTCTTCCTCAGGTGTCAAAGAGCACAGGGCTGTCCTCCTTTGTAATGCTGCCCCCTGGTGTCCCGTTTGTGTGTAGTGCAACATGCTGCTGCATCTCCAGAGCAAAGGTTGATTTTAAATAGGGTTAAAGGGTAGATAGGACTGAAGTGGAGAAAACACTGAAAAGGATGGTTTGGGGGAAAGAGTGTCTTGTTATGAATGGAGACCTGATCTTTTTCACATCGAACACCAATTGTTGCGTGTTACTTGGATTGGATGGATTGAATCCATCAGAAGATAATGAACACTTGAAGTGCACTTTAATGTTCACATTGGTTGCAGGGAATGGGGGGGCGGGGCGGGGCTCATTTTATCCTGATACTGTAACGCAAGTTTGGCTTTGCCATGTATGTTGTCGTAGCTTAGCATTAAAATGTATTCATATTGAAAAGTTGTGAATTAAATGTGGAAAAAAGAAAAGAAACCTTTTGTTATGCCCTCATATTTGTCATCTTTTTAGAGACTTTGAAACTCTGAAAAACCTGGACCCTGCACACAGTGATGCTGTGTAACCAGTGGAGGTTTAAGTTTTATGTTCAATCAACAACTGTGCTGGTCTACATGCTGATGTTGCTCTTGGTGGCTGAGCCGGCAGCCTGGAGGAGGAGTTTGACAGATTCCATATACTGTAGATGTGCTGTGTAATTGTGTGAGTGGTAACACTGTGGTGTTAAGAACTTGAAGTGGTCATCAGGACTTGAAAAGTGCTGTGCAAATACAGACCTTTACCATTTGCCCACATTTTCTCTCATGAGGCTGTTTTAGCCTACAGTGGATAAATATCTGGATAGTTCCACCAGTTGGTCAGAACTGAAGAAGTCTTTTGGTTGAGAGGTGAAACATCTTTAACTTGAGCAAGTCCAGGTGGCTACAGCTAACTACTGAAGATGACTGACAACCTTCAGACATTGTGAAATGAAAATAATGGAAATGAGTTTAACAGTCAATTTTGAATCTCCAATTAACCAAACACCAAACTTTTGGCTGAGGGATCCACCAAGTTTTAAAACAACGAAAACTTGGTGTCCCAGAAAATGTGTTCAAAATGTAGTTTCAGCAGGAGTCATGTCCTGACTTATCAGCTTTCATTTAGTGTAATGTGTCCAGTGACAAAGATACAGTATTGATCTTATTTTCCCCATGTCTTGGAACAATAACAGTGTTCTGTGTGCCCGCACTGACAGTGAAAAGATCCCTTCATGTAAAATCTATGTCAACTTGTTCTTTGAGACCTTTTTCTGTAAGGTCTCAACTGACAGGAGAATTTAAAGCCTGTTCAGTTCCAGGCTTCTCACTGCGTTTCTTAGGCTACCACCATAGCTTTTCTTTAGGGTAACAAAATAAAATGGTTTAACATCTAATGTGCTGCTCCCAAACTACTTATTTTATAATAATTTTCACTCTTCAGTCCTCTGTAATTAAAAGAAACAAGACTGAGTCACATAACTTCATGTTTGTGATTTATTAAAAAACAGTACAGGTAAACATCTTTACAATATTTGTATGGAAAAATAAAAGTAAAATAACTGCCATGACAGAATATTATAACACTACTGAACTGTTAAATATGGTAGAAATCAACTCCTCTTCATCAAAACATGAATTATTTGAAACTGAATCCCTGCTGTTTATAAAGGACCTTTGCATAGTAAGCAACTCTGATCCATAAAACAGGATTTAATTGTACAAAAGTCTAACATGCATCATGTGCTATAGCAGTGTTGGTTTAAAAGATGGATCAACATCTAGAACTAGAATTACAGTAAAACACCTTTCTTTTAAACAATATGCATTAACAGAACATTTAACAGAAACCCATTTTATGGGTCTATAAGGGACAATTAAACCAAATTATACATGTAATGTGACTTTTAAATAAATACATAAACCACATGCTCACATGACTCGACACATAAAATGCATATTATTAATAACAAAAGTGCAATATTCAGATGTAAACCAAACAAAAGATGACACCTAGTGGTGCTGATCAGTACTACATCTGCATAATGGGACCTGCTGTGTAGTGGTTGTGATTTAAAATACCGTGAGACACACACCAACAGGCTGGTTGGATGTTCTGGACAGTCACATTTACACTCGTGATATGTTGTATACAATCGCAGTACTGTAAAGGCTCTTTGAATAAAAGCATCTCTAAAAATAAAAGCGACTCTTTCGGGGCTGCACTGTGCATGGAGCCAATAACAGAAACAATGTGTTTTCTGTGCTTCAAACAGCTGCAATCTACCCATCTAAACAAAGAAACACTCGCATAACGGCCTGTCGAACAGAATTTTAAAATTGTGCTTTTTCCTTTAACTGCTACAGGAATAGATAGGTGAAATGTAACCTTACTGCAACTTCAACTGTTCACTGAAATAACCTTCAAGAAGTATGTACATTATTTGAAAGAAAAAAAAAATGTTATGCTAAATGTAGAAAAATACATATTTTCTAAATTTCTTCTCCTGGTCAAATATCTTGATATCAATGATTTCAGAGACCCAACCCCTTTTTTCCTTCTCTTTTAAAACCTTGACCTAATCGCTGCGTCTGATATTGTGCTCCTTATTGAGACTCACTGATAAATGACGGTAAAGAATTTCTTCACAGAAGATCTGACCTCGAACGTTAGTGTTTCTACCATTCTCCATCTGACACCAGCCACATTCACATTCTCTCAGAACTCACATGAACATAACACGTGTGTCACAAGATTTGTCCTACGTCTCAGCCAAAGTCAAGTAAACTGGATCAAACACCGGTCCATGACTGGCTTCTGCTTTTCTTTGACCACAAATAACTCTGGATGTTCAGTGTGAATGCAAGATTCACTTACAGTTGGGGGGCAAAATATAGGGCACTGGCACTGCCTTCAATAAATCCAAACAGCCGAGTCACAGTAAGAACTGTAATAACATTTCATTTTTCAGCAGTTCTTCATTCAGTGACTGATTGCTCATTATTAAAGAGAAAAAACGTTTTCACGCTTAGCTTTCTCCCTCACTTGGCCTGCATTTTTTTCAGAAACACAAAAATGTTTCTTTTTGTATTTCATGATACAAAGAGCTGGCAGACGCATCACAACTGTGCAGCATTTACCTTATACATCCCCAGGGCATTCTTACTACTTTCTAAAACCTACAATACTCTTTTCTTGAGCAACAGATGTATATAAAAAACACAAAGAATAATCGACATGTTTGACAGTCATGCCTTTTGCCCTAAGAATTATGTTTACTTCCACCAAGTTGGTGAAAGGAATTCAGGTTGCTTCTTGTTTAAGTGGTTTTCTCACATTACAATGAAGACGAGGCAATTAGGACTCCACCAGGATCTCCATCAAATGCTCCAGCTCAAGTCCTTGATTCTGGCCAGAAAAGAAAACAGATGGTGGTGAGGAGAGAGAAGGTGAAACTGAGGGTGACAGTGGGCTGAATGAGGAGAATGAAGGCAGGCACTTTAGATTCTGGTTAAGAGAGAAGGACAAAGGGTGCGAGGAAGGAGAGAAAGGCAGCAGGTAACGGGGAAGATCATCCCCACCTGAGTATCCACCCCCATTGCCTCTAAGCCCAAGCACTCCCATGTCCCTTTCCAACAGGGATGTGTCTATATCCTGGAACAGATCTTCCACAGTGAGGTCACTGAGATAGCTGGACCTCGTCGCATCCATGTTGCTCTCTCGTGCTCTGCACTCTTCCTGTTGCTCCCAGCTCCCCCCATATCCCCTGACCCCCTGTTTAGCCCATGCTGCATTTCCTTCAGAAGGCCTCTGCAGATTCTCCAGGGATCGTAGAGGCATCCGCTGAGCTGCCTGTGGACTCCAGTCAATATTTGAGTCCAGTGCAGTGAGAATGGAAGAAATGGCAGCTGAAAGGGAGAAATCAGTATCAGTGGACATGGATCCCCAATCCTCATCTTCCTCACCAACAGACAGGGGAACACCGCATGTATTCAACTGGCAGCTTGCTGAATACCTACTTGTAGCAGAATTGGAGGGGTGATGCGAGGAATCCACAGGGCAGGTGGTAAGTGCTGAGTCACTGTTAATCACTCCTTCTGCAGAGTGATGTTTAGCAGGAACAACTTTGTTCCAACTACTCTCCTGCTCATTCTCCTGAAGTGCAGATAAAGAGCTGCAGGGTGGGATTGGCCCATCTACACACACAGATCTACAGGCCTCCAGGTTGATCTGCCGCAGTGTGTTTGCTATCAGCACAGACCTCCGCAGGCTGGGTTCAGGAAGCTCCTGGCCATGCTGGTACTTGTTCAGAGAGACTGAGAACACAAACTGTCGTTGGCTCTCCCAGGTCGAGCTGCTCCTGTCTGAAACCTCCACATCCTCAGGTGGGAATTTACGCTTCTGCCCCTTCATGATCATCTTTAAACTGCAAAACAAAAGATTAACTGTTAAAAAAAAACCCACATGTAAAGCTCACCTTATCACCTAATGTAAAATATTTTGATCAGTTTTGTCACATGTGAAGGAAAGAAGGGTTTCATATCTCATACACAAAATAGTTATAGTTTTTTTCTAGGGTCAAAATCAGGGCAGCCGATGGCCAACATATGATGCAGATTTTTTGGCCAGTTCCCCTCCTCTGATAATGTGTGATGTTTAATAACAAAAGATACACATAATTACTTAACTTAAACATTTATTTAACAACACTCTTGATTGTTCTCTCAAATTTGTGTTTGGTGTATAACCTGCAGCATATTTATTTACATTACATTTTTAAAATTAATAAACTTAATACGTGAAGTAGTCTATGACAATACTTAACTTTTCGTCAAAAACTTTTGGATTAAAATGTTTTTTCTGACCCGTTATCCAGATGAAGACCGTGTGTGCTGAAAGGCATTCTGGGTAGTGGAGTTTAAATATGCTACATTCCAATGACGTAATTCACTCAAGAAGCTATATGAATGATTGATTCCCCACAAATGGGTGCTTTTGTTCATTAAAAACAAATAACTGTCTCTTTTTGATCATTACTCAGATTCTATATTAAGACAGTACAATCCTTTAACATCACTTCAGGCTGACTTTTTGATAAAAAATAACATTGCTAAGATAAAGTGGCACAAAAAAAGACTGCAAAACAAAAAGTAACGTTAATTCAGTAAATATGTTTAAATGTAACATTAAAGAAAACTAACCGGCCATTCTACTAGAATATCATAGTAGTTGAGATACAGTTAAGACTGGACAATAATTCAATAGCAAATTAATTTGGATAAAACCATTTTTTTTCAAAGGCAACTCATATTTATTTTAAACTACAAATGACTGGAGCTCATATTAGACTTTTACATGACGTTTCTTGCGAAAATTATCAGCATCCAGTCAAAATTTTTTTATCGTGATAGGCCATATTATTCAGATCTGTCTACGGTGCGTTATTAGTTAGTAAATTAGTAAAACATAACACTAATCTTATTCGTTTTGTGACAAACATACGAGTGAAAAACTCGTACATAGAAATAACCGTGTTGATAATTATGGTTGTTAACATTCGGTATGGAGGAGGCTTTTCAGTGAACTGAGTCACAGTATGTTGGGGGTCGTTACGATAGTTTCGTCGTGTAGGAGGGAAAACAAGAATCTTAAGAAAAGGCTAAAATGTTTCAACGCAAGTTAACCTAAAGTAACGGTAAGTGTGTGTGTTGCGTTTTCGCATTAAAATGGCTCGATTTTCTCTTTTTAAAAAGACAAGAAACACGTAAACTTTAAACCGATTAAACGTTTAACGGTATCTTTAAACGAACAGACCTGTTGAATCACTTCCCGTCTCTGGTCCACACAGACACCGCTGCTGCTCGAAAATCAGATTCCCGCTTTTTCTTCGGTCCAGAGGAAAAAACAAATCAGCGTGCCACGATTGTAACTCGTTCAGAATTAAGTCAAAATTGATATTTTCGGGTTTAAAAGTTTTAATAGACGCAGCTCAGTCCTGCTCACCGACTGAATCGTTCTTCTCCCGCCTGTGATTTGAGTCGAACACCAAAACGTTTGCAGTTGGGGGCTGGACGTGCCGAAAGGTATTTTGGGTAGTGGAGTGCAACCGCGCTGCATTCCAATACATACACGTTTTAAATGTACGTTAAATGCACTGCACGTGTACAAAACACCGTGATAACTAAATTAGTTGTGCATTACATTAACGCACTCTCACTTTATTGATTAATACTCACACTGAAATGTGTGTTATTGTGTAATATACATAGCAGTAATTCCTCAATGATGACATCAACGACGACAGAAAGCAGACATGATTGTCTGCAACAAATACGACGACGTGAGTAAAAACACAAACGCAGATGTTATATTGACATGGCTGGGGCTCCCATTCAATATGTTTTATCCCATTTAATATAGTAAAAGTAAAGTTGATGTGAGAACTAATGAGCGGGAACTACTCAATAATCGAAAAAATGTTTTAAAATGTAGGCTACGAGATACGATTATCGATTTAAAAAAAACACACAATCATAAAGTTTGCATCCTACACGTGTCAACGTCCATGCGATTTAATTCATACACATAAGACTCCCCAGCTTTATATTTCAGATTTCGGAAAAACAGATTTACCTGAAAGCTTCCGTCGTCAGGCAGGGTCCTTGAACGCAACTGTGTCCCTCGCTGCCGAAAACCGTCAAGTTTTTACTTTCCTATTTCGGTTTAAATTTCCATAAATTCCAAACAACACTCGACTCAACACCCCACGAATAAGGTATAAAGTCAACAAGTGAGCTAAATTGAAATAAATTACAAAACCTTTGGCTCCTCCTTACAACAGAGGACAAAACAAAAAACCATCAAGTTACCATAAAGCAACTTCCTCCCGGCACACTTTCAAAATTACACTGTGACACCATGTGTCCTGTAATATTCATCTGATTAATTAAAATAAAAAATAACAATTGACCGATGACAGTTATTAAAAATGGCAAAAATAATTACTATTGGTATCAGTAATAGGGTTAAATAGTTAGTCCAGCTTTTATTTTTTAAGGCAGTGTTTCCGGTGTAGTGCTACCTCTGATTGGCTTCCTTGACATGTTACCCACACGTGCTTCTCATCTGACTGTAGAGGGACGTGTTGTCATGGCGAAACTGAAGGTGGTTCCCTTTTATTTTAAATGCCAAAATGTGACAATGATACCAGTGACGCAGAATTAGTTCACTTTAGCTCTACTTTAGTGGTAATGGATCTGTTTATTGTCTTTGTTTAATGAATTTATCTCTCTTTCTTTTTTCTGATGCTTGTTTTTTAATGTGTCCCAATAAAAAAAAATCACTTAATTCAAAACCATAATATGGGTAGATATGGAGATCCCGGTTACTGTCAAAAGTAAATATGTTGACTACATTACAGGGCACCACTCGGTTTTGTTTTGTGTTACAAATAAATTATATGTAACGCTTTCTGACAAACTACCTACATAACTGTAGTGCTGTCTTGTAGCTAAAGAGGACATATTGTAGTAAAGTGTTGGAAAAAAACATGTTAACTTTGCATTTATTCTGTTAATGTATAAAAGAGGTTTGGTTTATTCCCTTGGTTGTTCTCTGTGTTTTGTTTCTACAGCAGTAGAAACAAACTGCTATGAAATAAAAGGCTGCTGTCGATCAAAACAGCAACAGCTGTGGTGCATGTCACATGACATAACACCACAGTTCTATGAAGTCATGTGAAGACACTTATTTACACAGCTCCACAGCTAAAGCACATCCACAGATTGGCAGTAGATTTGAAATATTTCCTTTGGATCAAAGATGATACAAAGTGAACTTAGTGAGACAAAAACAACATACAATAGATGCTCAATCCAAATTATGTTTATTTTTTTTAAAATAGGGACAAAAACATCCTTCATTCATCTCTCAGCGTACACACATAATGTGGAAAACAAAGAAATGACAAGAAGAAGAGGTGTGCATTCTTCATTTATACTCTCCACACACTCCCACAGTCTTGCCGTCCCACTCTGAGGTGGACAGACACTTTACAAAGAAGTGTCCCAGGTCATGTTTAGAGATGGCTTTTCCTGACAGCATGTTCTCTGTCACTGTGTAACTCTCCGTCAGAGGAAGGTCACCTGGAGAGAAAGAACATGACGCATTAAATATTATTATTTTCTTCTTTAAATAACACTTTTGAATATAATTACAAATATTTTATTCATTTGTCTTATATATTAATGCAGGGGTGTCCAAACTTTTTTTTTTTTAACAAGGGCCAGATTTGATTGTGAAGAATCCCGAGGGCCAATGGTCCCTTCAGACCTGTAGCAGTTATACTTGTGCACTGCTTGACTTAAAGCAGGGACTTGACTTGCTTTATTCTTGCAAGAATGACTTTGGACTATATTTGGAGTATCTAAGTATCGTACTGGTTTATCCCCACCAAGGACACCTCAACACTAGAACTGCAGATTCATGCAGAGAAATCTCAATTCAGTGTCATCACAGTTACTAAAACCATTTGTTTTATAAAACACTTAGTGTAAATGGATCATAAAATAGTGCTTGGAACCTAAAATTTATGATTTCTTCCACTTTTGCTGCAGAGATTCTACTTCCTACTGACCACCAATGTGAGGAGGCATGGCGGCCACGTAGTCCAGACCGCACGTCTTCAGCACCGTGTACATCCTGTCGTGGTCCTCCGTCACTGGAACCAGGCGGGGAGGGACTTTGGCACGATCCCACAGCAGGAAGGCTGGATGTGAGGAAGATGAAGGGCAACCGAGTAAGTAATTAATTAATATCTTTTTCCTCTCAGCTGTCAGCAGTGACTCCTACCTGACATGCAGCCGACCACTTTGCGGATCCCACGCGCCCTCATGGCCTCCACAATGTTCTTGGTGCCTTCAGACATCATGGTGGTCGGGCCTGATGAAGGCGCATCAGAAAAAGAACCAACTTTTACTGAAGCTGTGACACTCTAACACAGGGGTCTCAAACTCAAATGAAATGGGGGGCCAATGAGAAGATAAACTGGTCAGGAGGGGGCACACTATTACAACTTTTTTCTCAAAAAACTATGACTTTATTCTCAAAAGCGTACTTTTATTTTCAATATGGCCCTAATACTCTGTATGACAGGGTGATTATGCTTAAAATCATATGACAATACTCCATCATGATCTTGCAGAAATGATATTCAAGAGGATTTCTCCCAATTAATTCAAAATGAGTGAAAGTGGGTTTGTTTTTACATGGAATGATGCATAGTAAATAATAAAACAATATATATTTATGGTGCAAAATAATTATATAATACAAAAAAGAGTTTGAGAGCTCTGCTTTAACACTTCACTCAAGTACAGTATTTCCACAGGATGGCGCTGTACACTCACTTCACTGTGTACAAGTACATACATGAAAACATGTTTTGAGTGTGTAAGTTAAAAATCTTAAATGTGTTCAGTTTTACGCAATTGAAAGATGAATTTCTGAATATTTCAAAACGGAAAAGAAGGGACATTATGAATACAGTCATTTAAAATGTAAATTTGCCAGGTTGTAGCGTGAGGATAATTCCTGCCCGTAGTCCCTTGGCAGTGTTAAAAGGGATAAAAATTTAAATTAATTCAGGAAAACAAAAACATGGAGACATAAGAGCTCACAAAAATGCATACAAGTGCAATTTTGTTTAAAAAGAAAAAAAAAAAAGTTTAATTTTAAAAGTTTTGTTTTATTTCTGAACCATTTATTAGGGTTATTGTCCTTGGTCATGATTAAGATTATGTCAAACTGATCCAACAATATTGCATATTGAGTATAAACTGTATGTTGTGTGTCTTATGTCTTACTCTAGTGAATATTTTATATTTCTGCTTTAGTGTCTTACAGCAGTTGGCATTTGTTGATTACTGCCTTCTACTTCTCTTTCATTTCTTCTTCTTGATCCCCATATTTCACATTTTTACACAATTATAAACCTGCCGTCCTCCTTGAGAACAGTGAACTTATGCTAAGCTCAACAGAAAAATGTGAGATGCAACTAATACTGCTATTAGATTAGTGGTAAATGTTTTTTTTTGTTTGTTTTTTTAATAAATGTTTAAAAATGTTGTAAATATAAAAATGGATGTGGTTCCTCTTGAGGTCAACCAAAAATAAGAATATGTTATTAACTAAATGGCCACTGGAGGGAGGCAGCTCCACTGTTTGCAAAAAAGAACTATGCTTGATTTATAACATCAATAAACAATTCCCTGACGGGTTAATGGCCTCCATCACTAATTTCGGGTCTTCTCCAATAGCACATGATGTTATGTCGGTAAATTATGTTTCCATTTAGAGCCATCATGATCGGTTGTCACTTGAATAAACATGACTTGGACAATGTTTTCTTCTCCTATAATGTTTGTTTGTTTGAGTGATTGTTTGTTTGTTGTAGGTGGAGCCCTACTCAGGTTGTTGCGTGTCCCCAGGATGATGATGGCAGCATCCTGGCCCTCCATGGTCTTCTTCACATCCTCTTTATTCAGCACATCCCCCACCACCACTCTGCACGCCTTGTGGTCAGCGGGCAGCCTGGCTGGGTCCCGCACCAGCACCGTCACATTGTATCCTGGAGGACGACACGCGGACTTTTAACAGGTCAACACAAACGTGTCACAAGAACATAGCATTTGCATTACATTTCATATTCTACAGCCTCAGGCCATTTGTATGTTCCATTGACACTGTGGTGATATTACAAACGCTGCAGGATTTCTAATTCATATCTTGCATGATGATGTTTTCATCAAGGTTATGCAAATGAGAGCCTGGTTGGACCCTTGGAATGACCTTTAAAAACTTCAGCTTGTATGATCTAGTGATATCCAGTGGTGAAACTGTGTACTGCAACGGTACTTTTTCCCAGGTGGCCTTCAGGTAACAGACAAATGCAGCTTCCAATAATTGAGTTATCAGATAGTTATTCAGTGAAATGTTTTAATTAAATAAGTCAATAGATAAATAGGTT
Organism: Solea solea; assembly: GCF_958295425.1. Classification (NCBI taxonomy): domain Eukaryota; kingdom Metazoa; phylum Chordata; class Actinopteri; order Pleuronectiformes; family Soleidae; genus Solea; species Solea solea. The sequence goes on along the minus strand of NC_081140.1, from coordinate 21,294,412 downwards.
AAAAAATACCTACAAATGAACTCAGTAGAGCCAGTGTTTGGTTTGTTTGTTTGTTGGTTGGTTTGTTCTGGGCAGCTGTAAAAACATGAAACGCACCTGTTTCCTTTGCGTTTAATAAACAAATACAGCAGGAACCAGAGTTGGTGACACAGTACTGTCAACCGTTTCAGTGGTTGTTGTCTGAAACTGTCACTTTCACCTGACTGGTTACAGTGCAGCAGTGCCGGCACACGCCGTTATGGGGCCCTTAGCAGAATTTACCTGTGCTTGTCTATTAATGATACAAATGTAACATGAATAATAAACTGCCTTAATAAGTGTCACTCTCTTTTAAAAAAATATTGGAGGGACACTTGGGCACTCTCTTATTCAAAGTGAAGCAATCAGTGTGGTGATACTGAACTTTGCAGACTGCTTCCGCCACAAAAAAAACACCAGATAAACACTATTAAGATATCTAAATATATCTTAAAAAATGTTTGGGTTTTTTTTCCACACACACTGCTGGGGCTGGTCATGGGGCTGTGCAGTGCAGCATAACTACTGCCTGAACTGTAGTACGAACTGATTTCAGTTCAGACTTTTCCAGAAGCTTTGTAATAACTTCACCCGCCATGAAGGAGAAGGTGACCCCACCCTCACTGAACAGGCCAGATAGTGACATCTTCCTCTCACAGCTTTCTGTGTCCCAGCCTGTTGTGACTGCACAATCTGTAACGTCCAACATGACTCAGAATTTTTTCTTTATACCTCATAGTAAGTGGGAGGAAAGGAAATGAAAATCCAGCTACATCAAATTAATCTCATGACTTTGTATGTAATGTGTGTGTGTGTGTGTGTGTTTATGTTTAATTTTTATGGTTATTTATGCCAATTCACCTATAAATTCACCAATATCTTACATTTAAGAAGATGTTTCTTTCTTCAGTCTTTGAAAACAATTAAAGTCACACTGGCCCATGTCGTCAAAATCCTTTCACCATAGTTTTGACCTAGTATTGGTAATATTTATGGTGATAATATGCTTTAAAGATGACACACACACAACACACAAGGAAATGTTGAAGTTGACACCAAACACTATGAATAAACTGAGGAATCTGTTTTAAAACAATGGGCACAATCAAGACAATTATCCAGCTCTAAATCTGGGTGCCTAAACCTTTTATTTATTGTTTTATTTTTATTTGTTTTACCTAATGGAATTCTATTATGAAGAGCAACCTTATTTCATCTTATTGATAATTTAAACATTTACTTTTCTAACCTGATGTAACAGGCAAGTCCAATTGAACCACTTCTTTAACTCTCATCTTCAAACTCCCACTGAATATGTAAAGTACTTTACAATGTACAAATGTTACACATATATAATATAACATTACACCATATACTATTATGTGCTTAAGGTGTACTTTATAACAATTAGAACAAACTTTACCTTTATTGATTTAAGTGCTGAAACTACTATTATTTTCATCTCATGATCAATGCTTCCAAAACTATGAGACGATGTTTTCAAATGTCTTGTTTTGTACACGAACCAAAATTATTCCGTTTTGAAGATTTAGAAGAGTTATATGGAGCAAAGAAACACGAATTTATTCACATTTAAGAAGCTGAAAACACAGAAAACTTGATTTAATTTTTATTCTTTAAAACAACAACACTGAAACAGGTCGAATCGATGATCAAAATAGTTGACGGTTAATTTAGTAATCTATTATGAATCAGTTAACCGTTTCAGCAGACAACGGGCGTCTTTATTTATCGTTTACCTGTACTGTGAATGAATTATTGACTTTCATATCTTAATAAGACATTGACTATTATGTACTCACATATGTTACATGTATAGAGTGTAGTGTACACCTGTGTGTGTCCCTGTGGTCTGTATTCCTTACCTGCAGACACGGCTAGAGGCAGAGTTGCGAGCCCGGTCATTCCCGTTGATCCAAATATCGCGACATTTTTGACGGACTCCGACATTGTGAGAGACAGGACAGTGACGACGACTTGTCAGTGAAATCAAACTGTGTTCGGAATCGATGGCTACTTTCAGTTAAAAGCTCAACAACATTTCTGCGTGAAGAGAGAAACGCCTCCTTCCCATGACAGAGCGGAAGAGCAGCTCAGACTCCTCCTCTTCCTCCTCCTCCTGCTGCGGCGAGAATTAAAGGATCCCTGTTAATCTGAAGACAGTCACTGCAGTAAAGTGAGTTTAATGGTCGTTTTAATATCACATTACACCTCAGTCAAATCCTCTTTGTTCTTTTCCAGTGGACGAAGAAGCTCAGAAGTAGAAAAACAGCAGTGACAAATATCGAAAGTTTGACATTTTAATGAAAACTACTGTACATGTACTCAGTATTTGAGTTGGGTTTTATTTTGTATTTTTGTTGTATTCAGGCTTCTGTGCTTCCAGTAATTATAAAGGTTTAGCCATGGTCATACACATACAGTAGCTGTTGTTATTTTAGTTTTGGAACTCAGCTTTTCATTGTTTAAAACTTATTAATGAACTTGAATCATCACACACACACACACAGATGAGGCAGATCTCCTTAAATCAGACTCAAGTGCATTTATATAATCATTTCTTTCCACTGAAATCATAGCCCATAACACTGGAACAGATCCATCGACTCCTTGTTCCTGATGAAGTCTCTTATGACATCAAATTGGCCAATTTAACTTTTGGTTTTTACATGTGGGCCCCCATTTTTTAAAGATCACAAACCATGACCACTCAGTTCAACATAAACAAATGTGTCCATCATATAGTTTGTACATACAACCTTTTTGTCGTTTCCAGCCAAACCTAAAAATGTAACACACATTTCAATAAATAAATGAATAAATAAATATGTCTGATTTCAAACATGCATACAACTTGCACTCAAATGCAGTAGAATTAAAGCTATACAGGCAGGCTGGTGTACATGATAAATGTCAATGGAGATTTACAGGTGTGACTTTACATTTAACAGTATTTTTTGGTATATATGAACTGGTACATTACGAAACACCTAACATTTTAGACAGAGAAAAGTTTCTATATACCAGCCATTGCCAAAATTAAGAGTTTTGATGTCGACTCTGATCAACACATGACACTAATTCCCATATATATGTATATATGTATATATTTGACAGTTTTAAATTAATTATCCATCAACACAAATAGCAATTTACAAAATTGGGTGAAAATGCTGAAATGTTAGGCCTGTATACTGACCAGCTGACACTAATTTACACAGTATGGTGTCACAATTACCTACTATACTAGGTCAGATAAAAGAAAAATAACACATTATTTAAACGCCAAGACTTCGTTTTAGTCCTCATAGGTATGTGTTAAAATCTAACTGAACATTTTAAAACACTTATTGATATTTAATGACCTTTTGACTCACACTTTGATAATCACTGACTTGACATGACATGTTCCTACGGTATTCAATTTAACTTTTTTTTCTTATTTATAAGTTCTGCCAAGTATTTAAGCCTTTTTTCTTTCTTTTTCCTACAAAACAAAACAATACTTTATTAATATTTTACTATTTTTGTCTGTAGTATGTGAACTGTAGTGAACTCTCTCTCACCCCTCCCCCCACTCCCTCCCTCCCCCTCCTCCTTTGGTTTTGCTTTCTTTCTTTCTTTCTTTCTCTCTCTCTCCCTCTCTTTCTTCCCCTCCTTATTTGTATCCACCCCCCCCCCATTCCTTCCTTCCGTCCCTCACTCTCTACCCCTCCTCTCTCTCTCGCCGCACTGATGCTGATATTTCTCTCCAGCATCACCAGCGGAGAGCAGCAGCAGGAGGAGGAGGAGGAGGAGGAGGCAGTGTCAGGTGGAAACGGGAACCACTGTGGATCATCATCATCCTCATCGCCACCTTCCACCGGCTCGGATCCTCAGCCCGGCCGGCGGTGACCGCTGCAGGCACGCAGCGCCCCCTTTTTCATGCGCCACGCACGGCATCGTGTCCCCACGGTGCACGGTGCACAGTCTGCGGACTCTTTCTGTCCAGACAAACCGCTTACTCTACCCAAAATCGAGGGAAGATCCAGGGGCGTCCATTGATAAACCGCTGTCCTCACAGATCCAGCCCTGTAGGGGTCTTCGGCGTTAGAGGAGGACACATCTGACCTGAGGACGCGGACAGCGAAGCCGGAGGTAAGGCAGAGACTCTGAGGACAGACAGGACGCGTCCTTTCACAGTGGAATGTCCTTTTCTTTAGTCATTCCTTGTGAGAGAGCACGGAGTGGAGGTGCATGGTGTTATTTTGTGCACACACACACAGACGCCGGCCTGCATTTGGGTGCAGGTTACCGCAGTGAGCCTGTGGAGGGACGCGCTGCTGCTTCATGTGTTTTACAGTATTTACGCTTCCTGCCGCAGCTTGTTGACATAATTTGAAAGGATAAACGGGGTAAGATGCAAAATAGTGGCCTAGTGCACAAGCTGTGGGCTTCACTCTGCACCACCTCACTTCAGACTATGAACGACAACTTAAAATCACAACTGTATGTTTATTTTTGCGTCATTTTAAAGGTCTGGCTGCATTTGCCCCAGTGAATTTAGCCACTGAAGTTTCCTGTAGATATTTGCTGTAATGCTGTACAGTGTAGACTATGTAATGCAGGAAGTTATAGTGTGTCTGTGGTCCCAGTATTTGACCTTAGGGATGAGACATGATTTTATTACCCACTGCAATAAAAGCAAAAACACTCAACATATGTAGATTTAGAGAATTTCTTGTAATGTGATAGAGTGACTTGGAAATTCAGTGTAGCTCGCCTGCATGCAGTCCTAGTGTTTTTTTTTGAAGTGCTACAAGGAGCAGTCTGCATCATTAAAGGACCTCATGATTTAGAATGATCTGATTTAAACTCACAGTATGTAATTTCTGCCAGTAATAACAAAAATGCCTAGATTGATGATGCTGTGAAGCAGTGTGGATTCATGGGAATTGTTGTTCTGCTACAGAAGCCCTCTCCATAAAATGTGAGCACTTTGGAGGCAGAACAACAGTAAACAGCAACGAGTACTCGTGATGCACTAGTGACAAACACTCAATAACATGAAAATAAGAAAAGACAACACACTGGCTAATTAGTATTACAAAAAATGACGTAATAGCAGACGGTAAAGTGGCTCATGTAAGTACACTACACAAAATATAGAACATTAATCTTGTTGTTTTAGATATTTTAATGAAGAAATGTTACACATTATATCTTTAAGGGTCAATTTTGTAAGAATTGGTGACATCTAAAGGTGAGACTCCTACACTCACCACCTCATTTTTTCCATGTGTGTCAGGGAACTGTGGTGGCCATACTATGGTCAACACGTGTGTCAGCTGATGAGGTTTCACAACTTTATCCACTTCCTCTGCTGATTGCCCTTTCATCGTTGGTTTATGTTGTAGGATTGTTTTGGGCAGAGCAGCTCCTCTTCATGTGCTTTATGAGCTTCCACATTTCAATTCAAAAGAGCAAACAAAACACGCACTGGCTGGTTTGTCCTGTGAAAACATGATGGTACAAAATGGCAGACTTTGCAAAAAGATAAGCCTAAAATTAATATAAAAGGTTTCTTTTTATAGGTTACAAAATGAAAACCTAACAATTCTAGTTTTAAAGGGGTTTTACATTAATATATTACACTCTTTCATTCTTAAGGGACATGTTTTTGTAACGTTACATCACTTTGTCAAATGTTTCGACAACTGTAATTATAGAATCTTGGTCAGTATAATCATGACAGGAGATTATTTCACTTCGGCTTCCCCTCATGGTGTCAGCTGTACGTGAATCCTCGGGTGAGAGTCATAATTATTTTTAGGATATTTTACGTGCATTGGTAACTAAAGGCTGGCGTTGCTGACGTTGTGTCCCTGTGCGAGGATGTTTAATCCAGTGTTACCTAAATTTTTTCCCTGCGTTCAAATGCAGAGGGCATTTAATCTCTTCTGTAGTTAAACGAACATACTTTCCTTCATACTCGTGTCGCAGCACATGTAGATATACATTGTCTTCATTGTGTAAAATAAATAAATATTCCAAAGTAAACGTTGGCCCTAATGCTAATTGTGAACTATAATCAAAGTTACTTTTATTTTGCTGAATAGTATACTGTAGCGAATGCTGTGTAAAGTGGCAGTGTTTTAATGTAATGGAAGATAGTGGCATAGCAAATGTTAACGACATAGTACAGCTCTCTGAGACGTTCTCTTGTTGTGGTCCTTGTCTTGTGTGGATGACAGGAGCCTCTGCTGGACACTGACGCTCTCTGAAGTGCTCTGCTGCTGCTGTTCTGTTGTTTCTTTGGTCCACTATAGGTGACTTTTAGGATTAAGTCTTGTGGGCTTGCCAACTCAGAACTGGGCGTCAGCTGCTGCTCTTGCTTATAGATGTTGTTTGAGGTGAAGTGAGTGGAAGAGACTCTCAGTGCAATGTATAAAGTGCGCACTGTGTGACGTCAGTGAAGGATTCTGTGTGTGTGTGTCTGCTTTCATCCTTGTAAGATCAATCCAGTCTTGGGTATTTTTGGAGTCAGCATGTTATGACTGCAGGGATTTGTTGCAAAGCAAGCCAAAGGCATTGATGTTGATGATGATTGCTGTCTGTCTGTCAATCAATCTATTAGGGGTGGATCAAAATATCAATTTGGCAATATGACGTCTTCCTTCCTCGTGCAATACAATACTCGATACGCCAGGACAAATATCAATATTTAAATGAATAAATTATAAGTAAAGTAAAGTAAACACTCCGTGCCAGTTTCACTCGCCGGCCATCACTACCTCAGTAGCGGTGGTGCTGCTCAAATGAATGAGGGAAACTTAGGCAGAAGTTACCTGGCTGAAGAAGAGTCAGTTTACAGTGGGATAATTGCGGCGAAAGCTACGTTAAGAGATGCTTCATACATGTTCAATACATTTAATGCACATTGTTCTCTTGAATAAATAGAGAAATCGTGCTACACTTTTAACTTTTCACAGACGTTTTGTTTTCTTCAGTGAAACACATATCGTGACCTATCAATATATGATTGTCTTACAATATATTGATTATCACAGAATCATTCTATCGTGATATTATTGGTATCGTGGACCATGTGACCGCGTATCGTCTCGTGATTCCCACCCCTACAAACAAACAAAAAGCTTTCGAATCTTCACTTCGACTGTTCCCTTGAATGAAAACTCATCTGCCTTTTTTCAAAGTGAGGGACACATGAGGAAAATTAGGGTTTCGTGTAATTTCATGGTTTAAAATATTAATATATCTAATCTACTTCACTCTGCCACAGCCCAAAGCTGCTCAGTGTGAAGTCACCGTTAGAAAGACTCCAGTCTGAACTGTTTAGCGTGGCTTATCCAACTTTATTGATCTTTGTTCCTGTTAATCAAGAGCCTTTACAGAAAGTACCTGTGGTGGAAAGGTATTTAAGGCAATTGTATCTGTTCATACATCTTTCAACCATCTGTACAACTACAGGAAAACTTTCCTTTATAGCAGTATTAGTGCCTCCACTAAACCAAAGTTTAGACGTTGGGTTCAGTCAGCGGTGTATTCTTGGTTATTTCCCTCTTTCCCTGAGTAGAAAGGTTAAGGTTAAATGGCTGGTGTTTGACAGCAGTGTAAATGTTTTTTCCGTATCACTATCTGATATATGCAGTGAACATACCGTAGGTTGTTCAAGAGGTGACACACACACACACACACATGTAAGAGTGTTTTAGTCTGTTTGTTGGAGCTCCATGTTGAGATCAGAGAGGCTGCTGCTGTGTGACTGTTTGATCCTTGAGGGCTGGAGCAGTCGACAGTGTCTGTGTCCTGGACTGACATGTGAACATGTGAACTCTTGTGGAGATAAAAAAAAGGACAATCCTTTAGAACCAGACTGAATCTCGAACCAGGATTATTTTATTTTTTACTTGAAACAACAGGATCCAGAATCCACATTTGTCCAGATCTTGTGTTTAATCGACTGTTCTGCACCAGGTTTACTGTTTAAAAGCTGCAGACACATGAGAAATGACATATGTAAAAAAGTATCTATATTCAACTATCAAATTCATTGTAAAAAAAACTTGTGTATGAGTCACAGCACTGAGCAGCAGATTTATTCCCATCACTTTTATGTTGGTGCAGTTCTGTGGTCTTAGGTGTTGATTACTGACCAGCTTCACATCCTGGCTGCTGTGAAGGCATCAGCATTACTCAGCACATTATGTTTGAAGCCGTTGTAAAGAAGCTGCATTTCAAAGCCTCGTTGAACCAAGTAAAGAGTGACATTGATGCACGTTTTTTCCCATAAACCATAGGGAGTAAGGACATTTTGGCTGGTTCTCAAATTCTGTCCTTAAAAGGGCTTTTTGAGGGTTAAGACTTGGTTTTAGGGTTAGGGTTAGGCTGGTTAAGGTTAGGGTAAAGGGTTATGGAATGCATTATGTGTGTCTGAGTTTTGCCACCTTTATTCTAATAATGAGACTCAGCTGTTGAGAAATCAGTCAGCCCCCGAGTCAATACTATGTTTGCAATCCTCTCTCTCACACACACACACACACACACACACACTGGTTTTCATGACTTCAGAGGACATTGTATTGATTTAATTCATTTTCTGGAGAGGAGACTTACTCTAACCTTAACCATAATGACTACTGGCCTAATCCTAACCCTGACCCCTGACCTTAACCTAAGTAACCCTGACCTCAGCATTACTTTAAAACTTGTCTTCACCTTAAAATGTAGCAATTTACGTTATTGGGACTTTATTTTTGTCCCCATAAGGAAGGCAAGTCCTCATAATGTGATTGGGTGAACAGATTTAGATCCCCACAACATAAGGAATACCAGATACACACACACACACACACACACACACACCCTCCAGGCTGTGAGACTGACTGAAAGACACCAGGTGGTTGAGGTTAGGCGAGGATCATGGAAAGACAGAAGACATAACGCACACACACAGAGTATTTGGACTGACATGACTCTCTTCTCTAAACCAGTGATGAGTTTTGATGTTGATGTTGATGTTGATGTTGACGTTACATGATCACATGTAACTCTGATAACATACAGTACAGTCGGTTCTTACACAGTCTGCTCGTATACTGTAGGTCTCTACTATGAGTTTGTCTTTTAATATATTCATTCTACAGTCTGTCGACAGCAGAGACTGAAAAAATATCAGTTTCTTTCTCCATCTCTTGTGTCACAACTTCTGATGACCTCCTGTCTTGTAGTATCAGTCTAGTACTATTCCAATTAATGATGAACAGTTTGAGTCGTTTTTGAAGCAAACAGTTGGTGTTTTGGTTGGTTTTAGTGACAAATCCAGAAAATAACAAGCAGATGAATTCATTCGTTACAATACTTTGACAGGTACTGAACTGAAATACTTAAATGACACTGTTTTTTCTGTAAAGATCTGGTTTGTTTACACGTTTTATATAGCTGCAAACAAACTGTTGTTTCCATCATATTCATTCAGATACAACAGATTTATTGTAGTTTTCACTTCTGTTGGGTTGTGCCGCAGTCCTCCATCTGCCTCATCATCGCACAGAAAAAAAGCCCTGTAATGTTTCACTGTTTTTCTCTCCAGGGGTAACAGCTCTAAGTGCATGTGCACAACTACCCCTCCTCTCTCTGTCTTACAGGACACACTGACATTTACTCAATATAGCTATGTTGTTTTCCAGTGGGTTAGGTTTAGTGACAGCGGTGAGCTTGTGTTTTGTTGTGGTGGAGAGGGAGGGAAGGAGGCCGGGGGGGGGGAGACCAGAGAAGGGGTGTGATGAGGAGAAGACAAAGAGATTTACTGCTGAAAGGTTGAGGCAAAAACCTCTAAACCTTTCACAGCAGCAGCTTCACTCACTAACTCACTCACTCACTCACTCACCCAGCATCACTTTGAATCTTTTAATTGAAATCTTAATTAATCAACCCAAAAACCCGATGATCACAAAAATCCTTTGATCCAATTTTCATTAATTAGATTTGATTGAGCTAATATTTCTGTGTGTGTGTGTGTGTGTGTGAGAGAGAGAGAGAGAGAGAGAGATGTAGGGATGTGGGATAGATGGGGGAAGGGACTAAGGACTGAGGGGGTTTGAGAGGGAAAGCCGGAAAGGACATTTTTCATTCTATGTTATCTTTCAAGGCGTTTCAAGGACAGGGGCTCCTGTGGTGCAGCGAGAAGTCAACACTCGTGGTCAGATATTTGTTTGAGCCAACAAATATCTGACCATGGAAGTTAATATTTCCCTCTGATTAGTTTTTATTTCAGCTGCAGTGAGTTGTATGTGAAATCAAAACCGAAACACCCATGACGGTTTGTGTATGAAAGAACAGATTTCCCAGCCCGCTTCAAAAGTGTTAATATACTGTATTTATATAGAGTAAAAAGTGCAAATCTTCACTCTGGTTTCCATGATTCCAATTCTGATTTTGTACAGTTCGGCAACACAGACATAATGTACTATAATATGTTTTGTTTTTTAAGTATTAATGACAACAATCAATAACAAAAACTAAAATTCTATCTCACAAGGTGAACACTCAAAATCTAATCAGGACTTACATGCACAGACATTTTTACTGATCATATAACCCTTGATCAGTCTCGTATAAAGTACCTAAAAGCGATACTTGAGTAAAAGTACAAGTATCTTACAGAAAATGACTTTGGTAGAAATTGAAATCACCTTTTATAATATAACTTAAGTAAAAGTCTTAAAGTATATGGCATTTACTGTACTTATGTATCAAAAATAAGAAGTTATAAGCTTTTACAAGTAAGGGTTTGTCACTTAAACATTACATGACCAAACAGCCTAAAAGCAATTAAATAACTGCCTTATTTAAAATGGGACCCCTGATGTTCTGTGAATCCATCCTTTCTTTTTTTTACGAAGTTCTCTTAGCCCTTTTTCAATTTTTCAGTTTTAGCTTTCATTTGAAGCTAAAACATTAGAGGAGAGGCAACCAACTTTTTCACGTTTGCACATTTCCAACTCTTACCCTGTACTCTATGAGGTTTAGAAGTTATTTTTATTGCCTGGTTTTCAGCTGTCAGTGAACGAGACGGGAGATCTACTCTTAGATCTTTGAATCATCACAGAGGTTTTATTTCAGGCTTCTCTGGTGAAAAATGCTCTGATTCCAAAGGCAGGTGCTACATCATTCATTAACTGTTCCCCGGATGTTTTTATATACAGTATATATGTGTACATATACGTATATGTATATACATATATATACATATAT